>NC_135232.1:591904888-592226972 GCF_051348905.1 Ranitomeya variabilis | reverse complement strand
CCGAAAAATTGGGAAAACTTCGAAAGTGTCCCCAAGTGCAGTTGCAAAAACCATCAAGCACTGCAAAGAAACTGATTCACATGAGGACCACCCCAGGAAAGGAAGACCAAGAGTCACCTCTGCTTCTGAGGATAAGTTGATCCGAGTCACCATCCTGTTGTGAATTCTGCTCTTGGGCTCCCTCCGGTGGTTATAAGTGGTAGTGCTGCTGTCTTTGGATCACAGCATTCATCAGGTTTGTCCACTTATTGCAATTCTGACTGGGCTATTTAGTCTTGCTTGACCCTTTAGTCAGTGCCAGTTGTCCATTGTTCCTGGAGGATTCACATCTCTGCCTGGTCTCTCCTGCTTTGCTGTTCATTTCTACAAAGATAAGTTCTGGCCTTGTTTTTTGCAGTCCACATGCTGTGGGCCTTATTGTTCAGTTCTTTTTCATGTTTTGTCTTGTCCAGCTTGGTCTGTAAAAGGATTTGTTCAGCCAAGCTAGTATCTCTGGAGATGCAGATATACCCTCCATATCTTTAGTTAGATGTGGAGATTTTGTATTTTCTGTGGTGGATATTTTTAGTGTGTTAATACTGACCGCATAGTACTCTGTCCTATCCTTTCTATTTAGCTAGAAGCGGCCTCCTTTGCTAAATCCTTTTTTCAGTCTGCGTATGTTATTTCCCTCTCCTCTCACAGTCAATATTTGTGGGGGGCTGTCTATCCTTTGGGGATTTTCTCTGAGGCAAGATAGTTTTCCCTTTTCTATCTCTAGGGGTATTTAGTCCTCCGGCTGTGTCGAGATGTCTAGGGAGTGTTAGGTACATTCCACGGCTACTTCTAGTTGCGGTGTTCAGGGTCTGCGGTCAGTACAGGTACCACCTTCTCCAGAGTAAGTCTCATGCTGCTCCTAGGCCACCAGATCATAACAGTACAACTGGCCAACAATGAGTTAATCGCATCTCAGAAGAAGGGAAGGAAAGTGCTGAGCCATTTTTTTTTTCTGTAGTCTGTTGTGTTTTTTTTCCCTCTTTACCTCTGGGTGGCTCAGGAGTTTGGCGCTGGCATGGATGTTCAGGGATTGGCTTCTCGTGTGGATCAACTTGCTGCTAGAGTACAGGGTATTTCCAATTATATCGTTCAGACTCCGGTTTTAGAGCCTAGAATTCCAACTCCTGATTTGTTTTTTGGGGACAGGTCCAAATTTTTGAGCTTTAAAAATAACTGTAAACTGTTTTTTGCTCTGAAACCCCGTTCCTCTTGTGATCCCATCCAGCAGGTTAAAATTGTTATATCTCTGCTGCGTGGTGACCCCCAGGATTGGGCATTTGCCCTGGAACCTGGGAATCTGGCTTTGCTTAATGTAGACACCTTTTTCCAGGCGCTTGGGTTATTGTATGATGAACCTAATTCAGTGGATCATGCTGAGAAGACCTTGTTGGCCCTGTGTCATAGTCAAGAAGCGGCAGAATCATATTGCCAGAAATTTAGAAAATGGTCTGTGCTGACTAAATGGAATGAGGATGCCTTGGCGGCAATTTTCAGAAAGGGTCTTTCTGAATCCGTTAAAGATGGTATTTCAGATCTTTCGTGATAATGCCTTGTTTGTGAAGGGGTCTAAGTGCCTCTTTGGAGTACAGAAGTTTTCTTTTTTGGGCTTAATTTTTTCTCCCTCATCTATAGAAATGGATCCGGCTAAGGTCCAGGCCATTCATGATTGGATCCAGCCCACATCCGTGAAGAGCCTTCAGAAATTTTTGGGCTTTGCTAATTTTTATCGCCGTTTCATTGCCAACTTCTCCAGTGTGGTTAAACCCCTGACCGATTTGACGAAGAAAGGCGCTGATGTGACGAACTGGTCCTCTGCGGCTGTTGCTGCCTTTCAGGAGCTTAAACGCCGATTTACTTCTGCCCCTGTGTTGCGTCAGCCGGATGTTTCTCTTCCTTTTCAGGTTGAGGTTGACGCTTTTGAGATTGGGGCAGGGGCCGTTTTGTCTCAGAGGAATTCTGATGGTTCCTTGATGAAACCGTGTGCCTTCTTTTCTCGAAAATTTTCGCCTGCGGAACGCAATTATGATGTCGGCAATCGTGAGTTGTTGGCTATGAAGTGGGCATTTGAGGAGTGGCGACATTGGCTTGAGGGGGCCAAGCACCGTATTGTGGTCTTGACCGATCATAAGAATCTGATTTACCTCGAGCCTGCCAAACGGCTGAATCCTAGACAGGCCCGATGGTCCCTGTTTTTCTCCCGTTTTAATTTTGTGGTCTCGTATCTTCCGGGTTCTAAGAATGTTAAGGCTGATGCCCTCTCTAGGAGCTTTTTGCCTGATTCCCCTGGGGTCCTTGAGCCGGTCGGCATTCTGAAGGAAGGGGTGATTCTTTCTGCCATCTCCCCTGATTTGCGACGGGTTCTTCAGGAGTTTCAGGCTGATAAACCTGACCGCTGTCCAGTGGGGAAACTGTTTGTTCCTGACAGATGGACTAGTAAAGTGATTTCTGAGGTTCATTGTTCTGTGTTGGCTGGCCATCCTGGGATTTTTGGTACCAGAGATTTGGTTGGTAGGTCCTTTTGGTGGCCTTCTTTGTCACGGGATGTGCGTTCTTTTGTGCAGTCCTGTGGGACTTGTGCGCGGGCCAAGCCTTGCTGCTCCCACGCTGGTGGGTTGCTTTTGCCTTTGCCGGTCCCTGAGAGGCCTTGGACGCATATTTCTATGGATTTTATTTCAGATCTTCCGGTTTCCCAGAGGATGGCGGTTATCTGGGTGGTTTGTGACTGGTTTTCTAAGATGGTTCATTTGGTACCTTTGCCTAAATTGCCTTCCTCTTCTGATTTGGTTCCGTTGTTTTTTCAGCATGTGGTTCGTTTGCATGGCATTCCGGAGAATATTGTGTCCGATAGAGGTTCCCAGTTTGTTTCTAGGTTTTGGCGGGCCTTTTGTGCTAGGCTGGGCATTGATTTGTCTTTTTCTTCTGCATTTCATCCTCAGACAAATGGCCAAACCGAGCGAACTAACCAGACTTTGGAAACTTATTTGAGATGCTTTGTGTCTGCTGATCAGGATGATTGGGTGGCTTTCTTGCCATTGGCCGAGTTTGCCCTTAATAATCGGGCTAGTTCTGCTACCTTGGTTTCACCTTTCTTTTGTAATTCCGGTTTTCATCCTCGTTTTTCTTCAGGGCAGGTTGAGCCTTCTGATTGTCCTGGGGTGGACTCTGTGGTTGACAGGTTGCAGCAAATTTGGGCTCATATTCCAAGGTGTGCGGACGGCACTAGGCTGTGTGGCTATATGCTTCCTTTATTGGCACCGAGGTTCATTGGTCTCACACAGCAGCAACGATGGCAGGCATAAACGGGGGTGCTCAACATATAATAACAAAAAACGTCCATAAAGAATCAGGAAGAGATGTGGCACTCACCCTTCAGCACTGCTTGATTAATATCCTTTATTCATCTTTACAATAAAACACGTGTCATGTGGAGAGGCGGCTGGGATTGGGAGACAAGATAAGGAGGAAAGGAAAGGACAATGTCCTTTCCTTTCCTCCTTATCTTGTCTCCCAATCCCAGCCGCCTCTCCACATGACACGTGTTTTATTGTAAAGATGAATAAAGGATATTAATCAAGCAGTGCTGAAGGGTGAGTGCCACATCTCTTCTTGATTCTTTATGGAAATTTGGGCTCATGTTGTGGACAATTTGGTGTTGTCTCAGGAGGATGCTCAGCGTTTTGCTAACCGTCGTCGGTGTGTGGGTTCCCGGCTTCGGGTTGGGGATTTGGTCTGGTTGTCTTCCCGTCATGTTCCTATGAAGGTTTCTTCCCCTAACTTCAAGCCTCGGTTTATTGGTCCTTATAGGATTTCTGAGATTATCAATCCAGTGTCTTTTCGTTTGGCCCTTCCAGCCTCTTTTTCCATCCATAATGTTTTTCATAGATCTTTGTTGCGGAAATATGTGGTGCCCGTTGTTCCCTCTGTTGATCCTCCTGCCCCGGTGTTGATTGATGGGGAGTTGGAGTATGTGGTTGAGAAGATTTTGGATTCTCGTTTTTCGAGGCGGAAGCTTCAGTATCTTGTCAAATGGAAGGGTTATGTCCAGGAGGATAATTCTTGGGTTGTTGCCTCCGATGTTCATGCTGACGATATGGTTCGTGCCTTTCATTTGGCTCGTCCTGATCGGCCTGGGGGCTCTGGTGAGGGTTCGGTGACCCCTCCTCAAGGGGGGGGTACTGTTGTGAATTCTGCTCTTGGGCTCCCTCCGGTGGTTATAAGTGGTAGTGCTGCTGTCTTTGGATCACAGCATTCATCAGGTGTGTCCACTTATTGCAATTCTGACTTGGCTATTTAGTCTTGCTTGACCCTTTAGTCAGTGCCAGTTGTCCATTGTTCCTGGAGGATTCACATCTCTGCCTGGTCTCTCCTGCTTTGCTGTTCATTTCTACAAAGATAAGTTCTGGCCTTGTTTTTTGCAGTCCACATGCTGTGGGCCTTATTGTTCAGTTCTTTTTCATGTTTTGTCTTGTCCAGCTTGGTCTGTATAAGGATTTGTTCAGCCAAGCTGGTATCTCTGGAGATGCAGATATACCCTCCATATCTTTAGTTAGATGTGGAGATTTTGTATTTTCTGTGGTGGATATTTTTAGTGTGTTAATACTGACCGCATAGTACTCTGTCCTATCCTTTCTATTTAGCTAGAAGCGGCCTCCTTTGCTAAATCCTGATTTCAGTCTGCGTATGTTATTTCCCTCTCCTCTCACAGTCAATATTTGTGGGGGGCTGTCTATCCTTTGGGGATTTTCTCTGAGGCAAGATAGTTTTCCATTTTCTATCTCTAGGGGTATTTAGTCCTCTGGCTGTGTCGAGATGTCTAGGGAGTGTTAGGTACATTCCACGGCTACTTCTAGTTGCGGTGTTAAGTTCAGGGTCTGCGGTCAGTACAGGTACCACCTTCTCCAGAGTACGTCTCATGCTGCTCCTAGGCCACCAGATCATAACACCAGCCTCAGAAATCGCAGGTTAACAGCAGCTCAGATTAGAGACCAAGTCAATGCCACACAGAGTTCTAGCAGCAGACACATCTCTGCAACAACTGTTAAGAGGAGACTTTGTGCAGCAGGCCTTCATGGTAAAATAGCTGCTAGGAAACCACTGCTAAGGACAGGCAACAAGCAGAAAAGACTCGTTTGGGCTAAAGAACACAAGGAATGGGCATTAGACCAGTGGAAATCTGTGCTTTGGTCTGATGAGTCCAAATTTGAGATCTTTGGTTCCAACCATCATGTCTTTGTTCGATGCAGAAAAGGTGAACGGATGGACTCTACATGCCTGGTTCCCACAGTGAAGCATGGAGGAGAAGGTGTGATGGTGTCGGGGTGCTTTGCTGGTGACACTGTTGGGGATTTATTCAAAATTGAAGGCATACTGAACCAGCATGGCTACCACAGCATCTTGCAGCGGCATGCTATTCCATCCGGTTTGCGTTTAGTTGGACCATCATTTATTTTTCAACAGGATAATGACCCCAAACACAACTCCAGGCTGTGTAAGGGCTATTTGACCAAGAAGGAGAGTGATGGGGTGCCATGCTAGATGACCTGGCCTCCACAGTCGCCAGACCTGAACCCAATCGAGATGGTTTGGGGTGAGCTGGACCGCAGAGTGAAGGCAAAAGGGCCAACAAGTGCTAAGCATCTCTGGGAACTCCTTCAAGATTGTTGGAAGACCATTACCGGTGACTACCTCTTGAAGCTCATCAAGAGGATGCCAAGAGTATGCAAAGCAGTCATCAAAGCAAAAGGTGGCTACTATGAAGAACCTAGAATATAAGACATAATTTCAGTTGTTTCACACTTTTTTGTTCAGTATATAATTCCACGAGTGTTAATTCATAGTTTTGATGCCTTCAGTGTGAATGTACAATTTCCATAGTCATGAAAATATAGAAAAATCTTTAAATGAGATGGGGTGTCCAAACGTTTGGTCTTTACTGTGTGTGTGTATGTATGTATGTATGTATGTATGTATGTATGTATATATATATATATATATATATATATATATATATATATATATATATACACACGGTATATAAAATTGGTTTTTTTTTACATTATACAGTGGGTACGGAAAGTATTCAGACTTACATTTTTCACTCTTTGTTTCATTGCAGCCATTTGGAAAATTCAAAAAAGTTCATTTTTTTCTCATTAATGTACACTCTGCACCCCATCTTGACTGAAAAAAAACCCAGAAATGTAGAAATGTTTGCAAATTTAATAAAAAAACTTGAAATATCACATGGTCATAAGTATTCAGTCCCTTTGCTCAGACCCTCATATTGAAGTCACACGCTGTCCATTTCCTTGTGATCCTCCTTAAGATGGTTCTACTCCTTCATTGGAGTCCAGCTGTGTTTAATTAAACTGATAGGACTTGATTTGGAAAGGCACACATCTGTCTATATAAGTCCTTACAGATCACAGTGCATGCAGACCAAATGAGAATCATGAGGTCAAAGGAACTGGTCAAGGAGCTCAGAGACAGAATTGTGGCAAGGCACAGATCTGGCCAAGGTTACAACAGAATTTCTGCAGTACTCAAGGTTCCTAAGAGCAGAGTGGCCTCCATAATCCTTAAATGGAAGAAGTTTGGGACCACCAGAAGTCTTCCTAGACCTGGCTGTCCAGCCAAACTGAGCAATCATGGGAGAAGAACCTTGGTGAGAGGGGTAAAGAAGAACCCCAAGATCACTGTGGCTGAGCTCAAGAGATGCAGTAGGGAGATGGGAGAAAGTTCCACAAAGTCAACTATCACTGCAGCCCTCCGCCAGTCAGGCCTTTATGGCAGATTGGCCCGACGGAAGCCTCTCCTCAGTGCAAGACATATGAAAGCCTGCATATAGTTTGCTAAAAACACATGAAGGACTCCCAGACTATGAGAAATAAGATTCTCTGGTCTGATGAGATGAAGATAGACCTTTGTGGTGATAATTCTAAGCGGTATGTGTGGAGAAAACCAGGCACTGCTCATCACCTGCCCAATAAAATCCCAACAGTGAAACATGGTGGTGACAGCATCATGCTATGGGGGTGTTTTTCAGCTGCAGGGACAGGACGACTGGTTGCCATTGAAGGAAACATTGAATGCAGCCAAGTACAGAGATATCCTGAATGAAAACCTCTTTCAGAATGCTCTGGACCTCAGACTTGGCATCCCCAGATGCCAGATATACTGTATATATTATATGCATATACACACAGCTGAAAGTGTTGGCACCCTTGACACTTTTCTGGGAGAAATATTTAATTTTCTGAAACCATTTTGAGAATGCCAACACTTTCGGCCATGACTGTATGTCTTTGGATTAGAATTAAATGCCAATATCTAATGTGTGGCTTGTGCTTTGTGAGATGCACGATGCTCCTGAGTCCTGACGCCTAGTGTGGCTTTCTCATCACTTGCCTATTTTGAGCCTTGTGTCATGGGGATTTTGTTACTCGGCTCCAAGGGATGTAGCTAATTAGAGAAAGGAAGTAGATTTGAGAAAGGGAAGTGCTAAGAACACAGAGGTGTAAGGTTCAGTAGGAGTACAAGGATGTGGTAGGATGTACAGTAAGTGCGCTGCCTCAAAACACAAACCCGCCAAGAACTGTGCGGTGACCCTATTTGTCTTCACCCAGATTCCTGAATTACAAATCTTCTTGATTAGACATTTCAGCCATTACTATATCACCCTGTACTTTTTCTTTGGGAATCCTAGATAAAGTTGGTGGCCACAATTATTTTTTTTTCTTTCTACATTTTATGTCAGTTAAAAATTTTATTTTTAAATTAATTGTTTACCGCCCTTTTAAGATCTTCTCCAGGATTGTACAAAAAATGAACACATATATAAAAAAAAGCACCACCCCTGTCTGCAGGTTGTCTGTGGTATTGAAACTCAGTTCTGTTAAAAGTAAATTGAGCTTAGCCACAATACCAGGCACAACCTGTGAACAGGAGTGGCGCTTTATTAAAAATAATAATACTTTTCTAAACCTGGAGAAACCCCTCTTATCTCGATTAGATGCTTAGAATAAAGCCCTCTGTCGGTAATGTCATCGTTTTTTTTCTCTCACACAGGTAGTGTTTTTTCTGTTCCTTGCTAAAGATAGATCCTCAGATTTTTAATTAGCAGATGGAGCAACACCGACATAATTTCACGTGGTTAAGTCGTGAATGGGTGTTCTTGTGAATTGCAGCACTTGCATGGAGGACCACGCGCTAATGCGCGACTTACACTCCTCTATCATCAGGAGATCATACATATTAATACAACCCAGCTTTACTCCGCGGGTAACAGACCGAGGGAATTAAGTAAAATATGTTCCACTCTCTATAGTTGTCCTTTACTCAAAAAATCTGGAAATACTTAATATACAGTATAGTCTCTCTTTTATGTTTTCAATTTTGGTATAAGGTTAATTTGAAGGAGGAAAGGACAAAGGACAAGTTGTGTAACATAAAGCTGTCACTTGTATAGAATGTAGACTGGCCACCATGGACAATAAGATTCTAGCTTTTAACCTACCCTTACGTACAAGAATACAACTACTATAATACTTCCCCTATGTCCAAGAATATAACTAATATAATACTGCCCCTATGTACAAGAATATAACTACTATAATACTGCTATTTCATACAAGACTATATAAATACTATAATACTACCCCCTATGTCCAAGAATATAACTAATATAATACTGCCCCTATGTACAAGAATGTAACTACTATAATACTGCTCTTACATACAAGAATATAACTATTATAATACTGCTCCCTATGTACAATAATATAACTACTATAATACTGCCCCTATGTACAAGAATGTAACTACTATAATACTGCTCTTACATACAAGAATATAACTACTATAATACGGCTCTCTATGTACAATAATATAACTACTATAATACTGTCCCTATGTACAAGAATATAACTACTATAATACTGCTCTTACATACAAGAATATAACTACTATAATATTGCCCCCTATGTACAAGAATATAACTACTATAATACTCCTCCTATGTACAAGAATTTAACTACTATAATACTACTCATATGTACAAGAATATAACTACAATAATACTGCCCCCTATGTAAAAGAATATAACTACTATAATACTGCCCCTATGTACAAGAATATAACTACTATAATACTGCTCCTATGTACAAGAATATAACTACTATAATACTGCCTCTGTTTACCAGAATATAACTACTATAATACTGCCCCCTATGTAAAAGAATATAACTACTATAATACTGCTCTTACATACAAGAATATAACCACTATAACACTGCTCCCTATGTACAATAATATGACTACTATAATACGGCTCTCTATGTACAAGAATATAACTACTACAATACTGCCCCTATGTACAAGAATATAACTACTATAATACTGCTCTTACATACAAGAATATAACTACTATAATATTGCCCCCTATGTACAAGAATATAACTACTATAATACTCCTCCTATGTACAAGAATTTAACTACTATAATACTGCCCCTATGTACAAGAATATAACTACTATAATATTGCCCCCTATGTACTTGAATATAACTACTATAATACTCCTCCTATGTACAAGAATATAACTACTATAGTACTGCTCCTATGTACAAGAATATAACTACGGTACTATAATACTGCCCCTATGTACAAGAATATAACTACTATAGTACTGCTCCTATGTACAAGAATATAACTACTATAATACTGCCCCCTATGTACAAGAATATAACTACTATAGTACTGCTCCTATGTACAAGAATATAACTACTATAATACTGCCCCCTATGTACAAGAATATAACTACTATAATACTGCTCCTATGTACAAGAATATAACTACTATAATACTGCCTCTGTTTACCAGAATATAACTACTATAATACTGCCCCCTATGTAAAAGAATATAACTACTATAATACTGCCCCTATGTACAAGAATATACAGTAACTACTATAATACTGCCCCCTATGTACAAGAATATAACTACTATAATACTGCTCCCTATGTACAAGAATATAACTACTATAATACTGCCCCTATGTACAAGAATATACAGTAACTACTATAATACTGCCCCCTATGTACAAGAATATAACTACTATAATACTGCTCCTATACACAAGAATATAACTACTATAATACTGCCCCCTATGTAAAAGAATATAACTACTATAATACTGCCCCTATGTACAAGAATATAACTACTATAATACTTCTGCTATGTACAAGAGTATAACTACTATAATGCTGCCAGATGCCATATCATGTACTCCTGATGAGTGTCCTCCCCCATAAGTGGTTATGCTGTTTCCGCACAGCAGCGGTAGTTTCCCCTCCATATTACATTGCTCTCTGCTCCCAGCTTCTTTTCCAAAACACATTTCGGGAATCTGACCTGTTCCAACTTTTTTTCTCTCCGTTGCTCTCTCAGGCTTTTCCTGGCCTGAGAATCTTACAGTGGAAAAGCTATTTTTATACCGAGCCTTGGCTATTTTTGGGACAACAAGTGTAAAATTCCTCCTCTCAAAAACAATGGCATGCGCAGCAAAAAACAATTCGTGGAGACGGCGGGGCCTTTGTCGTTCCTTGGCTGCCCTTGCCGCGCACACACATCTCACACTCGGGGTCCTGTGCTGCGCCATCTTAACGCTGTGACTCGTGCGTTTTGCACAGGATAACGAAGTCTGCTTCCTGTTTTTCATGTACGAGTGCAATGGAGAGGTTCAGCTGTGGACCATGTCAGGGAAAACCGAATGTTACTGTATTTATTTATTTTTTAATCATTTTTCTTTATATAGAAATATTTTCAGCAATATGATCAAAAAGATACAACCTTTTTTTGCACTTATCTGGCCACTAGGGGGGGAGATTTTTTTTAATTTAGATTAGATGATTGTTTTTTATGTATAGTAAATGGCTTTAAATAGTTTTAAATAGCCTGTGATGTAATAATTGTCACTTTTTGGTCAATAAAAAAAAATAGTGCAAAGAAAAAAAATTACATTTTTTTTTTTTAAAAGAAATATGGAGATTATTCCATAGTTTTCATTGCGTCGTCGATGGTAGTGATGGCTCTTAGCGGAGATGAAAGGAATGATTGTTAAGGGAACCAGGGGCCTGATGTAATGTGGACCCAGCAGAATCGGCACTAGCCCGGGCTGCGTCTTCCAGCACTTTCTGCCCCATCAGCATATTGTAGGGGGAGATAGTAAGACGGATAATACATGATTGATTCTAAACTATTAGACAGCTTTGGGGAGAGTTTCTGCTGCTGAACAATGTTGGTGGATTTCAGGATATTATCCCCAAGGGGATGTGATTTAACAAGGCTGAACTCTGATGGGAAACATGCCTTTCACATGCTCTTTCTCTCTCTTCTCTCTCTCCCCTCATCTGTAGAACTGAAGGCGGCGAAAACCCCTGCGAACATCTGGAGCCCGTGGACAAGTAACATGAACTGAAGGGAGACGAGCGCGGGGGACTGTTTGCAATTGTAAAGAGAGGGGGGGATCAAAGACGGGAACCCATTATCCGCAAGGTCTTCGCTTGGACAGTGAGGATTTACAGGAATCATGGGCAGGAAAAAGATTCAGATCCAGAGGATCACCGATGAGCGGAACAGACAGGTCAGTAACAGCAGGATTTTTGGTGCTCCGAGTGGCATCGCAGCTAAAGCTCCTAACATATTTTACCCTATAGGTTTGTCACTCGCAGGAGCTCACAAGCTATTCTGTGTAGTTGGGTCTTAAATAGTAATTGTCATAGTTTTATTGTTCTGTTCTTTTGGTATTTGTCAGGCACATTACTTTTTATCTGTAGAAATCAGAAGTGAAATTAGTTGGCCACCACTTAGACCCCTTAATAGACACTCTGAAAAATGGCTGCCGTCTTGTGTGTGCTGTAATGGACTAAATCATATCTAACCTGCTCATAGTCAAGTCAATTTTCCTCAGATTTGACCAGTATGTTGATGTGCTTGAGTACTGAAAAAGATTATGCCCTTATGTATAAGAACATTACTATAATACTGCTCCTATGTACAAAAATATAACTACTATAATACTGCCCCCTATGCACAAGAATATAACTTCTATAATACTACTGCTATGTACGAGAATATAACTACTATAATACTGCCTCCTATATACAAGAATATAACTACTATAATGCTGCTCCTATGTACAAGAATATAGCTACTATAATACTGTCCCTATGTACAAGAATATAACTTCTATAATACTGCTTCTATGTACAAGAATATAGCTACTATAATACTGTCCCTATGTACAAGAATATAATTTCTATAATACTGCTTCTGTGTACAATAATATAGCTACTATAATACTGTCCCTATGTACAAGAATAAACTTCTATAACACTGCTTCTATGTACAAGAATATAACTCCTATAATACTGTCCCTATGTACAAGAATATAACTTCTATAATACTGCTATGTACAAGAATATAACTCCTATAATACTGTCCCTATGTACAAGAATATAAGTCCTATAATACTGCTTCTGTGTACAAGAATATAGCTACTATAATACTGTCCCTATGTACAAGAATATAACTCCTATAATACTGCTCCTACGTACAAGAATATAACTACTATAATACTGCCCCTTTACACAAGAATATAACTACTATAATACTGACCTATATGAAGAAGAATGTAACTTTTATAACACTGCCCCCTATGTACAAGAATATAGCTACTATAATACTGTCCCTATGTACAAGAATATAACTTCTATAATACTGCTTCTATGTACAAGAATATAACTCCTATAATACTGCTCCTATGTGCAAGAATATAACTACTATAATACTGCCCCTATGTACAAGAATATAACTACTATAATACTGACCTATATGAAGAAGAATGCAACTACTATAATACTGCCCCCTATGTACAAGAATATACTATAATACTGCCCTTATGTACAAGAATATAACTACTGTAATACTGCCTCCTATATACAAGAATTTAACTGCTACAATACTGCTTCTATGTACAACTATATTACTACTATAATACTGCTCCTATGTACAAGATTATAACTTCTATAATACTGCTTCTATGTACAAGAATATAACTCCTATAATACTGCTCCCTGTGTACAAGAATATAACTACTATAATACTGTCCTTATGTACAAGAATATAACTTCTATAATACTGCTTCTATGTACAAGAATATAACTCCTATAATACTGCTCCTTGTGTACAAGAATACAACTACTATAATACTGCCCCCTATGTACAAGAATATAACTACTATAATTCTGCTCCTATGTGCAAGAATATAACTACTATAATACTGCCCCTATGTACAAGAATATAACTACCATAATACTGCTCTGTGTACAAGAATACAACTACTATAATATTGCCCCTATGTACAAGAATACAACTACTATAATACTGTTCCCTGTGTACAAGAATATAACTACTATAATACTGACCTATATGAAGAAGAATGTAACCACTATAACACTGCCCCCTATGTACAAGAATATAACTACTGTAATACTGACCTATATGAAGAAGAATGTAACTACTATAATACTGCCCCCTATGTACAAGAATATACTATAATACTGCCCTTATGTACAAGAATATAACTACTATATTACTGACCCTATGTACAAGAATATAACTACTATATTACTGACCCTATGTACAAGAATATAACTACTATAATATTGCCCCTATGTACAAGAATACAACTACTATAATACTGCCCCTATGTACAAGAATATAACTACCATAATACTGCTCCCTGTTTACATGAATATAACTACTACTAGACTGTGGCCCGATTCTAACACATCGGGTATAATAGAATATGCATGTCCCCGTAGTATATGGACAATGATGATTCCAGAATTCGCGGCAGACTGTGCCCGTCGCTGATTGGTCGAGGCAACCTTTATGACATCATCGTTGCCATGGCAACCATTATGACATCTACGTCGATACTGTGCCCGTCGCTGATTGGTCGAGGCGAATTCGCGGCAGACTGTGCCAGTCGCTGATTGGTCGAGGCAACCTTTATGACATCATCGTCGCCATGCTGTGCCGTCGCTGATTGGTCGAGGCGAATTTGCGGCAGACTGTGCCAGACGGAAAAACCCTTAGACAACTGGCGGCTTCGACCAATCAGCGACGGGCACAGCATGGCGACGATGATGTCATATAGGTTGCCTCGACCAATCAGCGACGGGCACAGTCTGCCGCGAATTCGCCGCGACCAATCGGCGACGGGCACAGTATCGATGTAGATGTCATAATGGTTGCCATGGCGACGATGTCATAAAGGTTGCCTCGACCAATCAGCGACGGGCACAGTCTGCCGCGAATTCGCCTCGACCAATCGGCGACGGGCACAGTATCGATGTAGATGTCATAATGGTTGCCATGGCGACGATGATGTCATAAAGGTTGCCTCGACCAATCAGCGACGGGCACAGTCTGCCGCGAATTCTGGAATCATCATTGTCCATATACTACGGGGACATGCATATTCTAGAATACCCGATGCGTTAGAATCGGGCCACAGTCTAGTAGAATATAATACAGCCCCCCCATAGAATATAATGTAGCCTCCCATAGAATATAATACAACCCACCTCCCCATAGAATATAATGTAGCCCCATCAAAGAGTATGACGCAATCCTGCCTCATAGAATATAACGTAGCCACCCATACAATATAATACAGCCCCCCATAGAATATAATGTAGCCTACCATAGAATATAATACAGCCCGCCTCCCCATAGAATATAATGTAGCCCCATCAAAGAGTATGATGCAATCCTCCCTCATAGAATATAATACATCCCCTCATAGAATATAATACAGCCCACCTCCTCATAGATGGCGGCCTCGACCAATCAGCGACGGGCACAGTATCGACGTAGATGTCATAATGTTTGCCATGGCGACGATGATGTCAAAATTAACCATTATGACATCTACGTCGATAATGTGCCCGTCGCTGATTGCTCGAGGCGAATTCGCGGCAGACTGTGCCCGTCGCTGATTGGTCGAGGCTACCTTTATGACATCATCGTCGCCATGCTGTGCCCGTCGCTGATTGGTCGAGGCCTGGCGGCCTCAACCAATCAGAGACGCGGGATTTCCAGTGCCCGTCGCTGATTGGTCGAGGCAACCTTTATGACATCATCGTCGCCATGCTGTGCCCGTCGCTGATTGGTCGAGGCCTGGCGGCCTCGACCAATCAGAGACGCGGGATTTCTACGTCGGTACTGTGCCCGTCGCTGATTGGTCGAGGCCCAGGCGGCCTCGACCAATCAGCGAATGAATAAACGGGACAGACAGACAGAAAAACCCTTAGACAATTATATATATATAGATAATACTGGCCACTATGTGCAAGAATATAACTACTATAATACTGCCCCCTATGTACAAGAATATAACTACTATAATACTGACCCTATGTACAAGAATATAACTACTATAATACTGCTCCCTGTGTACAAGAATATAACTACTATAATACTGACCCTATGTACAAGAATATAACTACTATAATACTGCTCCCTGTGTACAAGAATATAACTACTATAATACTGCTCTCTGTGTACAAGAATACAACTACTATAATACTGCCCCTATGTACAAGAATATAACTACTATAATACTGCCCCTATGTACAAGAATATAACTACTATAATACTGCCCCTATGTACAAGAATATAACTACTATAATACTGCCCCTATGTACAAGAATATAACTACTATAATACTGCCCCCAAGTACAAGAATACAACTACTATAATACTGCCCCTATGTACATGAATATAACTACTATAATACTGCTCCCTGTTTACATGAATATAACTACTATAATACTGCCCCTATGTACAAGAATATAGCTAATATAATACTGCCCCTATGTACAATAATATAACTACTATAATACTGCCCCATGTACAAGAATATAACTACTATAGTACTGCCCCTATGTACAAGAATATAACTACTATAATACTGCTCCCTGTTTACATGAATATAACTACTATAATACTGCCCACTATGTACAAGAATATAACTAATAATACTGCTCCTATGTACAAGAATATAACTACTAAAAATACTGTAAGCATTGTAGGTAACATGCTGTTTAACTGTTGCTTTGCATTATGGAAAGACTTAACTATCCCTTTAAGTCTCTGTCATGTAACGAGCCCAGGGGGTTGAGGCTTTAGAAAGCCAGGATTAAAAAGGCAAACCGTATCAGTGTAGATTGTTTGCCCCGGGACTACAATAGGTTCAAGATGTCCTGCGTTGTGATTCTCTGAAGTATAAACGTCCAAATTCTGTTTACAAGACGTAATTATGCCGCCATATGGTTTCTGGACGATATTTGTTTGATGTCACATAATACGCTGGATGACTTTCAGGTATGTTGAGTAACAACGTTACCATCCGGCAAACAGAATTGTGCGAGTTCAACCCACCACTGGGAAGCCATGACAAAAATGACTGTTTTTACTGCCAATTGTCACAGCAAATGCAGTGCAATATCCACAGTGAATCCTGAGCAACACCCCTGAATGGAAATGAGGCCTTTGCTGGTGTCTGGCTGCAACTTCTTCCTCTCCCTATTGAATGACATGCACACTCGCTTGAGCTGAGTGTGCATTTATTTGGGGGAGTTATGAAAACTTACTGTTTAGCTTATAGCTATCGGCGTTATATAGTCATCTCTAGATTGTAAAGGTGGTGATAAAGCTTTGGCCACCCAGGTGGAGAAACTCCTGTTATCTCCCTTCCACATGAGTCAGCTGGGACCCTGCAGATGGCAGGATAGGGAAATGCCCTGTTGTAATGAATCGTAGGCCACTCATTGGCGCCATCACTCCATTCACTGACTATGGGACTACAAGAGGTAGCCAAGTTCAGCGTCTGCCTCCTGCAGTCCCACAGACGATAGTCAGCGGTCGTGCACATGCGCAGTCTCTGCTTTACTCCAGCAGGGCAATTCAGTACCCTTCTTTGTAGTCCATAGGAGGCCATAGTGGTTTGACTCCCACCGATCTGCCAGTTATCACTTATGCACCTAGTCCCGCCGCTTTCTCCTGCATAGCCATGGACATTATTAGAGCTGCAGTACGCATGCGCTGTCACTACTTTTCCCGACGGGTCATCACAACTCCCTGTTTTCAGCTTTTACTAGGTCCCAGTGGTCCTTGTGATGTTTATTAATGGGGGTCCGACCGCTAGGACCTCCATGAAGCTGGACACTGAGCATTGTGATGTGTGATATCAGAATAGTTGTGACCGCGCATTTGTTATTGGGAGAATAGGAGAACGCAGCTATACTAACTAGTCTGATAGGCGAGCGCCTGCTGATCGCTGGGGTCCGGCCCGAGCACTCCTTTTGTGCAAGGGCCGCGTTCTGATGACAGCCCGTGCCCTCGTTATGGTCACAGTCACCGGTGGCTTCCTTTTGGTCACAGTCACCTTGGCGGTAACAGGAGTCACCTCTATAGGGGAAACCAATGTAAGAAGAGGTGGAGGAGCAGATTAAGGCTTGGGGTCGGCGGATCACTGTGGGGGGCGTGAAGGCGCCTGTGAATTTTTCTAGAAATGGCAAAAGAAAGCCTTGGTGAGCGAACAGTGTTACGGTGCAGCCGCCCACATGGTGTACAGTGTATGCAATTGTTTTGGAAAGCTAAAAGCCCCCGGCAGTTGTCCTTGTCACCGCTGCTTAGCTATTAACACTGAACTCGCTCTCATCGTGCCTGTGAGGCACAATGCCTGCCCCCCTGTATAGCTGACTAGTCTCCTGACAAGCGGCCGTCTACGTGGCTCATTCCTGCAGCGTGGGAAATAGCGGGACTGAAGCTGGAAGCCGGAGCCAGCCAATCACAAAGCACTTTTCAGCGCTGGCATTGGATTGGTTCTTTAGGTGGCCATATATAGTGGCTTAGCTGTAATAGTAATAGTAGCCCTTACCCTTCTATACCTGTGCCCACCAGCATTGCCGCTGTAATACAGTCCTGCCAATACAAGGCCTTGATGAACACCGCTAACAAGCGACATCTTTGTCCCATGGTTCCCCTGCTCCGTGGACAACAATATGTCACCCTCCAGCTTCAACAGTATGATGATTGGCGACTGAAGCAGCCAGCTCCGTGGTCACAGCACCAAGCAGCTGTCTGTGTGAATGCTGGGCTAGGAGAAGGCTAGCTCTCTGACAGGAGACCACATGCCAGACACTGTTTCCTAGCGTCGAGCTAGGGCCACTTTGTACCTCGCTCACATCAGGGTGAGCACACGGTCGTCTTTTGTCCCAGAGATGCAGCAGAGCGGTTGGAAAGTTGGGGTCAGGAGACTGCCAAGGTCCTTGTCGTACGCACAGATGCCAGGAAGCGTGGGCGAATCGGACTGCTTCACCAGGAAATATGACTTCCTGCCGCTCCTCAGCTCTGCCTCTTGGAGCCTCCTTTCATTCATGGCAGATGCAGCTTATTAGTATGTGGGATCAGCCCAGCAGAATCCACCCCTGTAGCTGTGCCCGAAGACATGGCTGACCAATGTGCATGCTGGGCACTACTTCTCCCACTAAAATCCAGTTTTTTTCCTTGAACAAACTTGTGTAATCTGAGCAGAGAAAAAAAATACTAAAAAATGTTCAGTAATTAAATATTAAAGGGGTTTTCTGAAGCTAATCATAAAATTCATGGGCCCCCTGGCTCGCGCGCGTGTTGTTTTACATGTCCCCTGCCTCCAGTATTCATGTCATACTTTTCCTATTTGCTTTTGCATGATATTGTCATTGAGAGCAACACATCCCAGTGGTTTGTATGTGCCTTATACCCACAATGCATTGCACCACGGTGGTTTGTATGCGCCTTATACCCACAATGCATTGCACCACGGTGGTTTGTATGTGCCTTATACCCACAATGCATTGCACCACGGTGGTTTGTATGCGCCTTATACCCACAATGCATTGCACCACGGTGGTTTGTATGTGCCTTATACCCACAATGCATTGCACCACGGTGGTTTGTATGTGCCTTATACCCACAATGCATTGCACCACGGTAGTTTGTATGTGCCTTATACCCACAATGCATTGCACCACAGTAGTTTGTATGTGCCTTATACCCACAATGCATTGCACCACAGTGGTTTGTATGTGCCTTATACCCACAATGCATTGCACCACAGTGGTTTGTATGTGCCTTATACCCATGATGCATTGCACCACAGTGGTTTGTATGCGCCTTATACCCACGATGCATTGCATCACAATGGTTTGTATGCATGAAGCATACTGTTTGTGTTTCTGGTCTTGTTTCTGGTCTTCTCATATCCGGCATCAGTAATGGACATGTATAGGAAGAAGACAAAGGCAGTATGGGCAATAGATGGGGTCAGCATCCTCGAGAAATCGAACAGGGACAGGCCTGAATATTTTTGGCAGCGCACTTTAATTTAAAAATGTCGTCTTTTTGCAGGTGTAAGGGATTGATCATTAGTTGATCAGTTATTGAAAGCCTCTTTTAGTATCAAAATGAAAAATATTACAAAAATGGCATAGAAGTAAGGGCAAATAAAAGAAAATGCTAAAAGTAAAAATAAATAAAAAAAAATGATCTGAAACCTGAATAATGACAATTAGTTGGTGTGAAGTGGTCGGTAGTCTGTAGCCTCCTGGCCTCGAAGGCTCGTCTTTTGGCTAGCTGGCCTGGCGACACATCATCGTTTTGGGCATGAGAAACGTGATATCGCACCAAGACAGCTAATAGGAATGGGAGCCACGGATGTTGGGGGGCTGGAGGCTGCTCTCAGGGGTCCCCTATCCAAGGCTACAGGTTACAACCCGTTATGTGAATTCATTTGCATCAACTCGAATGACCATAATAAAAAAAACAAAATTAATTTATATAACCCCAACCCCAGAATATGAAATATACTATAATACCACCAATTGTAGGATTCGATCATGAAGTATTAAAAAAAGATGTAATCTGAACTAAATAAATTCAGATGATTAATGTTGGGTTTATGCCCAGGTTTCCTGGGTCCTCCAGAGGTATATTGTGCCCACTCAGCGAGAATGTGAGGCCATTACAATGAAGTGTTAATGATTCAGTAATCCTTCCTAATAAGCGGCTCAGCGGGACAGCCCCCTCCCTAGGAGATTGTATGGCAGGAGACATTAATTAGCCTAGGCCTGGATAGTGTAATCAGATACTGTGAATTACTGAGGTGCTGTTATCCGCCTGTGGGTGCCTGCCCTGCGGTGTCACCAGGGATCTGTCTGGGGCGCTGCCATCACTTGTCACTATGAAGAATGCCCATAGATGGCATGGAGGAGGATGAGATGCTGAGTGGCTATGTATGAGGATAGAAGCTGGCCCTGGAGAGTGATGGTCCTATATAATACTCCTCCACCTATCTGATGCCGGGTTTCCTCCTGCCATCTCCTTACTTAAATTACATGCGTGATACTGTTTGCTGAGCTAGTGTATCTAAACCTATGCTGGGTGATACTGTCTGCTGAGCCGTGTATCTAATCCTATCCTGTGAGATACTGACTGCTGAGCTGTGTATATAATCCTATCCTGTGTGATACTGTCTGCTGAGCCGTGTATCTAATCCTATCCTGTGTGATACTGTCTGCTGAGCCATGTATCTAATCCTATCCTGGGTTATACTGTCTGCTGAGCCGTGTATCTAATCCTATCCTGTGTGATACTGTCTGCTGAGCCGTGTATCTAATCCTATCCTGTGTGATACTGTCTGCTGAGCCGTGTATCTAATCCTATCCTGTGTCATACTGTCTGCTGAGCCGTGTATCTAATCTTATTCAGTGTGATACTGTCTGCTGAGCCATGTATCTAATCTTATTCTGTGTTATACTGTCTGCTGAGTCGTGTGTCTAATCCTATCCTGTGTGATACTGTCTGCTGAGCTGTGTGTCTAATCCTATCCTGTGTGATACTGTCTGCTGGGCCATGTATCTAATCATATCCTGTGTGATACTGGCTGCTGACCTAAGCTTATCACATGGAAACCACTCAGCATTACTTCTTAGTGATACCGTGTTAGCAGGGTAATTAAACATTGTGGGTCGGTGGGGCGACCTCTGGGTGTAATCAGGCTGATGGCTCGGAGTGATGAGGCTGATGGCTCGGAGTGATGAGGCTGATGGCTCGGAGTGATGAGGCTGATGGCTCGGAGTGATGAGGCTGATGGCTCGGAGTGATGGGGCTGATGGCTCGGAGTGATGGGAGGCTGATGGCTCGGAGTGATGGGAGGCTGATGGCTCGGAGTGATGGGAGGCTGATGGCTCGGAGTGATGAGAGGCTGATGGCTCGGAGTGATGAGAGGCTGATGGCTCGGAGTGATGAGAGGCTGATGGCTCGGAGTGATGAGAGGCTGATGGCTCGGAGTGATGAGAGGCTGATGGCTCGGAGTGATGAGAGGCTGATGGCTCGGAGTGATGAGAGGCTGATGGCTCGGAGTGATGAGAGGCTGATGGCTCGGAGTGATGAAGGTGATGAGATTGCAGAGCAAATCCTGTTTGCGGAAGGGTGGCTAATACCAATGAGGTCACATCCACGGTTGAGGGACAGTGGTAGATCCCTAACAGTGACTCATCTGTACCAATCAGCCTACTAGAGGCCCATTTTTTCTTAAAATGGGTCTAAAAGTCACCCATAACCATTGGCTTTTTAATGGAATTTGCTTCAGGAAATCCATCACCCTCTTCAGTCTGTCAAAGAATTAGTCCATGGCTCATATAGGAGTCCACGTGTGAGTCTAGACTAGGGTCTGGACTGGCAGGCCTTCTCCTGAGACCTGCCCTCAGTGCTGTCAGGTAGGCTCCTGCCTTGAGATTAACTCCAGACACCAGTATGGCTCAGATACCGTGTATTTGACAAGTGATGGATTCCGATACTGACAGACATGTGGAAGCTGTGTGCTTGGCATAGCGAGGCCTTGATGCTGCAAGTTGCCCCCGCCATCTCTTTGGTCATCAGCAACTGTGAAATGATGAAATTAATATATACAGAAGCCAGAAGTAAAACTAGGCACAGACCAGGACCTGCCGTCCGACCATGCTCAATGATGAACAAGCCCTGCCTACCTGACTGCTTTCCGCCAAAGCTCTTTGTGTCATGGGACCCTTTCTGACACTTTTTCTGGACCCTCGTGGTCCTATGAGCATTTTTGTTCATACAAAGGACCTTTATAGAGTTAGACGGTAAAGCCTTTCCCTTGCCATAAACCCTAGATGTTTGCTGACTCCCTCACGATGGTCGCCCTAGGGTGCTGCAGCTCGGGAGGTTCATAGATCTCTGCTGCCGTGGCTGTCTTTTAGTTTGTAAGCAGATTGTTGCGGTGCTTGTGTGCGCAAGATGTTCGCTGTTCAGAGCGTTACCGTGGCAACTGTCACATCACATAACACTCGGGTGAAGGATGAATTATAGGGCATGTTCCTCGTGAGCGCACACGTGACCACTGTCACACCGCGCAACGCAAAGACCCCACTGTGAGCAAGCATTGCGCTTTGCTGTTCGCTTTCTTCCATACTTGCTTATAAAATAGGTTATTTGCGTTGTCTTCTGTTTCATACAGAGTCCAGCTAAAATTCCAACACTCTAAAATTTAAAGGGGCTATTTCCTCCAACCTTAAAGGGGTTGTCCCATATAAAAGCTATATAACCTTTTCTTGTAATAGATGATAAAAGTATAATTGTAAGGCATCCAGGTCCTCAGATTCCCCACTGATCTCGTAAAAGTACCTTGTGTGAATGGAGCAGTAGTGAGCATATGCAGCTGTAAATGAAGAAGCGATTGCACATGCTCAATACAGCTTCGTTCACTTGAGATTTTGGGACCACGTTCTTGTGATCAGTACAGGTTTCAATGGCTGGGCCACCAGCGTTCATATACTGGCCATGTATCCTTTGGATAGGTATATCTTGGTTATGGGACAACCTTTTTTATTTTTTTTTACTAGAACTAAGTCCGGGATCTCCGTTGTCAAAGGCAGAGGGTGAAAATGAAAATGTTTTATGTTAATTAAATAGTCATTTAGCGCACAGCGGATTGGAGCAAGCAGGTTCTCAAACACCAGACCGGGAGATGTGGACTTCGAGTGTAAAGATGAAAGTTAAAAGGCCTATCACACATCGCATCAGGCCGCTAAGCAAAGAGCTCTATCTACTAGCCGAGCAACGCACACAGCAGGCTCAATCCATGTACAGTGCCGACATTTTCTTTCTTCATGCCCTGCATAGTTCTGCAACAGGAACCTTTTCCATTTAAATGTCCATGCTGGTCCATTTTTGGTCTGGCATAAACCATGCCACAAGTAAAGGAAAATTTATGGCATTTCAGTGCAAGCAGAACAAAGTGAACAGTTCTTAACTAAGGCCGGGTTCACATTAGCGTTTGGGGACTTTGTGGAGGGCTGTGTACGTCCTCTGCTAAGCTCAGCCTACTTCTGCATGCGTTCTGCGTACCTATCTTTAACATTGGGTATGCAAATGTATGCGGATGCGTAGTTTTGACGCTCCCGCCGTCCGCACAAAACACAACTTGTTGCTTTCGCCCTAACAGATGGTATCATAATGTGTCCACCTCCCACTTTGTGGCCAAGCATTCCTTTTCTACAATGGAATAATTCTTGCCACATGCCTACAGCTTCCTACTCGGGTAGAGCTGTGGGCATTTGGGAAGGGCATATCCTGCCCGTGTATCTCCTGAAAAAGGACTGCTCCTAAATCGACTTCTGAGGTGTCTGTCTGGAGTACAAATTCCTTCTTAAAGTCGGGGTCAACCAGAACTGGCTGCTTACACAGACATACTTTCAGTTCTTGAAAGGCTGTCTCCCTCTCCGAAGTCCATTTTGCCATAGCTGATTTTGTCCACTTAAGGAGGTTTGTCAGAGGTGCAGCCATCATGGCAAAGTTCAGACTGAAACTCCTGTAGTACCCCACGATTCCCAGAAAGTATCTAACTTGGTTTCTTGAAAGTAGTCTCTGCCAGTTTTGGATTGCATTTACTTTATTGATCTGGCGTTTGAGCTCTCCTCTACCTACTCAATATCGTAGGTATATTGTCTCTTCTTTCCCCATGGCAATTTTTTTTTTGTAGGATTTATCAAACCCTGCCTTCCTAAGAACATCAAACACTGCCTGGAACTTTCCCAGATGACTTCCCCAATACGGGCTATACAATATAGATTACAATAAATTCAATACAGTAAAGATTACAATATCGTCCAGGTATGCAGCAGCGTAATTCTTATGGGGTGAGAATATGGCTGAGAAGATCCGGTCCATGGCTCTCTGGAAGGTGGCCGTGGCTCCCTGCAGTCCAAACAGCATCTAGATGTATTGGAAGCATCTGTCGAGCGTAGAAAATGCCGTCTTCTCCTTGGCTTCGTGTGACATGGGGATTTGCCAATAACTTTTAGTTAAATCCAAGGTGGTTATGTACCTTGCCGCCCCAAGTCTCTTGGTTAGCTCATCGACACATGGCATCGGATATGCGTTATACTTGGAGACGTCATTCCGCTTCCTATAATCGTTACAGAACCTTCATTCGCCATCGAGTTTTGGAACCAAGATTGTCGGGCTAGACCAACCGCTATTGGATTCCTCAATGACTCGGAGATTCAACATACACCTTACTTTGGAGATCATCTCTCTCTCCGGGCCTTGGGAATTCGAACGGGATTCAAGTTCCCCCGCACATGGGTTCTGTCAGAACCTTGTGTTCTTTGACCCTTGTACACCCCGGCAAATCTGAGAACAGGTCCCTGTTCTGCTGCAGAAACTCCAACACTGCTTTTTTGGGGTCTTCAACAGTGTCTTCGCTATTGCAACTCCTTCAAAATCTTCTTCTGGCTTAACCAGCAAAAAAGGAGTTTCAGCAGTTTCCCTGTCTTGCCACAGCTTGATAAGACTGACGTGGTACACTTGGTATGGGTTTCGTCTCCCTAGTTGATGAATCTTGTAGTTAACTTCACAAAGTTTCTCCACCAACTCATAAGGGTCCTGCCATTTGGCCAAGAACTTACTCTCCACTGTGGGAGTAAGTATGAGGACTCGGTCCCTGGAGTTCAACTGCCTCACCCTTTCTGACGGGTTGTAGACCCTAACTTAAGCCTCTTGTTCCTGGAGGAGATATCCTTTTTCAATAAGCATCACCTAAAATAGGCGATCCGGCGCGGTCCGGTCTGATGGGTGTCGCAGGTCCAAGTCCGGCGCCTCCCATCTTCTTGCGCCGCCGCCGTTTTGTTTTCTTCATGGCTCTCCGGCATCGCGCTCCCGCGCAGGCGTACTTCTTTGCCCTGTGTCAAACAGACTCCATTTTGCCCTGTGAACCACACCCAAGGATGGGGTCTGTGTCAGGCAGACCCACCTATCTCTCAGGCTGCCTGTAAAATCTGGCCCATATTCACCAAACAAGCTTCCTAGAACTATGTGCACTAGAGCAATAATCCAGGTTTACATTACAGAGGACAACCACCTCTGTATACATAGCTCCCATCAACAATGTGTCCGGTAGCCACCTTACAATAGGAATATTTATATTATTGTACATAGGAGCAGTATTATAGTAGCTATATTCTTGTTCATAGGAGCAGTATTATAGTAGTTATATTCTTGTACATGGGGCAGCATTATAGTAGTTATAATGTTGTGCTTAGTGGCAGTATTATAGTTGTTATACTCTTGTACATGGGGCAGTATTATAGTAGCTATATTATTGTACATAGGAGCAGTATTATAGTAGTTATATGCTTGTACATAGTAGCAGTATTATAGTAGTTATATTCTTGTACATAGGAGCAGTATTATAGTAGTTATATTCTTGTACATAGGGGCCGTATTATAGTAGCTATATTATTGTACATAGGAGCAGTATTATAGTAGTTATATACTTGTACATAGTAGCAGTATTATAGTAGTTATATTCTTGTACATAGGAGCAGTATTATAGTAGTTATATTCTTGTACATAGGGGCCGTATTATAGTAGCTATATTATTGTACATAGGAGCAGTATTATAGTAGTTATATGCTTGTACATAGTAGCAGTATTATAGTAGTTATATTCTCGCACATAGAGAGCAGTATTATAGTAGTTATATTCTTGTACATAGGAGCAGTATTATAGTAGTTATATTCTTGTACATAGGAGCAGTATTATACAGTGGGGAAAAAACTTATTTAGTCAGCCACCAATTGTGCAAGTTCTCCCACTTAAAAAGATGAGGCCTGTAATTAACACCATAGGTAGACCACAACTGAGAGAGTCAAAATGAGAAAACAAATCCAGAAAATCACCTTGTCTGATTGGCAAGATTTATTTTGCAAATTATGGTGGAAAATAAGTATTGGTCACCTAAAAACATGCAAGATTTCAGGCTCTCACAGACTTGTAACTTCTTTTTTAAGAGGCTTCTCTGTCCTCTACTCAGTATCTGTAGTAATGGCACCTGTTTGACATTATCAGTATAAAAGACACCAACCATAACCTCAAACAGTCACACTCTAAACTCCACTATGGTGAAGACCAAAGAGCTGTCGAAGGACACCAGAAACAAAATTGTAGCCCTGCACCAGGC
The DNA here is from genome assembly GCF_051348905.1 of Ranitomeya variabilis. Taxonomy (NCBI): domain Eukaryota; kingdom Metazoa; phylum Chordata; class Amphibia; order Anura; family Dendrobatidae; genus Ranitomeya; species Ranitomeya variabilis. The sequence continues at coordinate 592,200,282 of NC_135232.1, read as the reverse complement.
TAGGAAGACTGAATTTGCAATAGGCAAGCAGCTTGGTGTGATGAAATCAACTGTGAGAGCAATAATAACAAAATGGAAGACATACAAGACCACTGATAATCTCCCTCGATATGGGGCTGCACGCAAGATCTCATCCCGTGGGGTCAAAATGATCACAAGAACGGTGAGCAAAAATCCCAGAACCACACGGGGGGACCTAGTAAATGACCTGCATAGAGCTGGGACAACTGTAACAAAGGCTACCATCAGTAACACACTACGCCGCCAGGGACTGAGATCCAGCAGTGCCAGATGTGTCCCCCTGCCTAAGCCAGTACATGTTTGGGTCCCTCTGAAGTTTGCTAGAAAGCATTTGGGTTATCCAGAAGAGTATTGGGAGAATGTCATATGGTCTGATTAAACCAAAGTAGAACTGTTTGGTAGAAACAATACTCATCGTGTTTGGAGGAGGCAGAATGCTGAGTTGCATCCAAAGCACACCATACCTACTGTGAAGCATGGGGGTGGCAACATCATGCTTTGGGGCTGTTTCTCTGCAAAGGGACCAGGATGACTGATCCGTGTACATATTCTTGTATATTGGTCAGTATTATAGTAGTTATATTATTATACATAGGAGCAGTATTATAGTGGTTATATCCTTGTACATAGTGGCAGTATTATAGTAGTTATTTTCTTGTACATAATGGCAGTATTCTAGTAGTTATATCCTTGTACATAGTGGCAGTATTATGTGGGATGGAGGCTTCACATGATCTCTGACACGGCTAACACTTTATCTTCCTCCACAGGTGACGTTCACAAAGCGTAAGTTTGGCTTGATGAAGAAGGCCTATGAGCTCAGTGTCCTGTGTGACTGTGAGATAGCTCTCATCATCTTCAACCACTCAAACAAACTGTTCCAGTATGCCAGCACTGACATGGACAAAGTTCTTCTGAAATACACAGAGTACAACGAACCCCACGAAAGTCGGACTAATGCAGACATTATAGAGGTGAGCACACCATCCCTATCCCAAATCACACCTTCAGCAGTTGAAACGAGAAGTTTCCCATACACTATATAAAAAGACAGACTTGAATGTTTTTCTCAATATCTGACATGAAATCCGAATAAACCTTTACCGTTTTAGGTCAATTAGGATTACCATAATTATTAAAATTTGCCAAATGCCAGAATGATGAGAGAGAGAGAATGTTTTAAGGCATTTTTATTACTTACTGCAAAGTCAAAAGTTTACATACATTTCACTAGTATTTGGTACCATTGCCCTTAAACTGAATTATTTGGGTCACACATTTGAGATATCATTCCACAAGCTTTGGGCCCATTTCTCCTGACAAAACTGGTGTAACTGATCAAGGTTTTTAAGTCGCCTTGCTCGCAACGGCCTTTTCCGCTTTGCCCATAAATTTTAGTAGGATTGAGATCAGGGCTTTGTGATGGCAGCTCCAAAACATTGACTTTGTTATCCTTTAGCCACTTTGTTACCATTTTGGCAGTATGCTTTGAGTCATTGTCTATTTGGGTGACCCATTTCTGCTCAAGCTTTAACTTCCTGGCTGATGTCTTGAGAAGTTGCTTCAGTGTTGCCACATAATCTTCTTTTGTCATGATGCCATCTATTTTGTGAAGTGCACTAGTCGCTCCTGCATCAAAACAACCTCACAACATGATACTGCCACCCCCATGTTTTACAGTTGGGATGGTGTTCTTAGGCTTCCAAGCTTCTCCCTTTTTCCTCCAAACGTAACGATGGTCATTATGCCCAAAAAGTTCCATTTTAGTTTCATCAGACCACAGAACATGTCTCCAAAAATTAAGGTCTTAGTTCCTGTGTGCATTTGCAAACGTTAATCTGGCTTTTTTATGTTTCTTTTGGAGTAATGACTTCTTCCTGGCAGAGTGGCCTTGCAGCCCATGATGATACAGTACTCGTTTCACTGTGGATATTGACACAATCTCACCAGCTTCCTCCATCATCTTCACAAGGTGTTTTGCTTTTGTCCTTGGGTTGATATGCAAATGGCGGAGCAAAGCATGTTCATCTTTGGGACACAGAACCCGTCTCCTTCCTGAGCGGTATGATGGCTGGACATTCCCATCTTGTTTGTACTTGCATATAATTGTCAGTACAGATGAGTGAGGAACCTTCAGGTATCTTGACATTGAACCTAAGGATGAGATAGACTTGTGCAAGTCCACAATTCTCTTCCCGATATCTTTCCTGATTTCTTGAGACTTTCCCATGATGCTACACAAAGAAGCAGTGTGTTTCAGGTGTGCATTAAAATACATTCACAGGTGAGTCTTTAATTAACTTTGATGCTGCCAAAAAATCTATCAGAAGCTTCCAAACACAATACAGCATTATATGGGCAGTCTAGAATTGTTTAAAGGCATAGTAATCTTTGTGTGTGTAAACTTTTGACTTTGCAGTAAGTAGTAAAGATGCCTTAAAACATTCTCTCATGTTATTCTGGCATTTGGCAGATATTAATAATTATGGTAATCCTACTTGACCTAAAACGGGAAAGGTTTATCCTGATTTCATGTCAGTGATTGAGAAAAACATTCAGATGTGTCTTTATATATAGTGTATGGAATCTTCTGGTTTCAGCTGTATGTCTTAATGGGACATTGACTCTATCCTAAAGTTGCTCTTATGTGTCGGAAGAATATGTTCTATTGTTCCATGTTATCAGCCATGTCATTCTTCAGAAAGGCAGACGATAGTATCTCCATTGGCTCACTTATTGGAAGCGCACTCCTGATAGTATTGGCTTGTCTTATATTACATTGCCATTCTGGGACAGTTCCTTCTAAAGTGATATTATTGTCTTAAAACGTGATGTGATCCATTGTTTTGGACACAGATTGAGTGGCAGGTTATCAGAGTCCGCCTGTGACCCAGGAACTGTGTCTAGTTACATCATGTAGGAAATTCCAGGGACGTTCCGTCGGTCAGGAGATGGTTAATCATTTGCAACATATTGCTTTATGGTCTGCAGTGCCCTTTGTCCCATGGCGTCACTTGGCGAGGACAATATTTTTCATGAGGTGATAGATAAGCCTGAATTTAGACTGCACCAGGCGCCCCCAAAGTGGCCGTTTTGTATCTAATCACCTCAGCCTTTTAAAGCCCCCCGGGGCTATGGAGGCCGCTATGTAAGTGGTAAGGCTGTTATTGTAAAGATACAGAGCGGTGGGGCCTTATCTGACTGATAAACACGCAATTACCACCGTGTCCTGTGGGGGAACATGGCGGCCTCCTGCCTTATATAGGAAGCAGGGAAATCGCCCACTAATCTGTGTTACCAGGGCACAAGCCACAGTTTATTACTTTACATATTTATGTCTAAAGAAGGTTATTGACTAAAATGTTATAATGAAGTGAAGGCTCCAAGATGGAGGGCGACTCTCTATAAAGGAGAAAAGCTGAGTTTAATCAGTCTCTTGTAATGGAAGCAGCAGTAAGACTTCTGACTGTCCGATGTAAAACAGTGACACAAACCGCTCTACCTGTTTGCAACTACCTTACTGTGTCCAGGAATATACAGCTCTGGCAAAAACTAAGAGACCACCACATCAAAATCCTATCATGGGCAGCCCAATCTCCAGACCTGACCCCCATTGGAAACCTCTGGAATGTAATCAAGAGGATGATGGATAGTCACCAGCCATCAAACAAAGAAGAACTCCTTACATTTTTGTGCCAGAAGCAGTGTGAAAGACTGGTGGAAAGCATGCCAAGACACATGACAGCTGTGATTAAAAATCATGGTTATTCCACAAAATATTGATTTCTGAACTCTTCCCGAGTTAAAACAATTTACATTTTACTAAAAAATATACCTATAAAGAGAAAAATCAGACACACTGAACATTTTGCAGTGGTCTCTTAATTTTTGCCAGAGCTATATTTGCATCTGAAGAGCAGAGAGAGGCCAAAGGTTTACAGGAAGACCTCAGCATGTCTGACTCACTGGAGAAGAATATATCAGACTGGTATTCTAGATAAGAAAGGATGAACATAAGACGGAGAGCAATATCAGTCCCTGGTTAAAATTCATTAAGCGTTCAACTGTGTACCACGCAGTATTATAGTAGTTATATTCATATACAGGGCAGTATTATAATAGTTATATTCTTATACATAGGGGCACTATTATAGTAGTTATATTCATGTATATATAGGAGGCAGTATTATAGTAGTTATAATCTTGTACATAGGAGCAGTATTATAGTAGTTATATTCTTGTACATAAGGGCAGTATTATAGTAGTTATATTCTTGTACATAGGGGCAGTATTGTAGTAGTTATATTCTTGTACATAGGGGGCAGTGTTATAGTAGTTATATTCTTGTACATATAGGTCAGTATTATAGCAGTTATATCCTTGTGTAAAGGGGCAGTATTATAGTAGATATATTCTTGTACATAGAGGGCAGTATTATAGTAGTTATATTTTTATACATAGGAGCAGTATTATAGTAGTTATATTCTTGTACATAGAGGGCAGTATTATAGTAGTTATATTCTTGTACATAGGGGCAGTATTATAGTAGTTATATTCTTGTACATTGGGGGCAGTATTATAGTAGTTATATTTTTATACATAGGAGCAGTATTATAGTAGTTATATTCTTGTACATAGAGGGCAGTATTATAGTAGTTATATTTTTATACATAGGAGCAGTATTATAGTAGTTATATTCTTGTACATAGAGGGCAGTATTATAGTAGTTATATTCTTGTACATAGGGGCAGTATTATAGTAGTTATATTCTTGTACATAGAGGGCAGTATTATAGTAGTTATATTCTTGTACATAGGGGCAGTATTATAGTAGTTATATTCTTGTACATAGGGGGCAGTATTATAGTAGTTATATTCTTGTACATAGGGAGCAGTATTATAGTAGTTATATTCTTGTACACAGGAGCAGTATTATAGTAGTTATATTCTTGTACATAGGAGCAGTATTATAGTAGTTATATTCTTGTACATGGGGCCAGTATTATAGTAGCTATATTCTTTTACACAGGAGCAGTATCATAGTAGTTATATTCTTGTACATATGGGCAGTATTATAGTAGTTATATTCTTGTACACAGGAGCAGTATTATAGTAGTTATATTCTTGTACATAGGGGTAGTATTATACTAGTTATATTCTTGTACATAGAGGTCAGTATTATAGTAGTTATATTCTTGTACATAGAGGGCAGTATTATAGTAGTTATATTCTTGTACATAGGGGCAGTATTATAGTAGTTATATTCTTGTACATAGAGGGCAGTATTACAGTAGTTATATTTTTGTACATATAGGTCAGTATATTAGTAGTTATATTCTTGTACATACGGGGCAGTATTATAGTAGTTATATTCTTGTGCATAGGAGCAGTGTTATAGTACTTATATATTTGCACACAGGAGCAGTATTATAGTAGTTATATTTTTGTACATAGGAGCAGTATTATAGTAGTTATATCCTTGTGCATAGGAGCAATATTATAGTAGTTAAATTCTTGTACATAGGAGCAGTATTATAGTAGTTATATCCTTGTGCATAGGAGCAATATTATAGTAGTTAAATTCTTGTACATAGGAGCAGTATTATAGTAGTTATATCCTTGTGCATAGGAGCAATATTATAGTAGTTAAATTCTTGTACATAGGAGCAGTATTATAGTAGTTATATTCCTGTGCATAGGGGGCAGTATTATAGTAGCTATATTTTTGTGCATATGGAGCAGTATTATAGTGGTTATAGTCTTGTACATAGAGGGCAGTATTATAGTAGTTATATTCTAGTACACAGGAGCAATATTATAGTAGTTATATTCTTGTACATAGTCCAGTGCAGCGAGGTTGGTGCAGTGTGATAGGCAGTAACCACAAGGAAAGTTCACAGCAAAACGTGTTTACTGTCCAAAACTCACTCCGTGTACAACACACGGTATCCTCCGGATCGCAGCCGGGAAACGAGACAGTCCACAAGTGTGCCTGGTTGCAGAGGGCGACTGCACCACCGTATCACGCTGCGGAGTGCCAGGAGTTCCCTCTGCTGAGATCTGTTTTACTCTCACACAGGCAGAGCTTTGGGAGAGTCGACTACTCTGCTCGCTGCAAACTCCACTCTGACACTGACACACCCAACCCTTTGCTGCAAGAGTTTTTACAATAACCTGTGGCTGCAGGCCACTTGGAAAATCCGGCCCGGGGGAGGAAACGGACCAACTCCACTACCTTCCTGTAGTTAGTTTAAAAAATAAAAGCCCATGCAGGTTTTCTTAAAGGGACTCTGTCACCTGAATTTGGAGGGAACAATTTTCAGCCATAGAGGCGGGGTTTTCGGCTGTTTGATTCACCCTTTCCTTACCCGCTGGCTGCATGCTGGCTGCAATATTGGATTGAAGTTCATTCTCTGTCCTCCATAGTACACGCCTGCGTAAGGCATGATTGCCTTGTGCAGGCATGTACTACGGAGGACAGAGCATGAACTTCAATCCAATATTGTAGCCAGCATGCAGCCAGCGGGTAAGGAAAGGGTGAATCAAACAGCCAAAAACCCCGCCCCTATGGCTGAAAATTGTTCCCTCCAAATTCAGGTGACAGAGTCCCTTTAAATCTGCCCTGGACAAATAGCTTGCCCAAAGACAACACTCACGTTTATTCTGCATTGCAATCACATCTACACCTGTGACTGCAATGCACTCCCGCGGCCTTAATACGCTTCTGAGCGCATCCTGGGGGACACATGGCGACCCTCGCAAATAACACCGGTCGCTGCCTCACAATAGGAGCAGTATTATAGTAGTTATATTCTTGTACATAGGGGGCAGTATTATAGTAGTTATATTCTTGTACATAGCAGCAGTATTATAGTAGTTATATTCTTGTACATAGGAGCAGTATTATAGTAGTTATATTCTTGTACATAGGGGCAGTATTATAGTAGTTATATTCTTGTACATAGGGGCAGTATTATAGTAGTTATATTCTTGTACATAGGGGCAGTATTATAGTAGTTATATTCTTGTACATAGGAGCAGAATTATAGTAGTTACCGTATATACTCGAGTATAAGCCGAGATTTTCAGCCCAAATTTTTGGGCTGAAAGTGCCCCTCTCGGCTTATACTCGAGTCACGGTCGGCGGGTGAGGGGGAGAGACGTCTGTCATATACTCACCTGCTTCCGGGGCTCCTGGCGCTCCCCCTGCCTGTCCCATGGTCTTGGGGTGCCGCGGCTCTTCCCCTGTTCAGCGGTCACGTGGGACCGCTCATTAAAGTTATGAATATGGACTCCACTCCCATAGGGGTGGAGCCACATATTCATTTCTCTAATGAGCGGTAACGGTGACCGCTGACAGAGGAAGAGGCTGCGGCACCCGGAGACCATCTGTCCGGGATAAGGAGCCAGGGATGCCGGGAGCAGGTCAGTATTACATATTTACCTGTCCACGTTCCACACGCCGGGGCGCCGCTCCGTCTTCCCGTCCTCTTGCTCTGACTGTTCAGGTCAGAGGGCGCGATGACGTACTAATCTGCGCGCCGCCCTCTGCCTGAACAGTCAGTGCGGAGTGACGCCGAGACGGGACGCTGAGGAGCTGCGGGCAGTATTATGGAAGTTAAATTCTTGTACATAGGAGCAGAATTATTGTAGTTATATTCTTGCACATAGGAGCAGTATTATAGTAGTTATTTTCTTGTACATAGGGGCAGTATTATAGTAGTTATATTCTTGTTCATAGGGGCAGTATTATAGTGGTTATATTCTTGTACATAGGAGCAGTATTATAGTAGTTATATTCTTGTACATAGGGGCAGTATTATAGTTGTTATATTCTTGTACATAGGGGCAGTATTATAGTAGTTATATTCTTGTACATAGGGGGCAGTATTATGGAAGTTAAATTCTTGTACATAGGAGCAGAATTATTGTAGTTATATTCTTGTAGATAAGAGGCAGTATTATAGTAGTTATATATATTTGCACATGGGAACAGTATTTATACGTGTCAGTATTTTTCTATCTAAAGCTCTTGCTTATAACAAAGGCTGAACAGAGTTGGGTCTTTTAGTGAGTGGCAGAAAGAGTGAGTGGTTTCATATTCAACAAAAATATTGCTGGAACTTGTGACTTGTATCTGCTAGAAGAGGTGAAAACTCATCCAGATATTCTTCCTTCAGGCCATGACACTTCATGGTTGAGATTGCATGCTGGAGTCTCAGGGTTAAGTCGGTTCTTAAAGCTGGTTATCTAGTGGGCTGATCCACGTTTACCCTTGCAGTTCCATCATCTGGCAGCGGATCAGTGGGGTTGTCTGTGCACGCGTGTAATCATCGCCAACCCCCCACCATCACTTTTCCACAGCCGGCACCAGTATATAAAGCAGCCCTTTGCTCTGCTCCCTCACCAGTAATTGCCTCCTACAATTCTTTTTACTCACTGCTTTTTCAGTGTCTCATTATATACATATGGCAGCCTTCGCTTTCCTTCTGTAAGATTAAAGGGAGCAGGCGCTTATTACTTGGGGAGGGCGGATTCCATCTCATATTTAAATAATACTAATGCCGAAACTCTCAGAAGGCCCTGAAATGATCAAACATTACATTTAGCGCTATTAGTCGGAGCTGTGGGCGGAATATTGTTTGCTGGCTGCGCCTGTTTATAGGGAAATATCAGCACCCCTCAGAGATTTCATGTAGAGGTATGGAGCATGTCTGTGCCATCGCTTGTAATCCCCTACTTGTCGGGATTGCCAATCCACTGTGCAGCTACTGTCTAACTAATGTAGGTGACAATGGAGCTTGGTGACCTGCAAGGTACTTCACGCAGTTGGGGAAACTGAGTAGGCACGTCAACTTAACACTTCAAGAAAGACACTAACTCCGATCTCTGGAGTCACCGGAGATCCACGTGTATGTTGTGTTGCAAATTGGCGTGTACTCTTACCGGAAAGGCAGGATCGCTGCTGATATCACCCCATGGATCTACTGCAACATTGAGCACCTGAGAATTGCGATATTGAAGTTATGGCTTTTGACCAAGTGCCTCTTCTAAAGTGGTTTACTTGCTTTTCCACCAGTGGGCTTTATTTTACCTTTGACACCTACTCTTATGAGATTAATAGAGTGTAAAAGAGTGTTTAGGCGAGATTCTCAGCTGGCGAAAAGAGGGTGCCACTGTTTAATTAGCACCCTCGTTCTCTTCCTCAGCACATTCCAGCTCCATCTGAATTTATGAAGAGCTCCCAGTTAAAATGTCAGATCCGAAGATGAAGACATGCAGATGGATGGATGACTGAGGAGCAAGTGTGAAAGAGAGGTGTGGGGGTGTGCTGCTGAGGGGGAGCGAAAGGCGGTGGGGGGGTTTGCTTGTGGAGTAGCGGTAGTATCTTTTCCGCAAATCTCGGCACCTGGAATGAGTTTCCGTAGAGAGTCCATCCGTTGAGTATTATTTTCTCATTTCCTTTTCCCAAAGATCTCATCATTATCCAGAATAATTAGCATAAAATTAAGCCTTTTTGGCTAATTATCTGTCTCTCTAGATTTAGGTAGTCCATCTGTGGTATCAGGTGAAGGCCTCCATTTCTTCAGGATTGAACAGAAAACTTATTAGAAAATAAACCCATGATGGATTGACCTAAAAAGTGACCCATAGATCTTATGCTTCTTTTGAATTTTCTTTAGAAATTTTGAGTCCCATCACTTTTTGACGCTTCAGGACTTCTTTTGACAATAGTGTCTTCTTGCCTAATTACTATGGTTAAGTGATTGTCCTGCTGTGATGAGGACAACATGTACAGGGATTCACCGAAAAGCTTGGTTGTTGGCTTCTTGGGATTCTTTACATGGGACCAAAAATAATCATTTTTGCTGCCATCAATCCATATTGTGTCTGAATGATCATTGTGATATCCCCGGATGATGAGCTTGTGATATCCCTGGATGTAAATGTTAAGCGCCGAGCCTTCGGTTTCTACAGCCTTGGACATTAATGATTTGGGTTTTTTCGGAACGGTCTAGGCCTCATTTCTGCTTTTGTGATGAAACGTTTTGAATGTCATTGTTTGACCTTTCTCAGGTCACTTTAAAGCCAGGAGGATCTCCGCTCTCCCCTGGCAGTGGCAGGTTTAATTCCAGCGATCCGCTGCCAGTGACAAAGGTGGAATCATCTTCTGTTCCATTTCTTTTTCATGAGAAGTGGCGTTATCACTCTGTATGCAGCCGGCTTTAATCACTGCACAGGAGCAGCATCAGACTGATCTGGAGAATCCAACCATCACTCTCCGATGACCTGCTCTCATGTGTGATTTGGGTTATCCTGAAGAAGGCCCTTCATACAAGCAGTATGAAGTAAACTTTGGCACTCAACTTTCAATGATATGCAAATTTTTATTGGCAGCCACTTGTACAACAAACGTTTCGGTCAGTGACATTGACCTTCTTCAGTGTACTTAGTATTTTAGAAACAATATTTTGTGTGTGGCTCAAGGTCAGAATGAGGTCCTATATGTGGATCCCATGGATAAGGGTAATATGGTACAAGGTAAAAGGGTCAAAGCCATGACGCTCCTTATCTGGGTTATAGGAAATATCCTAGGGTCCTGGAAGGCAAATGTGGTTGAAAAGAATCCTCTTCAGGGGTTAGGGTGATATCATTTGTGCATATGAATTGTATAATGGATCCAAGGTGGACCGAAGTTGTGGTCCCTGCCGGTGAGTGGCAGTGATGTGTGTCCAGAACGCGGTGTCCAGAACTAGGATATTTCCTATAACCCAGATAAGGAGCGTCACGGCTTTGACCCTTTTACCTTGTACCATATTTCCCTCATCCATGGGATCCACATATAGGACCTCATTCTGACCTTGAGCCACACACAAAATATTGTTTCTGAAATACTAAGTACACTTAAGAAGGTCAATGTCACTGACCGAAACGTTTGTTGTACAAGTGGCTGCCAATAAAAATTTGCATATCATTGAAAGTTGAGTGCCAAAGTTTACTTCATATAGCTTCTGGTTTGGGAACCTTCTTTGTGCACCTTCACAGTTGTGCCACGTTATACCACATCATCTTCATACAAGCAGGACCTGATCATCTGAGCCCATGGGAGGAGTATATTTGAGTCCTCCCATTTTACTTCTCAGATTCCTGCTAAGATGTCTGCCTATGCGACCCTTGACTTTTTGCTCTTCCATAGATTTTGGTCTATTAACCCTTTTCTAAATCCCCCCCCCCATTGGTTTATTAAGTTAAGTTAAGACTTTTTGTGTTCCCGCCTCAGAGCAGCGCTGCACAGGCCGCGCTCTTCTGAGGTTTTCAGGCCATTTCTAAATCACTAGATTCCATTAATAAAATTTTGTGGTTAGCCAGCGCCCCACTACCCCCCCCCCCCCCCCCCCCCCCCATCATTTTTTTTAAACTGTAAATGTCTCACACAGATTTTATGGGAAATATATTAATCACAGCGTCCGCTGATTTCTTACTCATCAGCACAATTTGGTCAGAGTGGCCTGTGCAGCAGCGATAACAAGTCATCCTCACCGGCCTACCTTTCATCTGGACAAATAATTTAATTTTAGACAAGTTAATACAAAAATATCACTTTAAGTTGGAAATAATGATGGGATTTACTCAGTGTAGTCATTTACTATTGCAACTACAAATCCGAGATGTGTCTGCTGGGACCTCTCCTACAGCATACAGCATGCTCCATGAAATGTGTGTACATGGCAGAATATTAAGCGCAGCTCTGCTGTATAATGTAGGATGTAACTCAGAATCCGTACAGGATCAGTAATGTAATGTATGTACGCAGTGACTGCACCAGCAGAATAGTGAGTGCAGCTCTGGAGTATAATACAGGATGTAACTCAGGATCAGTACAGGATCAGTAATGTAATGTATGTACACAGTGACTGCACCAGCAGAATAGTGAGTGCAGCTCTGGAGTATAATACAGGATGTAACTCAGGATCAGTACAGGATCAGTAATGTAATGTATGTACACAGTGACTGCACCAGCAGAATAGTGAGTGCAGCTCTGGAGTATAATACAGGATGTAACTCAGGATCAGTACAGGATCAGTAATGTAATGTATGTACACAGTGACTGTTCCAGCAGAATAGTGAGTGCAGCTCTGGAGTATAATACAGGATGTAACTCAGGATCAGTAATGTAATGTATGTACATAGTGACTGCACCAGCAGAATAGTGAGTGCAGCTCTGGGGTATAATACAGGATGTAACTCAGGATCAGTACAGGATCAGTAATGTAATGTATGTACACAGTGACTGCACTAGCAGAATAGTGAGTGCCGCTCTGGAGTATAATACAGGATGTAACTCAGGATCAGTACAGGATCAGTAATGTAATGTATGTACATAGTGACTGCACCAGCAGAATAGTGAGTGCAGCTCTGGAGTATAATACAGGATGTAACTCAGGATCAGTACAGGATCAGTAATGTAATGTATGTACACAGTGACTGCACTAGCAGAATAGTGAGTGCCGCTCTGGAGTATAATACAGGATGTAACTCAGGATCAGTACAGGATCAGTAATGTAATGTATGTACATAGTGACTGCACCAGCAGAATAGTGAGTGCAGCTCTGGAGTATAATACAGGATGTAACTCAGGATCAGTACAGGAGCAGTAATGTATGTACACAGTGACTGTACCAGCAGAATAGTGAGTGCAGCTCTGGAGTATAATACAGGTTATAACTCAGGATCAGTAATGTAATGTATGTACACAGTGACTGCACCAGCAGAATAGTGAGTGCAGCTCTGGAGTATAATGCAGGCTGTAACTCAGGATCAGTAATGTAATGTATGTACACAGTGACTGCACCAGCAGAATAGTGAGTGCTGCTCTGGAATATAATACAAGATGTAACTCAGGATCAGTAATGTAATGTATGTACACAGTGACTGCACCAGCAGAATAGTGAGTGCAGCTCTGGGGTATAATACAGGATGTAACTCAGGATCAGTAATGTATGTACACAGTGACTGCACCAGCAGAATAGTGAGTGCAGCTCTGGAGTATAATACAGGATGTAACTCAGGATCAGTACAGGATCAGTAATGTAATGTATGTACAGTGACTGCACCAGCAGAATAGTGAGTGCAGCTCTGGAGTATAATACAGGATGTAACTCAGGATCAGTACAGGGTCAGTAATGTAATGTATGTACACCGTGACTGCACCAGCAGAATAGTGAGTGCAGCTCTGGAGTATAATACAGGATGTAACTCAGGATCAGTACAGGATCAGTAATGTAATGTATGTACACAGTGACTGCACCAGCAGAATAGTGAGTGCAGCTCTGGAGTATAATACAGGATGTAACTCAGGATCAGTACAGGGTCAGTAATGTAATGTATGTACACAGTGACTGCACCAGCAGAATAGTGAGTGCAGCTCTGGTGTATAATGCAGGATGTAACTCAGGATCAGTACAGGGTCAGTAATGTAATGTATGTACACAGTGACTGCACCAGCAGAATAGTGAGTGCAGCTCTGGGGTATAATACAGGATGTAACTCAGGATCAGTACAGGATCAGTAATGTAATGTATGTACACAGTGACTGCACCAGCAGAATAGTGAGTGCAGCTCTGGAGTATAATACAGGATGTAACTCAGGATCAGTACAGGGTCAGTAATGTAATGTATGTACACAGTGACTGCACCAGCAGAATAGTGAGTGCAGCTCTGGGGTATAATACAGGATGTAACTCAGGATCAGTACAGGATCAGTAATGTAATGTATGTACACAGTGACTGCACCAGCAGAATAGTGAGTGCAGCTCTGGAGTATAATACAGGATGTAACTCAGGATCAGTACAGGGTCAGTAATGTATGTACACAGTGACTGCACCAGTAGAATAGTGAGTGCAGCTCTGGAGTATAATACAGGATGTAACTCAGGATCAGTACAGGACTAGCAATGTAATGTGTTTATAAATGCCTTTTTATACTTAGCACATAAGTAGTGGTGCACAGCCATTCAGGTGATGTACCCTGTAACATTTTGCTCTGTGGATTCCCACTATTCTCTGTGGTTTAGAACCTGCTGGCACCTGCTTAGACTCTAGCCTTGGTAGTTCAGCAGTCAGTGAGTGCACGTGGGGCTGCTGGCTAAGCACATGGAGGTGACTTGTCACCTGAGAGTCTTCCTTAGCGTTGTTCTTCTGCTTTCAGCAGATGTCCTGAGTCCATATGGCCGGCGTGCTTGGTGTGCGCTTATGCGGCTGAAATGAGAAAATCTGTTCACTTTGCAGTCTGCTGTGAATCTCGGCTGTTGTGATTGTTCGGAGCCTATATATAGCCAGTGTCTGGATACCTGCTGCCCCTTTAAGTCCTTCACAGCAGGAAAGGTCAGGCACAAGAAGGGCATCCTCTTTCCTTAGGAAATATAATCTCCAGGTAAAGCTCTGGCCTTGTCACAGTCTACAGACGGATGATGATGGACACGTTTGTATGGGGTTTTTGGACTTGCAGCACAACAGGAGAAAAATTGTCATGATGTGTTCATCAGAAACTTTTCACTTTGAGGCTGAGTACATCCTGCCCCGATGCCCAGACACAAAGCAGGATCTTGGTATCCTAAGTGCACATGAGGCGAGCTGAGCACCCGCTCATAAAATCCTAAATGCATTTAATCGCCATTTGCACTCTGCTTAAATGCTGGGTCACAAGCAACAGGAAACCATTAGAAGATTTTCAGAGATTCCGTGCCTGCCATTTAAGGTTGGCATCGCCAGAGCGGCCTATAAATCTTATCCTGTAGAGCCCCCTACATGCCAGGAGGAGAACGTGGTGCCGCAGTCTGTTCCCGTAAGGACAAGGATGTATCGACTCCATGCGGCGGACTGTTCTGTGTCTGTCGTGGTGGCACGGACCCTGGCATCTTTCATATGTACCAAGTACCGGTATACTAAAGTAAGCAAATATGTTTGTGCGCCTTTGTGGCATTCAGACCGGGGCGGTCTTCACTTCTGTGTCTGCATCTCTGGCGCCTATTGTCATGATGTCGCAAGAGGTCTAATGACATGGCTTCATGTAACGTCATCACAGGGGGCAGAAGCAACAACTGCCTTGTCCTGGCCGCCATGTAGGTCCGGACTGGGCACCACACCAGGGCAGAAGGGGATGTGTCTGCGTTGTACCGACGGCACATTTTTGTGAAGTACCCTCCGTCTATGGGTACCAGAGTTACTCTTTCTTCTGGGAAAGCTGATGGACAAATAATATGGCTGCCATATTTGTCTAGTCAGGAGACCTTTTTTTTTTTTTTCTTGCTACTTGCTCAATAGATGGCACCTTTTATTTGTACCCAAATTTAACTTTCAAAAAAAGTTTCCCATTGATTTCATTATTGAAAGCATCCATTGTGACGGGGAGGCTCCAGACAGGCTCCTTGTGACTACCATTTATTATAAGCCACCTCTGCATGTAAAAATAACCAAACTTACAGAATAGAAGAACTCGACAGCTGCGGTGAAAGATTTCATTAGATCCTGTATTTTGTCCCATCTGAGACGGGTGGAAAGTAGTTTTTATTATTCGGCGTCTGGCACTGGTGTTGTAGGAGACGAGCTCCTAATTCATCCGTTATGTAGAGGAGAAGCGATGGAGCAGAACTGGCCAGAGGGACCTAGACCTGTGGAGACGCCGCCATTCAGCCCTCAGACAGTCCCATATTGATGGTATAATGGTTTGTGTAACTGCGGCCTGTGATTATGTGTGTATTAGTAGATGTTTCTGTACAATAAAGCTTGTTGAAACAGCCAGAAGATGGATATTTAGGTCACAACTTTCAGACGCTGGTGGAAGTAGGAGATTATGTGGCAGTATTATGCACGTCATGTGGCCAGGCCAGAGCACAAGGCACGATGTCCAGTGACATTCCTCCGTTTAGGCGTTTAGTAATCCAGAAAGTCAGTTCCAATTAAACATTTTTTCCCTATACTCTTACTGTATGACACTTATGTATAACGCAGCGGTATAATGTGAGCACATGTAGTCTACAAAATGGCCGCCTCGAACGGAAATAATGGGTCAGTCTCCTTCCCTGCTGTCCCAGTGAGCGCAAAAAGGTTGAGAGCTGAATTTTTCCTGGTTGTGATTTCAGACATTAAGAAAGAAAGGTTTTAACGGGTGTGACAGCCCCGAACCAGACGGGGATGACTCCATTGACCAGAGCCCTCTCATGGAAGACAAATATCGCAAAGCCAGCGAGGACTTGGATATTCTATTCAAACGCTATGGCGTAAGTACCCGGCCACTGACAACCACTCTTCATCTCTCTTCTTCTTCTCTCTCTTTTTTTCCCCCCCGTTCTGTTTGTTCTTTATTTCCACCGCCCCCGGAAAAAAAAAATGGCTATAAAAAATTATAAAAATTCCCAAACCCCTCCCCCAATCCGGAAAAGCAGGCGCTGAACAAGAAGCACAGGGAGTACGAGAGCCCGGACGCAGACGAGGTGTTTGCGCTGACTCCGCAGACGGAGGAGAAATATAAAAAGATTGACGAGGAGTTTGATAAAATGATGCAAAGTTATAGACTCGCAGTGAGTACCGTGGGGGAGGGAGCCACAGGCCAAAGCAGCACTGCACGTTCTGAGCGCCTGCGCTAACCAACATGGCCGCTGTGTCGACACCTACAACTTCTAGTTAGGCAGGAGCCAAAGTCGTGTCCCTCTCCTTCATAGTTGAAAGGAATGATAAGCCTGACTCCTCCCACCACGTGACTCCTGCCACCACTTGACCCCTCCCACCAAGTGACTCCTCCCACCGGACTGCAGTTCACCTTAGGACCACATTCCATCCATATCACAGTCCCGGGAGGTGAGGAAGATGGGACATGGGCTGTGTGATGGGACCCTCACGCTAGAGACCTATTGTCTCATTGAAGCCCTGCGACTGAAATTTGGGGGGAGTAGGGCACTGGTGGAGTTACGTTTTAATGTTTTTGGTTGCCATAGAAACCATTACAGCTATTCCTGCATGGTAACAATGGCTGGTTCCACATTAGCCAGTAGGAGAACGCTACACTGCTAGGATGCCTCAAGCCATAGGTGTCAACCATCTTGTTGACATGTTGGGTAATGTATGCCGAGGTTAATGGGTGGTAATCAGTGACCCCTATTTCAACCACATTCTTCCCTCAAGTGCCAGGACTGCATGTCTTTGGCCACCCAAAACCCCTCAATAGAATAAATCCGATTACAATATGGAGAAATGTTGCCTCCAAAAATATAAAAAATCCTCCATTCATACAAGCCCATGCATGACAGTCAATTTGGCCACCATTACAACTTCCGTACGAGACCCCCTGGTAGGGGGCATGGCCGGGAACCTGCAGTGCTGCTTCATGTAAATCTAGACCCTGACCCTCCATCTCTGGGATGGGTCAGAAGCACACAGATCCGAAACCCCATCCTGGAGCTGAGGGGTACTGGGCTGGTGGGGTGTGCGCTTGCATGGCTCTGCTTAACTGGCCTTGGTTACCTCACATAAGGAACAGATACACAGAGGTTTGAGCCTGGACGTGGCAGAGTCGGCCATTTTGCCAGCTTGGCCAATATTCGGTTTATTGCTACATTGAGAGTCTGCAAGCAATACTCATTGGGCTCCAAAATGGCCATGTTCTGTTATGTGTCGCAGATTACCGAGCCTTAATCCATCAGACTAATGAGGTAGGAGCAATAGGGGGTCATCAACAAAATTGCTTCCATCCAATCCGTTTTATTAACAGATCCCTGAACCTTTAACCAATGTGTCCTAATATTGTGTGTGGCTTTATTTTTCTGACATCTGAAAGTCCCTAACGGGCTTCCAATGATTAACCTCTTAACCATAGAGCCGGAAGTGTCACCATCTTGAATTGTTTTCTGAAGGGATATGATATAATAGCAGCCTGCTATTCAATGTCTGCCATGTTCTCTCTACTCCTAACGCATGACTTTTCTACCATTGCTGTGGGATGTGATGATGATGCTGGGTGAGGGGGTGTAGATGAGGTCTCTGGATGCCCGGTGTACTGCTCCTTGTGTTGTACATGATTCATTACACTTATTGACCTGTGAACCACTTGGCAATCCGTGAGGTGCGGTCATTGGTCGCTTTGGGTTTCGGCACCACTTTCTGCAATCAGTTGTTGCTCTTGATTTCGCCTCTAATCTGGCTTTATGTCTTCAGTCTGCAGTTCCCGCACCGAATTTCGCTATGCCAGTTACTGTTCCTGTGACTAACCAGAATGCACTGCAGTTCAGCAACCCAGGGGGGTCACTGGTGACACAGTCACTGATGACGGCCTCACTCACAGACCCCAGGCTCCTATCACCGCAGCCGCAAACTCTGCAGAGGAACACAGTGTCTCCAGTGCTACCTCAGAGGCCAGCCAGTGCAGGTGAGTGTATGCCAGGCCGAAATGCAATGTCAGTGTGCCATCTGACTGGAATGCATGTGACTGACCCTCTCTCATATTTGCAGGAGCGATGCTTGGGGGAGACCTTAACAATTCTAATGGAACCTGTCCAAGCCCTGTAGGTGAGTGCGGCGCTGCCGATCCTGCACCGTTTGGGTGGTTTTACCCAGCTGATAACAGGACGTGGTGTGTGCAGTGTGTTCTGCCCATTTCCCCCAGTGACAGGGTAGTGTCTGACTTCCTGTTGTTCTGGGATCCTTCTTGGGTGGTCCTGACGAGCTGTGAACACAAACTCACTCTATTTTCTATTTCCCTGACTCATGAAACTGAATACCAGCCGCTCCTTGCAGGTTAGACGTGCTTCCTGAGCTGTGGTGCACCCTGTTACAGGAGACCTGGCAAAATAAAATGGAAAAGACCGTTTTTCAAACTCTTACTCCAATGTTGAGATATTATCATCTTAAGTTGCGGGCCCCAGGCCTGAGGCAGCGCTACTGAGTGATTCCGATAAATCGGATTTCTGTTCATTGCCGGTGAAGGGTTTTTATCGAGACTGTGTGTGGATACACCTGTCACCAATTCTTCATGACGGCACTGAAGCTGACACTCGTCAGAATGAGCCATGGTTTGTATGAGAATTACTCAGTAGTGCAGCCTCAGGCTTGGGGGCTGTAATTTCAAGAGATCAGAACGTGGCACTAAAAATCGTTTTTCGGACTCTGTGTTGACTAAAGGGACTGTTTAATGTGCGCATGTGTTTAGAAGGGGAGTTCAGCATACGTGTGCAGTAATTTCCTGCTTTGAAAGTGGTTGTTTGTCCAGATATTAAATGGTTATTTCTGAATCCCTCATTTTCACCAGACGGACATGACACATAATTGGGACACCGCTTTGATTAGCGTGATATCATTAACAGTATTAGATTTGGTGCAGACCTAGGATCCCCTCTCCCTGGTACAGATGCCACTCCACTTTCACGGTGCTGTCTCAGGCACTCAAGTCTTTGCTCCCCTTAATTGTAGCGGACACGAGTACGCAGGTGACCCCCTCACGGATGCCATGTGAATTTCCACTGCTTGTGCACAAGATGGGAGAAAAATTTTAAAAGTAAAAAAATAAATAAATACCCGTCTGTAGCTGCTGCAGCCTGGCATCTTTATGGATCCGCAATGATCTTACCATTGTGTCACTATTAGAAGCGATTGTATAGGACAGCATTGGGCTTTATTGTTTTGGTCCAGTACCGTTTACAAGATCTGTGCTTGCTGGAGTGAAAGTATCCAGATTGCCTACGCCAATACGTTGTCACAGAGCACGGCATATTATTGGGGCAGTGAGTCAGGGGTCTTACAGCGATCACTCTCCAGCCATGTTGAGTACAATCCTGACATATTGCGGAGGCAGCGGTGATGCGGGAGCCGGACCATCAGCTGTTGCAGATTGTGGCCGGGCTGGTTCTGTGAATGTCACCATTGACGTCACCCAGCATTCCTTGCATTCTTCCTGCCCGCTGCAGGAAACTGGAGTATGGCTTGTGCCGGAGGACCCTGAGGGGATGGCCCCTCTGCCTCCGCCTCATCTGGGCTTCTCCATCAGGCTGCCACTTGGAGCTGATTAAATCCTTATGGATTGCAGAAGGGTTATATAGGCTGCCCCTCACCCCCCCCCCCCCTGTCCACACTGTCAATAAAGTTATTGGAAAAAAAAAACTCCTGGCTTGTCGCCATTACTAGCACAGCACTGCATCATGTTCTTGCATTTATGGAGGTGGACATTTTGACTGGTGTTATCAAAGGTTTAACAATAAAAGCCTTCGTTAAAACTTAAGGTTTTTTTTTTTTTTTCCATTTTGTAGGAAACGGTTACATAAGCGCTCGAGCCTCTCCAGGCCTCATATCGATATCGAATGGGAACACCCTGGGGAAAGTCATCCCAGCCAAATCCCCTACACCGCCATCCCAGAACAATCAGCTCGGAGCCAACAGCCGCAAACCAGACTTGCGCGTCATCACCTCACAAGGCGGCAAGGGGTTAATGCATCATTTGGTGAGTAATGGGATCGCAGTGACTAGCTTGTCAGGAAAAGGGGAAGAAATGTGCCGTCCTCCTGGGCCACAATACGTCTCCCCCACATCCTATATACCTTATTAGTATTTGGGAAAGTCAAAGAAACGGAAACGCAGAGGAAAACTAGAATTGTCAGTGATGTGGAGTTCCCCTTTAATTTTAAGGACTGTTGCGAGTATGCTTGAAATTCGTAGGGTGCTGTTTTCAGGACTCCTGGAAAGGATGGGAGAGTGTATAAATTCATTGACACCATTCCTTCACTAATAGGGCAAGGTAGACGGGGAAAATCTAGTGCCGACGTTCCCCCTTACATGTCTGGTTAGAATGATTGTGGCCGCCTCCTCTGTACGTGCTCGGTTGTGTGAAGCATCCCTCTAACCAGCCACGTTTCTCTCTTTCTATCCTCTGCTTTTCGCCCCCAGGCGGAGGATCAGCTGGAGATGGTGAGTGTCCTTGCTTGCTGTGCTCTTCACTATTGGATGCTATTCCCTTTCTATAAGTAGTGACTGCTAGAATGGCGCCCCTAGTTGCCAGAGGCTGTATGGTAGTTTTTTCATGCCTCAGTATCATGACGTAGCCATGAGATTCCCATGCCAGTGTCCAGGTCATCAGGATTAAGTACAGTTTTTCCATTGCTGGCTGTCACATGGTTTCTGAATCGTGTCATGTCTGGAGGAAACAACCCTCCCTTGCCGCCTTCACACCAAGGATGTGTGACCTGACCCCGAACATCCAGAGGCATGAAAGGCTTATTGTCTGACCTTCTGGGGAAGGAAAGCTCTCTGCCCCGACCCTTTCTCGGGTGGGCAGGAGGTTTGTGTGTTGTGTGCAGCTCGGACAGCCCCTCCTGCATGGTGTGGACGATGAGGGAAGTCCTTCTTCCCAGTTATTATTATTATTATTATTATTATTCATTTTTATAGCTCCATTTATTCCGTGGCGCTTTACATGTGAAATGAATCATGTCTTTTCTTCCCAGCAGAACGCACAGAGGCTAGGAGGAGTCTCCCAGGCAGCTCACTCCTTAACCACACCGGTCGTCTCAGTGGCAACCCCCAGTTTACTGTCACATCATGGACTGCCTTTCTCTGCCATGTCCACAGCGTACAACACAGGTTTGTCTGATATCTGTACATATCGCCAATCGCACAGGGAGGGTCTGTAGTCTGCCTCTGGAGGACCTGTGCATTACACAGACAAACCACTGATATCAATGGACACTGTGTAATACTCCAGTTGTCCTGCAGAGGCACTGCAGGGACACCTATCACTTTCTACCAGCTTTGCCCAGATTACAGCTGATCCCCGGGGGTCCCAGCAGGGGACACTTTATAATCAGTTTATTATTAGAAACCCTTTTAATATTTAGTGATTTGCCAAAGTGGAAACTCCACTTTATCCTGTTGTTTTACCATGTGATCATGTAGATGTGGTTCATGTATGCCAAAGCCACTAACCGGGGCACTTCCCGAAAAGTAGTTAAAGGGGGGTTGTGCAGAAAACCATGGTTTAGCATCACAACTGTCCATTGGTCTTATCTGGTATTGCATTTCAGCTTCATTATAGTGAACAAGGCTGAGCTCCAATACCACTCACAACCAGTAGACCAGGGTGGGGCTGTTATTTAAAGGGTTCCTGTCAGTAGGCCTCCAACAGAGCCTGTAGGTGGCAAATAGCTGGTGTCGTACACCGCACTGCCGTCACTCACGTGCCTGTATTGACAGCTTGTTTCGTCATTAAAGGGAACCGGACAGACTTGATTTGTGCAAGATCTCCTCTTCACACGCGAATGGCAGTGTGTACACCCAGCAGAGCAAGGGAGGGTGCTATCTGCAGAAAGTCACGTTATGCCTCCACTTCACGGACCCAGCTTTCCCGAGATGCAGAGGGCAGCGAATATCAGGCTGGTAAAAGCAGAGAAAAAGGGGCATGAAATGTCATAGAGCGTCCTCTGCTGGTCGTCTCTTGTATGACATATCATATAGCTCCACAGAGCGCCCTCTGCTGGTTTTCTCTTTATGAAATGTCATAGCGCTGCCTCGAGCGTCCTCTGCTGGTCGTCTCTTGTATGACATGTCATATAGCTCCACAGAGCGCCCTCTGCTGGTTTTCTCTTTATGAAATGTCATAGCGCTGCCTCGAGCGTCCTCTGCTGGTCGTCTCTTGTATGACATGTCATATAGCTCCACAGAGCGCCCTCTGCTGGTTTTCTCTTTATGAAATGTCATAGCGCTGCCTAGAGCGTCCTCTGCTGGTTGGCTCCTCTTTGAAATATCATAGAGCTCCCTCTGCTGGTTGGCTCTTTTATGAAATGTCATAGCGCTGCCTCGAGCGTCCTCTGCTGGTCGTCTCTTGTATGACATGTCATATAGCTCCACAGAGCGCCCTCTGCTGGTTTTCTCTTTATGAAATGTCATAGCGCTGCCTAGAGCGTCCTCTGCTGGTTGGCTCCTCTTTGAAATATCATAGAGCTCCCTCTGCTGGTTGGCTCTTTTATGAAATGTCATAGAGCTGCCTAGAGCGTTCTCTGCTGGTCGTCTCTTGTATGACATATCATATGACTGCATAGAGTGTCATCTGCTGTTTGCTCCTTTGAGACATGTCATAGAGCTGTATAGAGCTCCCTCTGCTGGTCGACTCATATATGATACATTGGGAGCAGGGTGTCCGGTGTGACCTTCCTGTTGCACATGTGTCTTGCTGTTACAGATGAGAAAGCCAACACGTGTTTCTGTCTCCAGACATGTCATGTAAGAGGCTTCTCGCTTTTACTTTCTCCATCTCTCCGGTTGCCATCCGGAGAATCTATTTCTTATTGATACGTGAGAGCAGATAAAATGACAATACTAAGAATTGGAGAGAGGAAAAAAAAGAACCTCAGCACCATTTTAAAGATCTCTTTATGATGTCAGTGAATAGAAACTTGCCTACGTTTAGAGAGTCTGAAAACTGCCCTGATCTGACTGAGTGAGCAGCATGGGGGTCATAGGAGATTTTCAGTCCCTGACAGCAAGCAGAGATCTTGGAAGTGGTGAGAAAGTGAAACACAAGTGGGGAGGGCTCATCACATTGACCAGTGTAGACCCCATAAGGCGGGCATGTGCCACAGAAAATTACATTTCTGCCAGTTGTAATATACATTCTAGTACCCCTATAACCCACCAGCTGACCTCTTTGTGCTAAGTCGCTGCCAATTATTTACAAAAATGTTGAAAGTGGGGCAAAAGGGCTGACATTTGCTTAAGCCAGAAAACTAGCCTTCAGAATGACTACATAAAAGTAGAAAGCTGTTATTACAAAGAAGAGAATGTTCCTCATGGGCGGAGTCACATCCATTAGGGCAGCATCTGCCCATGTTTCATAGCGCCCCCTGGAGACTTGGATCTGACCAGCTCTTAATCTTTTTCTTGCAGATTACCAGCTGACCAGTGCAGACTTATCTTCACTCTCCACGTTCAGCTCTCCCGGAGCCTTGTCACTAGGCAATGTGTCCGCCTGGCAGCAACAGCAGCAGCAGCAACATCACCAAGCGCAGCAGATGGTGCCGGTGTCGCTAAGTAATCTGGTGTACGTATCTGTTCCATACTGCCCCCTACAGATGGTTTATGGGAGAGACGGATGGACGATGGTGGTCAGGAATGAGTAGAGCAGTGGTCCGTTATCTGCTGATCCCTGCAGAGTTAATGTCTCGGATGTCTGCACGTCCTCCAGACATGACTATACATCCGTGGGGTCTCCGCACTCCTCAGAGGTGTTATGGTGGATGAGGGGGTTAATCTGCTCTTCAGCGCCTCCCATAGGGTAACAGAGAGAATGGACACCAGCAGTAGGTGCCTTTAATTGGCATTTAGTAAATGTCACCTCATGCCCTTTCGGAGCTCTGGAGTCTCATCTGCCAAGGTCTGTCTCTGCTGCCCAGGGAGGGGCCCGGGCGAATCGGGAGGGGCACTGATGACTACGCGTCTCTTCTGGTTTTGCCAGTTTTATGTGTTCATAAAGAGGGCTAAATCCGTCCGTCGCTCACTCTAGTCATCCACCATGTAACGCCAGTCACTTTGCTGCAGAAATCACTTTTCTACAAATTCTGTATCCTGTGAGAATACATTGTAGCAAACCCTCTGCCATGTTTATTTCATGTGACTATCTAGACTGTATACAACAGTAACAAACCCTCAGCTGTGAGGATAAGGGACTATTACACCATTTTCTAAAATATCATTACAGGGTAGAAGTTTATTTTTTACTGATACAGAGCTCCAAATCTCCTGCAGAGATAGTTATGCAATAAAATTCTGACTTCCTGCAGAGGCCACTAAAGGGAGCACTGAGGTGGTCCACATACAGCTTGTACTATGAAGCCAACATTAAAGCCGTTTTCATTAAAGGGGTATACCCATCTCCAAGATTCTATCTCAATATGTAGTAGATGTAATAATAATACCTTACGGTAATAATATTAGCAAATTCCTCCAATTAGAAATGTAATATAGTTATTCTGATTCACTATGTTGTTTACCTCATGTAGGGTATTGCAGTAGCTTAAGTATCCATGGTGATGACAACTCATATAGCAACTGTTGGTTATACAGCTCTTAGTGGTCGTAACTAGGGTTGAGCGACTTTTACTTTTAAAGGATCGAGTCAGGTTTCGCGAAACCCGGCTTTGTCAAAAGTCAGGTTGAGTGAAATCGGCCGATTGTCGCAAAAAGTCGGGGATCGACCGAAACACGAAACCCAATGTAAGTCAATGGGGAATCAAAGTCGGCAGTGAGTGGAGGACAGGAAAACACCCACAGTGCCCATTTTAATGTCAAAAACATCAATTCTTGTCACTTAAGCTTGTGAATCTTAATTTACCTTATAATAATAGTTAGGCATTGAAAATTGGGGGTCATTTGGATAAAGTTGTGGGGAGGGGGGTAGGGCTTGCTCAAGTTTTTTGTGGGCCCAGGAAACGCAGACTACGTCACGGCGGTGGAGCCGGGAGAGGTAAGTATTAAAACTTTGCAAGTGCTGTGATCCCGAGCAAGCAGGGGGGGCCCACTTGTTCGCATTGGCACTGGCACAGGGCCCCTCAAAGTACGGCGGTGTGTTTGACGGCGGGGGCGCCTCCCATCGGCAGAGACACTTTTGCGTACTATGAGGGGCCCTGTGCCAGTGACGTCGCCAACGAGTATGCTCCCCCGCCTGATGAAGGAACCTGCACTTTCATCTGCACCTTCCTGTTTGTCCCCGTGTAAGCTGGTATCGTATGCGGGAAGGGGAACCTGACTTTCAGCAGGGTCAGATTCTGGCTGTGTAGAGTGCAAGGGGAATGTAGTGGTCTGGGTCAATGTACCAGCAGACTCGTCTAGCAGTGGCTGGGCAATGGGCAGGATGAGGAGGAAACACAGATATAGTCCCAAAGAATAAAGTAGGCTAAATGCAGTTCAAAATTGGTAACAGGAGTAAACAGGCGGCACTGCTTTGTTCATTGGAGGAGAACACCAAACAAGTAGGCCAAATGCAGGTTAATATCTGATATAGGCCGAAAGCCTGAAAATTGAAGCTCAGCTATATTCAGTGGAGGAGACAAGCAAGGAGCGGCTGACACCGTTAGTAGGGCCCAACCAAACTAGTAGGCCAAATGTCGTTTAATATCTGATATAGGCCGAAAGCCTGAAGATTGAAGCTCAGCTTTGTTCAGTGGAGGAGAACACCAAGCAGCGGCAGACACCGTTAGTAGGCCCAACCAAACAAGTAGGCCAAATGCCGTTTAAAATTTTCTATAGGCTGAAAGCCTGAAGATTGAATCTCAGCTTTGTTCAGTTGGGGAGACAAGCAAGGAGCGGCAGACACCGTTACTAGGGCCCAACCAAACAAGTAGGCCAAATGCAGTTTAAAATTTCCTATAGGCCGAAAGCCTGAAGATTGAAGCTCAGCTTTGTTCAGTGGAGGAGACAAGGAAGGTGCGGCAGACACCGTTACTAGGGCCCAACCAAACAAGTAGGCCAAATGCAGTTTAATATCTGATCTAGGCCGAAAGCCTGAAGATTGAAGCTCAGCTTTGTTCAGTGGAGGAGACAAGCAAGGAGTGGCAGACACCGTTAGTAGGGCCCAACCAAACAAGTAGGCCAAATGCAGTTTAATATCTGACATCGGATGAAAACTGAGGCTCAGCTTTGTTGAGTGGATGACAACTGTAATGGGAGGCAGACACAGTTAGTAGGCATAAATAAGAAAGTAGGCAAATGCAGTTCAAAATTGGTTAGTGGAGTATACAGGCGGCATAGCTTTGTTCAGCGGAGGACAACTGTAATAAGTGGCTCAGACAGACAGAGTAGGCCTACAATTAAAAAAGGTGGCTAATTGCGGTTCAAAATTTGTAATAGGAGTATACAGTCGGCATAGCGTGGTTCAGCGGAGGAGGACAAGTGTAATTAGTGGCTCTGACACACTGAGTAGGCGTAAAATAAAAAAGAACAATATATGCAGTTCACAATTGGTAAGAGGAGTACACAGGCGGCCTTGCTGGGCTCAGTGGTAGAGGACAATGTTGTGAGTCTGACACAGTTACTAGGACAAAATAAATAAGTAGGCTAAATGCTGTTCTACATTAGTAAGAGGAGTACGCAGGCGGCCTAGCTTGTTTCAGGGGGGGAGACAGTTGTAATGTGTGGCGCCGACAGACAGACGGAGGCCTAACCTAAAAAAAGGTGTCTAAATGCAGTTCAAACTGCTAGCAGGACTAAGCAGGTGGCCTAGCTTGTTTCAGCGTGGGAGGACAATTCTTATGAGAGGCTGATGCAGTTACTAGGCACAAATAAGTAAGTGGGCTACATGCAGTTCACAATTGGTAACGAGTACAGAGGTGGCATAGCTTTGTTCAGCGGAGGTCAACTGTTAGAAGTGGCTGACACAGTTAGTAGGCCAAAATACTAAAATGGGCTAAATGTCAGCCAAGGAATTGGTCATAAATAAACTGGTGGCATAGCGAGGTACAGGGGTGGGCTCCTCTGCAGAGTTGCAGACGGGTAGTTGGCGCAAAGTATTAAGGGGTCTAAATGGAGGCCAGGGCCCCTGTATATTTTTACTATCATCTATCATTGCAACAAATTTGTTATGGCAGTGCCATTTAAGGATTTAACAGCACAGACTGCACAGTGGTGGGGCAGGGAGAGGTAAGTTTTTCAAGTGGTAGAGCACAGTTCGAGCTGGGGGGGAACACACTCTCGTGGGCGGCGGTACTGGCCCAGGGCCCCTCATATTACGACGGTGTGTCTGACGTTGGTTGTGAACCACCACCGTCAGAGACACTTCATTGTACTATGAGGGACCCTGTGCCAGTGCCGTGGCCCAAGAGTGGGCACACCCACCTGTCCAGGCAAATGGCACTCGCGCGGGTGCTTGCGCCACGTTGTGACCACGGCCCTGTGGGGGGAGTCAGCCCATTTAGGGAGGTATACAAATGGCCTATGGTGGACATTCGGCACCTGCAAATGGCGGAATTGGAGCAGTCAGTAAGAGGAGGCCAAAAACAAGAAATTTTTCTGGCAAGCTACGTGTCAGCAGGGGAAGGTGGGGCAAAATAATTCGAAATCCATGATTGGTTCATTTTAATGAAGTGTAAATCATCAACATTTCGGGGAGCCAGGCGTGTCCTTTTTTCAGTCAGTATTGAACCAGCAGCACTGAAGACTCTTTCTGAGAGCACACTAGCAGCTGGGCAAGCGAGCTCCTGTAATGCATATTCTGCCAATTCGGGCCAGGTGTCTAGTTTAGATGCCCAGTAATCAAAGGGGAATGACCTGTGAGGGAGAACATCAATAATGGCGGAAAAATAGTTGGTAACCATACTGGACAAATGCTGTCTCCTGTCACTTTGAATCGATGCAGCAGTACCTGCCGTGTCTGCGGTCATTGCGAAATCACTCCACAACCTGGTGAGAAATCCCCTCTGTCCAATGCCACTTCGGCTTTGTGCACCTCTAGCACCTCTGCCATGTTGCCCCCTACAGCTCGTGTGAGAACCATCAGCGCCGCTGTGTGCTGGGAATGCTTGAACCAAACGGTCTACAAGAGTTGCTTGTTTGGTAGCTAATATTTGGTCAAGGTTCTCATGTGGCATGATATTTTGTAATTTGCCTTTGTATCGTGGATCCAGGAGGCAGGCCAACCAGTAATCGTCATCGGTCATCATTTTGATAATGCGGGGGTCACGTTTTAGGATATGCAAGGCATACTCTGCCATGTGGGCCAAAGGTCCAGGTGTCAATTCACTGCTTGTGCTGGGTTGAGGAGCACTTTCTTGAAAATCTACCTCACTTGTGGCCCGCAAAAACCTTGTACCTGACCTTGCAATGCCACCAGTTTCTATTGCCCCCTGAGAAGCATACTCCTCCCATAAATATTCAGCCCCATCATCCTCCTCCTCCTCTTCATCCGCCACCTCGTCCCGGAGACTTCCCTGACCAGACAATGGCTGACTGTCATCAAGGCTTCCCTCCTCCTCGGCCACAGACGCCTGCTCCTTGATGTGTGTCAAACTTTGCATCAGCAGATGCATTAGTGGGATGCTCATGCTTACGATGGCGTCGTCTGCACTGACCAGCCGTGTGCACTCCTCAAAACACTGAAGGACTTGACAGAGGTCTTGGAGCTTCGACCACTGCACACCAGACAACTCCATGTCTGCCATCCAACTGCCTGCCCGTGTATGTGTATCCTCCCACAAATACATGACAGCACGCCTCTGCTTGCACAGCCTCTGAAGCATGTGCAGTGTAGAGTTCCACCTTGTTGCAACGTCTATTATTAGGCGGTGCTGGGGAAGATTCAGCGATCGCTGATGTTAAGCATACGGCTGGAGTGGACGGGCGACCGGCGGATGTGCGAGCAAAGTCTGTTCACCTTCAGGAGCAGGGCTGGTAGGGTAATTCTTGAGGAAGCACTGCACCACAAGGTTCAAGGTGTGAGCCAGGCAAGGTATGTGTTTCATTTTGGAAAGGGCTATGGCAGCCATAAAATTCCTTCCGTTATCACTGACTACCTTGCCTGCCTCAAGATGTACACTGCCCAGCCATGACTGAGTTTCTTGCTGCAAGTACTCGGCCAGTACTTCTGCGGTGTGTCTGTTGTCGCCCAAACATTTCATTTGCCGCACAGCCTGCTGACGCTTACCACTAGCTGTTCCATAATGGGACACCACGGGTGCAACACTGGCAGCTGCGGATGGAGTGTTCGTGCGACTGAGCTCTGTGGACGAGCTTTCGCTTCTGGAGGAGGAGGAGGAGGTGCAAACGCCTACAGCCAACTGTTTCCTAGACCGTGGGCTAGGCAGAACTGTGCCACTATAGCTGTCCCCTGTGGACCCTGCATCTACCGTGTGCCGTGATGGACACGTAACGTCCCTGGCCATGCCTACTGGTCCATGCATCAGTTGTGAGGTGCGCCTTTCTACTGACCAATTGCCTCAGTGCATGGACAATGCGTTCTTTGACATGTTGGTGGAGTGCTGGGATGGCTTTTCTCGCAAAGAAGTGTCGACTGGGTAGGTCATAGCGTGGTACTGCATAGGCCATCAGGGCTTTGAAAGCTTCGCTTTCAACCAACCGGTAGGGCATCATCTCTAACGAGATTAGTCAAGCAATACAGCCGTTCAAACCCTGTGTACGCGGATGAGAGGAAGAGTACTTTCTTTTCCTATCGAGAGTCTCTTGTAGGCTGAGCTGGACTGGAGAGCTGCATATGGTGGAACTAGCATGGGTGGTGGTGGACATGGCAGATTGAGAGAGGCTTGGTGATGGTATTCTTGATGTGGGCCTACCTACAGTGTTTCCAACCAAGAACCTTGTGATTCCCTGACTGCTTTGGCCTTGCGACAATACCTCCACATTTGTTACTGGTGGTGTCACAACCGGTGGGCTTCCAGTGAGGGAAGCAATGTTGCGTTGCTGACTAACTTCAAGTTGAGCAGGTGCATCAACGGTACGGGAAGTTTGGTAGTTAGTCCATGCTTCCAAGTGCCTGCTGGTTAGATGTCTACGCATGCACGTTGTATTTAAACTTTTAGATTCTACCCTCTGCTAAAGGTCTTGGAGCATTTCTTACATATAACTTTGGACTGATCATTCGGATCTTGGTTACAAAATTGCCACACTGCACTCGTCCTACTATGGAATAACTTTTCAGGCTTTGCACGCCGTGCTACTGTCACCGGATTGCAACGCTGTCCTACACCTGTTGTGGTTTTTGACACACGTTTTGGGCCTGATGCGGACCTGTCAGATGAAAGCTGTTGCGATGTTGATGCCTGCTGCGGCTCATCCTCCTCCGCTTCAGAGCTACTGCCAGCGGCACCCTGTTCCCCCAATGGCTGCCAATCGGGGTCAACAACTGGGTCATCTATGCCACCGTGTAAGGTGCTATAGCGTTCGGGACGGGGCACCATAGTCTCATCAGGGTCAGATTCTGGCTGAGTACACTGCGAGGGCAATGTTGTGATCTGAGTCAATGGAACAGCATAATAATCTAGCTGTGGCTGTGCATCTGTGCACTCCATGTCCGATTCATCTTGTAATGGGCTGTGAACTATTTCAATTTCTAACCCTGGCACGGTATGTGTAAAGAGCTCCATGGAGTAAACTGTAGTGTCGCCTGCCGCATCCTTCACTTTTGCTTTGGGTGAAGGACACAAGGAAGCGACTTGTTCCTGACCGTGAGCATCCACAGACGACTCGCTGCTTTTAAATTTGGAACTTTCGGAAGAGGAGGCGAAAGAGCTAGAGGCTGAGTCAGCAAGGAAAGCCAAAACTTTTTCCTGCTGCTCCAGCTTTAAAAGCGGTTTTCCTACTCCCAGAAAAGGGAGCCTTCGAGGCCTTGTGTAGCCAGACGATGAAGCTGGCTCAACAACTTGAGCCTTAGGTGCTATTTTGCTTTTCCCACTACCACCAGATGCTCCACCACCACCATCATTACCAGCTGGCAATGACCGCCCACGGCCACGACCTCTTCCACTAGACTTCCTCATTCTTAGGAAAATGTAACCAAACTAACAACCGTTATATGGTACTGTAAAACAAGGTAGAAGGTGTATGTAAACTTGTTGTGAATTTAAATCTCCCTTTCTATATGTGTGGGGGACTGCTGCAAAATTCAGGCCCACTGTATTACACTACACAGTGTACGTGGCAGAAAGTGGGTGGCAGGTATACGCCAAACAGGACTGACGCAGATGCACTCAGTGGCAGTATAAATCTCCATTTTTTATGTGTGGGAGAATGCAGAAAAAATCAGGCCTACTGTATTACACTACACAGTATAAGTGGCAGAAAGTGGCTGGCAGATATGCCACAAACAGGACTGACGCAGATGCACTCAGTGGCAATATAAATCTCCCTTTTTATGTGTGGGAGACAGTAGAAAAAATCAGGCCCACTGTATTGCACTACACAGTTTGAGTGGCAGAAAGTGGCTGGCAGATATATCAAAAAATACAAGGGCTGTAGTAGAATTTCAATCTCCCTACATTGATCAAAGGACAAGTATGGCAGCAATAAAAAGGACTGCTGCACACAAGAGTGTGGACAAAGAAACAATAGAACTCTGCAGAAAGGAGCAACAGGACTTTTGCTTTTAAAAAAGCAGTTGGTTTGCACAGCGGCGTACAAACAGCAATGCAGCTATCAGGAAGCCTTATAAGCTACAGAGCTGATGCACAGAAATCTAGCCTCCACTGTCCCTGCAAAGAAAAGGTGGTGTTGGACAGTGGAAATCGCTACAGCACAAGCGGTTTGGGGGTTAATATTTCCTCCCTAACAATATCCCTGCTTCTGACGAAGCTGCAGCAACCTCTCCCTATGCTCAGATCGGCAGCAGTAAGATGGCGGTCGGCGTGCACACCCCTTTATACCCCCTGTGATGCCGCAGAAAACAAGCCAATCACTGTCATGCCCTTCTCTAAGATGGTGGGGACCGAGACCTATGTCATCACGCTGCCCACACTCATTGGCTGAGAAATGGCGCTGAAAGCGTCATACGAAACGCGACTTTGGCGCGAAGATCGCCGACAGCATGGCCGATCCCACGCTGGGATCGAGTTGGTTCGGACGAAACCCGACTTTGCCAAAATTCGGCGACTTTTGATATTGTCCGATCCGTTTCGCTCAACCCTAAGCTACTACAATGCCATACGTGAGGTAAGCGACATAGCGAATTAGAAGAACTGTACTAAATTTCTAATTGGAGATATTTACAAATATTATTATTACACCTACTACATATTGAGATAGAATCTTGGGAGATGGGAATACACCTTTTAAGATCCCTCTAGTGGTGGCTGCCTGCTCCAATAATAAAACCATATGCAGTTGGCTCCCTCTTGTGGTGGCGGCCACCTGCACCAATTATAAATCCATACTCAATGAGCTCCCTCTGGTGGTGGCTATTTGCACCAATAATAAAACCATACTCGGTGAGCTCCCTCTGGTAGTGGCCACCTGCACCAATAATAAAACCATACCCCGTGAGCTCCCTCTGGTAGTGGCCGCCTGCATCAATAATAAAACCATAGCCAGTGAGCTCCCTCTAGTGGTGGCTGCGTTCAGTCAGAATTCTAGAATTTTACACTTTGTCTTTTTGGTTTTGGAGCTGTGTATTAGAAAATGGACCTCCTACCGCTATATTAAAAATAAAAGTGGCCCAGATTTTTAACCGTGAAAATGACTGATAGTAAAAAGGTGGCACTAGGTTTCCCCCAAACTTATTGAGTAGTTATACAGAACATGTGACCACCTCTAGGAACGTTTAAGGACATAATCTTAATATTTATTCTTCTCTCCCCCTCTCCTTCCATATACAGATCCAGTGGACATCTTCCACACACCGCCACGCTGACAGTCAACACCAACCCCAACATAAACATCAAGAAGGAACCTCCATCTCCCAACCGTGAGCGGAGCACGGGCACCCCTTTGACGTCCTTCCCCCACCAGCCCCGACACGAAGCTACCGGCCGCTCCCCTGTCGACAGCCTCAGCAGCAATGCAAGCTCTTTTGAAGGCAATGACCGAGAGGATGTAAGGGCTGACTACACCTCATCACTCGGGCTGCTCAGACCCACAGGCGACACGGAGGGCGAGAGCCCGTCTGTAAAACGCATGCGACTTGACGCATGGGTAACATAACTGATTCGGTGAATCCCCCTCCCCCTACCTCGTTCTTACGTCTGCAGCCATAGGATGAGGTGCTGACTGGGAGGGGGTGGGCAGACAGGAGCTAGTCACCAGTGAGGTTTATGCTGAAGGTGGGAACCTATCATTAACTGCCTAAGATATAGCTTTAGTATTTGGTAGGTATTCTTCCTAGTTCTGTGCTTCAGGCAATGTCTGCAGAGGACGTGGGACTCCATGGCTGCACTACAATCCTCCGCTCTGTACGACTCCGGCCAACTGCTCACCTTCTTGTCTCGTTGACCACAGCTGCTAAAGTCAATCTTGCCACTGCCCTCCATCCTCACTGATATTAGTCCCCTGTCCTCTGCCTCACCCTGCTCGCTACTGCAGCAGCTTTCACTATCTATTACCAGGTTGCTTGAAAGGGAAGCTGCAGACTGAATTTTTTTTTTTCTTTTGGTTTGGTTTCGGCTTTGATGAAACGGTTAAGTCCAAAGTGTCCGCCTGGCAGAGCAGCCCTCATTCACAAACTGGAAATTGAATTCCTAGCTGCTTCACAGACCTTTAATGGCTTTTACAAATTAACCATCGGCATATAATCGGGATGCTCACCATGGAGAGCCACCTTCCTCCCCATCCTCCACCCGCCATGGACGCTCCCGCCTGTCTCCAATGAGTGACTCCACCGTCCAGAGATCAAGCTACTTCGACATATCTAAAAACTGTGACTGCACCGTCAGCCTCCCCCCACCGTCACCTCCGCAAGCCATGGAGCTCTAGCATAATGCAGACAATGCCTTTTTAAAAGAGAAAAGAAAAAAAAATTTACAAAAACAAGAAATATATATAATATATACATATATATATTTATTCTTTTAGATGCGGTTTTCTTATTTTGGAGGAAAGAGCTCAGCATATGATTTCACTTCTCAAAAGACAGGGATTCCCGCGTCGCTGCGGTCACATGATGGGCACAAATGGGATTTTTATGTACTACAAGGCAGTTCAACCACATGGTAGAGAAAAAGGCCCATCCAGCCCCTCGCCCATTATCAATTCGGAAGTGAAATCATATTGATCTTTTATATTCTAAGTTGTTTTCTGGCTGGCGGAAAGGCTTGGAAATAAAGGATAATTTACTAAGGGGTCCACATACATCCATAGTAGCCCGCTCGTTGCCCAGTCAGTAACAGGACATTTGGCAGACACTGCCACCTATGGGAAGTGTTGAAGATTTCTGCTGCTCTCTTATTACAGTCTGATCCTAATTTTTGGGGGCTCAGTACATTTTTGAAAAATTTATAAACAAAAATTTTCAAATTTTGTAAAAATTCTTGTTATCCGCCTCTCCTCCATAATCACCATTATATATGACCCTTAGTACATTTTAACCCTTAATTATTTTTTTTTTATGATTTGGCGAGGAGATTCGAATTATACGAAGAACCATAAAGAATATTCATCCCACCGCAACCCTCCGTCTGCTTCTCTGAGCAGCTTCTTCCTCTACCTCCATTTTTGCTGCAAGTACTCCTCTAGCATCACAGTATGCATCGTCTGGGACCCGAACAGCGCCTCAGACAGCACATTTTATGATTTCAGAGGGCAGGTCTGCACCGGAAAATGGAAGAAGAGGCGTCCCTTGCAGTGGAGGAATAAAGAAGTGTGAGCCTAAGGGCGAGATGAGTAATTTTCTAAATTTTTTCACCCCATGGCAACTATTGGAATTAGCAGTAATCACAAAAAACCTTCAAATTCAGGAAAATCCAAATTTTGGTTAAAATGTTTGGGCGAATTGCATTTGCCTCTAGAACCTCATTTCTAGTACTTCACCATAGTAATAATAATACTCTTTTTGTGGTCACATTGTTTGTAATACTTTTTTAAATACTTATTCAAAAATACCAACACAAATTTAAAAAAAAATAGCAGCAAAAATGAAAAAAAAGAATCTGCCATCGAAAACTTCAAAACCTCTCGATCTATTATTTTGGCACGGCAGGCTACTATGGCGTAGAGTGGACGTTTGAGGAAATTATTGGGCCCTTGGTAACTCAATTAGGTTCTTAGAGAACTGTTTTTAGGGTTTTTTTTCACACTGTAAATGAAAACTCATTAATTTTCAAGACAAGGAAAAAAAAACGACAATCTTAAAAAATATATATATATATATTCCCCGCACCCTGTTTTTATCTGTATAAATATTTGTTTCTGATTTTTAATATTATTTCTTGTGCTCATTTGTGCTGTTGACAGTTACATTGTGAATATTTTTTTTTATATTCGTAAATTTTTGCGTTCTGTAGTGTAGTTATTATTGTTCGGTTTTATTTTATTTTTTTCTTTTTCATTTTTTTTTTTCTTCCCTCATTTTATTAAGGGGTGTGGCAGAAACTTGCACGACACAAAACAATTACAAGTTAAATGCTGCAGTTTTTAGAAGAGTGAAAAAATATGAAAAAAAGGAAAAAAAAGCATATTTATTCTCAAAAGGCTAAAAAAAAGGTGTAAAATGCATGAAGTAATATTTACAAAAAAAAAAAACCAAAAAATTAAAAAAAAAAAGTCAAAAAATGTAACCTCAACAAAATTGTAGCGTTTAAAATTTAAACAAAAAAAAATAGCTAATATATTGTGTTTGGCTGGTTCGCTTTTATTTTGTTTTTAATGTTTTTTTTCATTAGGTTTTTTTTTTGGACATTGAAATATAATTGTGTATATTTTCATATAAGAAGTATGCACTGATATGTTTAAAATGATATCTTGCTTTTTAAAAGTGTGGTTACTTACCAAAGTGTCTGTCTATGCTTTTCCCTTCAGTATCCTGACCATTGGGCCTTCGATATCTACCACTGAGATGCTTTGGGTGCATTGGGGGGAGGGACGCTTTTGGAGTGTTACTCCACATCCTACTCCCTTTTCAGTATGTAGTATATTCCTCCATACTCTATCATTCTTCAGTCATTCATCTCGCTGCCATCAAAAGGCATAACATTCCTTAAGAAACTTACATAATATAATTTCCTTTTTCAAGAATACTTAAGCATTAGCCAAAAATGGTCTAAGTGGACGAGGAAGGCGCTAAGGTTGTACATGAATTCCCTACACCTTCAATGGAATATGCCACCATTTTGTGGGGGTGGATTCTATATAAATCCAATCGGAAACACCATTGATGGTTGGGTGTCTTATTATTGCTACTGTATCAGTAGCGTACTGCCTTGGGCATGAGGCCGTCATCAAAATCAATAGACGCTTGTACTATGTGGTGGATAGTTCTTCAGCCACAACTTCAGAAATACAGCCCCCTGGAGAATAATTCTGTTGTGACCTATGGTCCCGAAAAGTGGTCAACGTTCAATGTCTGTTGAAGTGTTATTCCTGCGACGCACACTTCCGCACCAGGCGAGCAGGGCCAGTGACCTCGCGTCTGTTCATGTATCGGTAGATCTGAGGTCACTGCTCACCTGCTGATGCGGAAATGAGTAGAACGGGAAGAACCCGTTAAGCTCATGGCTGGTCAACATGGACAATCCATTTTTTTTACCAGATTTTTTAAATCTTATTGCTGGTTAGACCTCGATTTAGTCAGGGTTTTTTTTTTGTTGTTAGGCTACAGTTTACACAAATTGTGGTAACAAAAATCGCCATATGGAAGTCAACTATGGCTGTTTTAAGTAACATGGTGGCCTTTTTTGAGGGGGAAAAAAAGGAACAAAAAACATTAGAACCCTTTTTGTAATCCTGGACAACTCGTTAGTGAGTTTTTCAGAAACGTATGGCTAGAGTAACTTAGATGGAGCGTGGTGATATGGTTTCACAGGACGGTTCCTAAACTTGTTTGCCTTTAGGAAACATTGAAGTTGTCCCAAACTAATCCTCTACGATTGTTTGATGCAATGTCACGTCGTCGCCCCTGCCTAAGAAACCAGCTAATGAAACGTCTTTTGTTTAAACTTATGATGGGAACAGCCATTTCAGGCACTTAAATCTTATTTGCTTCATTGTCATAAAAATGTATCAGTTATCACAGTGCCGTAGACTTGACATACAAAATGGCCTTTTCTTCCATTCATAGTAGACGTGTGCTTTTTGATCAGTCATATAGTAAATTTGGAACACCCAAAATTCTGTAGAAAAACCCACTCAATACATAGAAAGATCTGAAATATTGGGCGAACATACCAATATGGCACTCATCAATAAGGGTTGATGAAATGTAATGTGTTACCGGTAATTATAAATAGTCCTAAATTGGGATATCGAAGCAAATGGTAGAGGATTATCCCAAAAATCTGAATATTGAAATATTCCCAAAGGCTATTTCACATTTCCTTCATGTGTTCAGGCTCCTTTGACATTTTCACACCATCATAAATACAAAGTCATCATATTTTGGGTCAAATCCCTTAAGATATCAAAATGGGAAGATATACAGATTATTTCCATCTCTATCAACAGCTAGGGTCCCGAGACACGGCATAGGGTTCCTTGGAAGATGTCCATGATCCCAATCTTCTTGAAGAAGCTAGATATGGGGATGATAAAGGGAAAAAAAGTCAACATATCTTGGCCAAAGCTTAGCTCGTTGAGAATTCTGAAAAGTTTTACACAATCCCTTAACCAAGCTTGGGGAGAAATAGTTGTTTCACAGCATCTGTAAAATTTTTGAGGTCTTCTATCAAGACTGTAATTTACTTACTGTAAATGTGGTTTGGTCAAAGATGGTGGACGACTTTATACCTTATAGGGTTCTTCTACCAGGGACAGATGAAAGCTGTCACCCTCCTTTTTAGTGTTGGAGTTGATATTCTGGATTTTCCCTCATAGCAGGAAAATAAAACAAAAATGACAATGATTAAATTTTCTATACATGAGGTACATGACCATTGCGCACCTTCATACTCAGCCTTGACCAATGCATCTCATGGGGGTGGTAGGTTCTGTGTTACTCGGCAAAATATATTACTACCAGACTCCTCGACTCATGTCATTTTTGGTTGTGGATAAAACATGGTCATAGCTTGGTGAGGTGTAGGAGATGGGTTAAGTGCCTTCTAAAATTGTCCTGGCATCTAATGGAGAAACGATGCACAAGAAGTTGGTGGAGAAGTCAGCATTGCCAGCTTCTGAGAGGGGCAGGGCAGCCGTCACAACCATTGTCTCATATGAGACACCATTTCGAACAGTCACCTCAGATTCACTCTTCATGTTTACCTCATGACATCCTGAAGACATAATTCCCTCCTCCTCGTGGTGAAAAAATAAAGGGTTGCAAGTCCTGACACTCTGTGGAAGACCAACTCAAGAACCAATGGTCAAGGGAAAAGATTTCTGGTTTGTGGAGGAACCATTAAAACCAAACTGGTTACGGGTTAGAAAGAAGATGGTCCCTTCTATGTCTTCATCCTCATGATCTTGCCAGATATTGAACGGTACTCGCATATGTACATTTATTCATGATCCATGCTAAGTGTACCCATAAAATACAATGGTTTTGCACCACATCGATGTCCACATCTAGCAGAATCATGGAGGTAGCCATATTATAGACTAAATTCTAATAAACCATGGAAATAGTTAACAACTGGAAAATTGTGGACAATTCTGTTCACGGAAAAGCTCTGTCCATTTTCTTGTATTTCAGTTGTCAATAAAGCTTAACATTCCCTTAGTCATATAAAATGACAGCCTCCATCTCAAAAGACCACTGATGATTATTCATGGAAATTGCCCTGTTACCCCCACATGAAAGCCTTTTTGAGAACATTTGACATGAAAGCCTTTTTGAGAACATTTGTTGAGGGACTTTTAATAAAGGGAGGCTGAAAAACAGAATTCAGGGATGTCATTTTTCAAAGTGTTGCTGTAGTTTACTAACTATAAAGGATTTACAGTGGGTACAGAATGTAGTCAGACCCCTTTAAATTTTTCACTGTTTCATTGCAGCCATTTGGTAAATTCAAAAAAGTTAATTTTTGTCTCATTAATGTACACTCTGCACCCCATCTTGACTGAAAAAAAACAAATGTAGAAATGTTTGCACATTTATTAAACAAGATAAACTGAATAAGTACTCAGACCCTTTGCTCAGAAACTCATATTTAAGTCACATGTGGTCCTTTTTTTATGATCCTCCTTGAGATGGTTCTACTCCTGCACTGGAGTCCAGCTCTGTTTAATTAAACTGATATGACTTGATTTGGAAAGGCCCACACCTGCCTATATAAGACCTCACAGGTCACAGTGCATGTCAGACCAAATGACAATCATGAGGTCAAAGGAACTGGCCAAGAAGCTCAGAGACAGAATTGTGACAAGGCTACAAAATAATTTCTGCAGTACTCAAGGTTCCTAAGAGCACAGTGGCCTCCATAATCCTTAAATGGAAGAAGCTTGGGACCACCAGAAGTCTTCCTAGACCTGGCCATCCAGCCAAACTGAGCAATCGTGGGAGAAGAGCCTTGGTGAGAGAGGTAAAGAAGAACCCCAAGATCACTGCAGCTGAGCTCCAGAGATGCAGTAGGGAGATGGGAGAAAGCTCCACAAAGTCAACTATCACTGCAGCCCTCCACTAGTCAGGCCTTTATGGCAGAGTGGCCTGACAGAAGCCTCTCCTCAGTGCAAGACATGAAAGCCCGCATAGAGTTTGCTAAAAAAACACACGAAGGACTCCCAGACTATGAGAAATAAGATTCTCTGGTCTGATGACCTTTTAGGTGATACTTCTAAGCGGTATGTGTGGAGAAAACCAGGCACTGCTCATCACCTGCCCAATACAATCCCAACAGTGAAACGTGGTGGCAGCATCTTTCTATGGGGGTGTTTTTCAGCTGCAGGGACAGGACGACTGGTTGCCATTGAAGGAAACATGAATGCGGCCAAGTACAGAGATATCCTGGATGAAAACCTCTTCTAGAGTGCTCTGGACCTCAGACTTGGCTGAAGGTTCACCTTCCAACAAGATAATGACCCTAAGCACACAGCTAAAATAACAAATGAGTGGCTTCAGAACAACTCTGTGACCATTCTTGACTGGCCCAGCCAGAGCCCTGACCTAAACCCAATTGAGCATCTCTGGAGAGACCTGAAAATGGCTGTCCACCAACGTTCACCATCCAACCTGAAGGAACTGGAGAGGATCTGCAAGGAAGAATGGCAGAGGATCCCCAAATCCAGGTGTGAAAAACTTGTTGCATCATTCCCAAGAAGACTCATGGCTTTTTTAGCTCAAAAGGGTGCTTCTACTCAACACTGAGCAAAGGGTCTGAATACTTACAGTATGACCGTGTGATATTTCAGTTTTTCTTTTTTTTTAAATTTGCAAAAATTTCTACATTTCTGTCTATGGACTACAAAGACTCCAATGAGACCCTGGTGTGGGCGAGGTTAGCTGTGGTGTGGGTGGGGGCAGCTTTCCCAGCACTGCTTCATTCCAAATCAAAAAGCTCTGATTGTGTGAGAATGGCTGCACCCAGTAAACTAAGTGATACATCGTTGGATTCAGCTTCTCCTTACCTAAATTATGTTGCTCTCAGATTAGGTAACAAAAATCTCCCAACAGATTCCATTTAAGAATGTTAGGCTTCAGCTACATGAAGATTTTTGTGGATAACCAAACCCTTCTTCAAAGAAGACCTGTTACTTGCCATATTTTTTTACCTGGTATAAATGCTCTTGTTTTCTTGAATTTGGTGTTGACTTTTATTCCTTCACCTCTTTATTCCCAATATATTGACCTCTTACCTCTTTACACAGGGGAAAGAGAGGTGCAGGAGTATAAGAAACACCTCAATTTTAGGACAACAGGTAAAAAAATGCATATTTATGGCAAGTGACAGGTTATTTGTAAAGGGGAGTTCCATATTATTATATTTAGATAAACCATACAAATGGGTTTTGTAAACCGGGTGTCCAAACTCAAAGTTTTTTCCTGGTTGGTTAGCTCGTACATGACAAATCACCATGGTTGACCCATGTAGACCTAGTCGGCAGTGGGAAGTAGGAGCTTGCCATGAAGTCCAATTTTCATTTACCTTCACCCTTAAGTACTTTTATACTGGAATCATCCCGGGTGTATCACGTTCATATTATTATAGCCACTATTTCCTCTATCTGTACACTAAATTTTTACGCCCGTAGTGTTTTTTTCTCAGTGGTCCACCACATCTCCATCACCGTCACCTTCCCGCATCCACACGTAAGCAAGACCTGACCAATTGTATATAACTAGTCCTGAAATGTTAGCAAATGGTTACAGTACAGGGAGATGTTTTTTGTCGTATTGATATGAGATGAAATTCTATTTTTGTCAGAGTATATTGTAATAATAACTGAATATAAACCTGATGGTAACTGTACAGCTTCTTATTGTTATTTTTTGTTGTTGACTCGCCCCCTATCCCAGCCCCGTCCCTTCCTTACTTTTCTCCTGCCTTTTCTGATTTTTCTCAAATTTTGCCGATTTTTTTTTTTTTTTTTTTGTAGATTCGTAGAAATTATATTCTAAACATGTAACTACTATGTCTAACGAAGCAATAGATGATAGGACTGATATTCCGTATCAAGCTGATATGTAGTGTAAATATTAGATGCGGTCAGTTTTAACAACTGGTGTGGAAATGTAGTAGGTAGCTCGGTGCCAAAATAAGATTACCATAAAATAATGTTCTTGTTTAATTTTTAAGATGGCTGATCGGTGGGAAACGTAATGGTCAAAAGGAATTTTTTAAGGATGGTTCAGAAAAAAAATTAGTGTTGTCCATGGTAAGTGGCAAGGAAACTAAACACCATTTTTCTATTTTGTCCTCCTCCCCTCTTTTTTCGAGAGGACATTAGTGGATGATCAGATGTATATAATCGATTGCCACATATGTGGCTGCCTACATAACAATTGGATAATGGCATCACATGAGCCAGTCTACCCCATATAGTAGGGTGACCACTAAAATCGCCATGTGGGTACAATTCTGACTTGGAAAAAGTTGGGTGGCTACCTATCGATAGCCAAAACGGTCTCCATTTCTCTCTAGCCGCCCCAGCTCCACTTTAAGGTCTAAGTAATTATATAAAAGCCCCTCTAACAGAAACAGATTATTTTATTTTTTTTTAAGCATCCTCTCTCCCTCCTTAGATGGCGGCCCGTAAGGCGCAACTGAACCCCTCACCACCACCCCTCCTGAATTTTTCTTTGTGCTGGATGGTGATGCAGTATTGTATATTCTATTATCAGAGACATCCACAAGGAGATAAATGAGTTTTGTTGGAAAACTCTCACTATATTTGTTGTAAAAAAAAAAAAAAATTAATAAATCAAAAAGTTTATTATTAAAAGAAAAAAAAAAAGAGTAAAAAAAAGTCACGTTTCTGATCTGGCGTCCGTGTCTTTCATTTCTATTTTCTGCTCTCTCCCTGTGTAATCTGCAGTTCTGGGGCCCAGTTATTCATTACAATCCTAAGACCCTAATGTGATACACAAGGCCCCTAACACTCAGCAGTAGTGATCCAATGAAAATTTGATCTGCTCGAAATTGGTCTGTAAATCCTATTCACAACTAATTTATTTGCTGAGAATGTGTTATGCTCTCGGGTCTCTCCAGACCCCAGAGCATAATAAAAGCAGGATATTAAAAATACCTCGCCATGCATTCACCGGTCCAGCCGCATCCCAGCAACTATGGCTCCTCGGCACTTCACTAGGCCTCAAAGCATCATGACATAGCGTGACACCTAGTAGGCCTCATGCAATAGAATTCTGCCTGAACAACGTGTGTCTTGATAGGCCTCACACAACATCATGTTCGTGCGACAATGACATTTTGAGGTCTAGTGAAATTTTTTTTTTTTTTACCCCTTTCTAGATCCTTTGAATCCAGCATAAGGGCCCCCAGCTGGTCAGTCTTTTTGATTCTCGTGAGGCGAATCACCCAAAATTCATATCTTGCTCAGGCATAAATTTTATAACCACTGTAGTTTCCCACTTTAAATAATTACATACAGGAACGTTTTAGCTGTTATGCCAGCATTGTACCACCCTTGAACATTAACCACACCCCCATAACACTGCCCTGCCCACGCAGGGCTTGGTTTTGGCAGTATAAGTTGTATTTGTTTTAAATGCCACTATTTGATGTTTTATATAGTGTAAAAAATATTTTTTTCAGGGCAGAAGGAGGTCTAAGGAAAGAACAGCCTCCAAATAACATTTTTTGGGATTTGCTTTTTTTTTAATGACTAACTATGCGGAATAGGTCTGATGTTCAGTATGATTACAACTAAGTTGTATAGTATATTTTTCATTACTACTTTTCTCATCTATTTTGGTGGTGCCTTGATCTGATAGCCATCAGTCTTATTTTTTTTCTGTAATAAATGTACTTCTTTGACAAATGGGATGAATAAAAGTAACTATTCTGAAATTGATAAAAAAAAATTTTACCGTTCAGGGAAAATAAGATTTTATCTTTTTTTTTTTAGGCCAGGCTGTTAGAAAAATGGCGATACCAATTATGTGCCCCCTGGCTACCCCAGAAATTGTGTTATAGAAGTAGTGTAAGGGAAGATGGAGTGAAAGAGGGGGCTGTTGCTTACATTACACAGTCAATATTGACCGCAGCATCTAAGATTTAATAGATTGGATCATAGTCGCCTCTTATCCTGGCCTTTGTATCATTAGAAGGTCAAAATTATGTGCACCCCCTTCTATTAGGCAGATTTTGCCCCAACATCCACATTTCCATAATATCAAGCATATAGTTGCCAACTTGTTAGATATATTGGTTACGGGGCAAGCTGAGTGATCCCCAAATGCAGGTAGACTCCAAAACAAACGTTACCCAGCAACACATGTTAAGCGGTCAGAGTGCTGCAAAATTAGCGAGTCTGGGAAAGCTACAATTTGGGCCATTTTGGAAATCTCTTAGGCTGGAGTCACACTCGGTGTAAGACAATACGGTCCGTTTTTTACGGCCGTAATACGGAGAAATGTTCCCAAAATAGTGATCCGTTGGCATGGTGTGGCAGCGTATTTTGCGTATGGCATCCGTACTGCGATATTTTCTCGCAGGCTTGCAAAACCGACATCTAATGGATTTATGTGCTCAAATGTTCGGGAAAACATATATACAGTATATCTATACATATATGTCATTGAGACACATATATATATATATTCTGTATTTATATTTAATTCAGCGCGATATATGTTAAAAGGCGGTAATTCAATTGCCGGCTTTTCATTTCTCCTTCACAAACCCGACAGGATATGACACATGGTTTACATACAGTAAACCATCTCATA
Source organism: Ranitomeya variabilis (assembly GCF_051348905.1). Classification (NCBI taxonomy): domain Eukaryota; kingdom Metazoa; phylum Chordata; class Amphibia; order Anura; family Dendrobatidae; genus Ranitomeya; species Ranitomeya variabilis. The sequence continues at coordinate 592,155,306 of NC_135232.1, read as the reverse complement.
TCCCCTTTTTTTTGGCATATTCCACACTACTAATGTTAGTAGTGTGTATGTGCAAAATGTGGGCGCTGTAGCTGCTAAAATAAAGGGTTAAATGGCAGAAAAAATTGGCGTGGGCTCCCGCGCAATTTTCTCCGCCAGAGCGGTAAAGCCAGTGACTGAGGGCAGATATTAATAGCCTAGAGAGGGTCCATAGTTATTGGCCCCCCCTGGCTACAAACATCTGCCCCCAGCCACCCCAGAAAAGGCACATCTGTAAGATGCGCCTATTCTGGCACTTGGCCACTCTTCCCACTCCCGTGTAGCGGTGGGATATGGGGTAATGAAGGGTTAATGCCACCTTGCTATTGTAAGGTGACATTAAGCCAGATTAATAATGGAGAGGCGTCAATTATGTCACCTATCCATTATTAATCCAATTGTCTGAAAGGGTTAAAAACACACACATTATTAAAAATTATTTTAATGAAATAAACACACAGGTTGTTTTAATATTTTATTGCTCTCTCAATCCACCTAAGACCCTCGCTTGGCAAAATAATAAACCCACAATATACATACCCTCTGATGAACCGTCACGTCCCACGAGGTAATCCATCTGAAGGGGTTAAAATATTTTACAAGCAGGAGCCCTGCTAATGCAGCTGTGCTCGTGCTTGTAAGCCCCGGCGAATGAAGGAAATGTAGGTCAATGACCTATAGTTACCTTCAGTCGTGGTGATGCGCCCCCTGGTGGATGTCCTCATATGACCTGGAGCGTGGGAAAAAGTTCCCAGGCTGCAGTTCATGAGGACAACCTGCAGGGGGCGCATCACCGCGACTGAAGGTAACGATAGGTCATTGACCTACATTTCCTTCATTCGCCGGGGCTTATTAGCAGGGCTCCTGCCTGTAAAATATTTTAACCCCTTCAGATGGATTACCTCGTGGGACGTGACGGTTCATCAGAGGGTATGTATATTGTGGGTTTATTATTTTGCCAAGCGAGGGTCTTAGGTGGATTGAGAGAGCAATAAAATATTAAAACAACCTGTGTGTTTATTTCATTAAAATAATTTTTAATAATGTGTGTGTGTTCTTTTAACCCTTTCAGACAATTGGATTAATAATGGATAGGTGACATAATTGACGCCTCTCCATTATTAATCTGGCTTAATGTCACCTTACAATAGCAAGGTGGCATTAACCCTTCATTACCCCATATCCCACCGCTACACGGGAGTGGGAAGAGAGTGGCCAAGTGCCAGAATAGGCGCATCTTCCAGATGTGCCTTTTCTGGGGTGGCTGGGGGCAGATGTTTGTAGCCAGGGGGGGCCAATAACCATGGACCCTCTCTAGGCTATTAATATCTGCCCTCAGTCACTGGCTTTACCGCTCTGGCGGAGAAAATTGCGCGGGAGCCCACGCCAATTTTTTCCGCGATTTAACCCTTTATTTTAGCAGCTACAGCGCCCAAATTTTGCACATACACACTACTAACATTAGTAGTGTGGAATATGCAAAAAAAAGGGGGATATGAGATGGTTTACAGTATGTAACCATGTCTCATATCATGTCGGGTTTGGGAAGGAGAAATGAAAAGCTGGCAATTGAATTACCGACTTTTCACTAACACCGCTGCGTATTTCTCGCAAGTCACACTGCTGATCCGTGTGGAATCCGTATTTTTCTCGCCCCCATAGACTTTCATTGGCGATTTTTTGCGCAATACGCTGACAAACGCAGCATGCTGCGATTTTGTACGGCCGTAGAAAGCCGTATAATACTGAACCGTAATATACGGCTGATAGGAGCAGCCCCATTGAGAATAATTGTGCCGTTTGTTTGGCGAGTTTTACGGACGTATTTTCTGCGCTCTTACGTCCGTAAAACTCGCTAGTGTGACGCCGGCCTTACCCCAAGGAAACCTCCCAAAACATGAATTCTGCTGACCAGTGTAATAGATAATTAATGTTAAAATAATAATATGGATAGAGAAAAAAAGGTTACATTGTGAATAAACTACTGTGTTTATAACTGGTAGTCAAAATTTAAGGATGTTTCTTGTGAAAAGTGCAATAATAGTTTAACCACAAGAGGGAGCTCCAAGCCTGCACATAACGCATCAACCCTGATACCTGTAGCAGAGACAGGTTACATCTGGCACAAAAATATGCAAAGAAGTATTACTGTGTATTGAGTGCAAATTAACCAATTTGTATAGACAAGGGAAGAAATTCTGTGATTAGAGCCCAGAAATCTCATTACTAGTAATGAGGACTGTTAAGAAGGGGTAACTGTGATCGGTGAGGAGGGTATGGGGTACAGACCTGGTCGTAAAAGTTGAACCTTCCCTATTTGCCCCATGTTATATGTGGTACAGAATGGTAAGTATTATTGGCTTATGCTTCTAGTCAGATGTAAAAGCCATGGGAAGTGTAAAAGAGCCTATATTGAGACATGCAAATTGGCTCTTCTGAGAAAAAGAGGACTTAAACTCTATAGCGCCACCTGTTGGAAGTAGCGATCCTACAAGTCACAATCAACCCTTTAACGAGTCGTGCAATATGACTTAGGATAAAAGCCAAATCAGTATCTCAATTCGCAGACACGGTGTTTCGGGCTGTTGGCCCTTGTCAGTGCGAATATATTGTATGGTATATTGAGACAGGATATGGATTTCAGACTACTGCAGACCCCCATTACACAATGCTGCTAAAAACTGGAATTACTGAACATAGAGTGTAAAGCATAAGGGACAATCAGAAGTATGCACCTCTGAGGAGATAGCAGATGGATTACAGACTATTACTAACTTCCTCTAATGCTACCGTCACAGTATTTTACATCAGTATTTCTCAGCCAAAACCAGGAGTGGGTGATAAATCCAGAAGTGGTGCATAAGTTTCTGTTATACTTTTCCTCTAATTGTTCCACTCCTGGTTTTGGCTTATAATTACTGATGTAAAATACTGACCAAATACTGAGCGTGCGACGTTAGCCTTATAGGAAACATTTTGGACCACAATTCAACATATGTTTTGCAAAACCACAGAAAATTCTAGTTAAATACCTTGACCATGGTACAATTTATACGGGAAACTGGTACTATAGTACTGTGCAGCGTATACGTGTATACAGAATAATACAGATACTGAGAATTACACCTAGTATACAGGACAGGAGGAGTGGTACTGTGCAGTGTATATATACAGAATAATACAGATACTGAGAATTACACCCAGTATACAGGACAGGAGAAGTGGTACTGTGCAGTGTATATATACAGAATAATACAGATACTGAGAATTACACCCAGTATACAGGACAGGAGAAGTGGTACTGTGCAGTGTATATATACAGAATAATACAGATACTGAGAATTACACCCAGTGTACAGGACAGGAGAAGTGGTACTGTGCAGTGTATATATACAGAGTAATACAGATACTGAGAATTACACCCAGTATACAGGACAGGAGAAGTGGTACTGTGCAGTGTATATATACAGAATAATACAGATACTGAGAATTACACCCAGTATACAGGACAGGAGAAGTGGTACTGTGCAGTGTATATATACAGAATAATACAGATACTGAAAATTACACCCAGTATACAGGACAGGAGAAGTGGTACTGTGCAGTGTATATATACAGAATAATACAGATACTGAGAATTACACCCAGTATACAGGACAGGAGAAGTGGTACTGTGCAGTGTATATATACAGAATAATACAGATACTGAGAATTACACCCAGTATACAGGACAGGAGAAGTGGTACTGTGCAGTGTATATATACAGAATAATACAGATACTGAGAATTACACCTAGTGTACAGGACAGGAGAAGTGGTACTGTGCAGTGTATATATACAGAATAATACAGATACTGAGAATTACACCCAGTGTACAGGACAGGAGAAGTGGTACTGTGCAGTGTATATATACAGAATAATACAGATACTGAGAATTACACCCAGTGTACAGGACAGGAGAAGTGGTACTGTGCAGTGTATATATACAGAGTAATACAGATACTGAGAATTACACCCAGTATACAGGACAGGAGAAGTGGTACTGTGCAGTGTATATATACAGAATAATACAGATACTGAGAATTACACCCAGTATACAGGACAGGAGAAGTGGTACTGTGCAGTGTATATATACAGAATAATACAGATACTGAGAATTACACCCAGTATACAGGACAGGAGAAGTGGTACTGTGCAGTGTATATATACAGAATAATACAGATACTGAGAATTACACCCAGTATACAGGACAGGAGAAGTGGTACTGTGCAGTGTATATATACAGAATAATACAGATACTGAGAATTACACCCAGTATACAGGACAGGAGAAGTGGTACTGTGCAGTGTATATATACAGAATAATACAGATACTGAGAATTACACCCAGTATACAGGACAGGAGAAGTGGTACTGTGCAGTGTATATATACAGAATAATACAGATACTGAGAATTACACCCAGTATACAGGACAGGAGAAGTGGTACTGTGCACTGTATATATACAGGATAATACAGATACTGAGAATTACACCCAGTATACAGGACAGGAGAAGTGGTACTGTGCAGTGTATATATACAGAATAATGCAGATACTGAGAATTACACCCAGTATACAGGACAGGAGACGTGGTACTGTGCAGTGTATATATACAGAATAATGCAGATACTGAGAATTACACCCAGTATACAGGACAGGAGAAGTGGTACTATGCAGTGTATATATACAGAATAATACAGATACTGAGAATTACACCCAGTATACAGGACAGGAGAAGTGGTACTGTGCAGTGTATATATACAGAATAATACAGATACTGAGAATTACACCCAGTACACAGGACAGGAGAAGTGGTACCGTGCAGTGTATATATACAGAATAATACATATACTGAGAATTACACCCAGTATACAGGACAGGAGAAGTGGTACTGTGCAGTGTATATATACAGAATAATACAGATGCTGAGAATTACACCCAGTACACAGGACAGGAGAAGTGGTACTGTGCAGTGTATATATACAGAATAATACAGATGCTGAGAATTACACCCAGTATACAGGATACGAGAAGTGGTACTGTGCAGTGTATATATACAGAATAATACAGATGCTGAGAATTACACGCAGTATACAGGACAGGAGAAGTGGTACTGTGCAGTGTATATATACAGAATAATACAGATACTGAGAATTACACCCAGTATACAGGACAGGAGAAGTGGTACTGTGCAGTGTATATATACACAGAATAACACAGATACTGCGAATTACACCCAGTATACAGGACAGGAGAAGTGCTACTGTGCAGTGTAAATATACAGAATAATAAAGATACTGAGAATTACACCCAGTACACAGGACAGGAGAAGTGGTACTGTGCAGTGTATATATACAGAATAATGCAGATACTGAGAATTACACCCAGTATACAGGACAGGAGAAGTGGTACTGTGCAGTGTATATATACAGAATAATACAGATACTGAGAATTACACCCAGTATACAGGACAGGAGAAGCGGTACTGTGCAGTGTATATATACAGAATAATACAGATACTGAGAATTAGACCTAGTATACAGGACAGGAGAAGTGGTACTGTGCAGAGTATATATACAGAATAATACAGATACTGAGAATTACACCCAGTACACAGGACAGGAGAAGTGGTACTGTGCAGTGTATATATACAGAATAATGCAGATACTGAGAATTACACCCAGTATACAGTACAGGAGAAGTGGTACTGTGCAGTGTATATATACAGAATAATACAGATACTGAGAATTAGACCTAGTATACAGGACAGGAGAAGTGGTACTGTGCAGAGTATATATACAGAATAATACAGATACTGAGAATTACACCCAGTACACAGGACAGGAGAAGTGGTACTGTGCAGTGTATATATACAGAATAATACAGACACTGAGAATTACACCCAGTATACAGGGCAGGAGAAGTGGTACCGTGCAGTGTATATATACAGAATAATACAGATACTGAGAATTACACCCAGTACACAGGACAGGAGAAGTGGTACTGTGCAGTGTATATATACAGAATAATACAGATGCTGAGAATTACACCCAGTATACAGGATACGAGAAGTGGTACTGTGCAGTGTATATATACAGAATAATACAGATACTGAGAATTACACGCAGTATACAGGACAGGAGAAGTGGTACTGTGCAGTGTATATATACAGAATAATACAGATACTGAGAATTACACCCAGTATACAGGACAGGAGAAGTGGTACTGTGCAGTGTATATATACACAGAATAACACAGATACTGAGAATTACACCCAGTATACAGGACAGGAGAAGTGCTACTGTGCAGTGTAAATATACAGAATAATAAAGATACTGAGAATTACACCCAGTACACAGGACAGGAGAAGTGGTACTGTGCAGTGTATATATACAGAATAATGCAGATACTGAGAATTACACCCAGTATACAGGACAGGAGAAGTGGTACTGTGCAGTGTATATATACAGAATAATACAGATACTGAGAATTACACCCAGTATACAGGACAGGAGAAGTGGTACTGTGCAGTGTGTATATACAGAATAATACAGATACTGAGAATTAGACCCAGTATACAGGACAGGAGAAGTGGTACTGTGCAGAGTATATATACAGAATAATACAGATACTGAGAATTACACCCAGTATACAGGACAGGAGAAGTGGTACTGTGCAGTGTATATATACAGAATAATACAGATACTGAGAATTACACCCAGTATACAGGACAGGAGAAGTGGTACTGTGCAGTGTATATATACAGAATAATACAGGTACTGAGAATTACACCCAGTATACAGGACAGGAGAAGTGGTACTGTGCAGTGTATATATACAGAATAATACATTTACTGAGAATTACACCCAGTATACAGGACAGGAGAAGTGGTACTGTGCAGTGTATATATACAGAATAATACAGATACTGAGAATTACACCCAGTATACAGGACAGGAGAAGTGGTACTGTGCAGTGTATATATACAGAATAATACAGATACTGAGAATTACACCCAGTATACAGGACAGGAGACGTGGTACTGTGCAGTATATATATACAGAATAATACAGATACTGAGAATTACACCCAGTATACAGGACAGGAGAAGTGGTACTGTGCACTGTATATATACAGAATAATACAGATACTGAGAATTACACCCAGTATACAGGACAGGAGAAGTGGTACTGTGCAGTGTATATATACAGAATAATACAGATACTGAGGATTACACCCAGTATACAGGACAGGAGAAGTGGTACTGTGCAGTGTATATATACAGAATAATACGTATACTGAGAATTACACCCAGTATACAGGACAGGAGAAGTGGTACTGTGCAGTGTATATATACAGAATAATGCCGATACTGAGGATTACACCCAGTATACAGGACAGGAGAAGTGGTACTGTGCAGTGTATATATACAGAATAATACAGATACTGAGAATTACACCCAGTATACAGGACAGGAGAAGTGGTACTGTGCAGTGTATGTATACAGAATAATACAGATACTGAGGATTACACCCAGTATACAGGACAGGAGAAGTGGTACTGTGCAGTGTATATATACAGAATAATACATATACTGAGAATTACACCCAGTATACAGGACAGGAGAAGTGGTACTGTGCAGTGTATATATACAGAATAATGCCGATACTGAGGATTACACCCAGTATACAGGACAGGAGAAGTGGTACTGTGCAGTGTATATATACAGAATAATACAGATACTGAGAATTACACCCAGTATACAGGACAGGAGAAGTGGTGCTGTGCAGTGTATATATACAGAATAATACAGATATTGAGAATTACACCCAGTATACAGGACAGGAGAAGTGGTACTGTGCAGTGTATATATACAGAATAATACATATACTGAGAATTACACCCAGTATACAGGACAGGAGAAGTGGTACTGTGCAGTGTATATATACAGAATAATACAGATACTGAGAATTACACCCAGTATACAGGACAGGAGAAGCGGTGCTGTGCAGTGTATACAGTGCCTACAAGTAGTATTCAACCCCCTGCAGATTTAGCAGGTTTAATAAGATGCAAATAAGTTAGAACCTTCAAACTTCAAACAAGAGCAGGATTTATTAACAGATGCATAAATCTTACAAACCAAAAAGTTTTATTGCTCAGTTAAATTTTTATAAATTTTAAACATAAAAGTGTGGGTCAATTATTATTCAACCCCTAGGTTTAACCCCTTAGTGACAGAGCCAATTTGGTACTTAATGACCGAGCCAATTTTTACAATTCTGACCACTGTCACTTTAAGAGGTTATAACTCTGGAACGCTTTATCGGATCCCGCTGATTCTGAGATTGTTTTTTCGTGACATATTGTACTTCAAGTTAGTGGTAACATTTCTTCGATATTACTTGCGATTATTTATGAAAAAAACGGAAATATGGCGAAAATTTTTAAAATTTTGCAATTTTCAAACTTTGTATTTTTATGCCCTTAAATCAGAGAGATATATCACGAAAAATAGTTAATAAATAACATTTCCCACATGTCTACTTTACATCAGCACAATTTTGGAAACAAAATTTTTTTTTGTTAGGGAGTTATAAGGGTTAAAAGTTGACCAGCAATTTCTAATTTTTACAACACCATGTTTTTTTTAGGGACTACATCACCTTTGAAGTCATTTTGAAGGGTCTATATGATAGAAAATAACCAAGTGTGACACCCCTCAAGCTGCTCAAAACCACATTCAAGAAGTTTATTAACCCTTTATGTACTTCACAGGAACTGAAACAATGTGGAAGAAAAAAATGAACATTTAACTTTTTTTTGCAAACATTTTACTTCAGAACCATTTTTTTTAATTTTCACAAGTGTAAAAACAGAAATTTAACCACAAATTTTGTTGTGCAATTTCTCCTGAGTACGCCGATACCCCATATGTGGAGGTAAACCACTGTTTGGGCGCACCGCAGAGCTTGGAAGTGAAGGAGCACCGTTTGACTGTTTCAATGCAGAATTGGCTGGAATTGAGATCGGATGCCATGTCGCGTTTGGAGAGCCCCTAATGTGCCTAAACAGTGGAAACCCCCCACAAGTGACACCATTTTGGAAACTAGACTCATTAAGGAACTTATCTAGATGTGTGGTGAGCACTTTGATCCCCCAAGTGCTTCACAGAAGTTTATAACGTAGAGCCGTGAAAATAAAAAATCGCATTTGTTTTCAGAAAAATGATTTTTTCGCCCACAAATTCTTATTTTCACAAGGGTAACAGGAGAAATTAGACCACAAAAGTTGTTGTGCAATTTCTCCTGAGTACGTCGATACCCCATATGTGGGGGTAAACCACTGTTTGGGCGCACCGCAGAGCTTGGAAGAGAAGGAGTGTCGTTTTACTTTTTCAATGTAGAATTGGCTGGAATTGAGATCGGACGCCCTGTCACATTTGGAGAGCCCCTGATGTGCCTAAACAGTGGAAACCCCCCACAAATGACACCATTTTGGAAACTAGACCCCTTAAGGAACTTATCTAGATGTGTGGTGAGCACTTTAAACCCCCAGGTGCTTCACAGAAGTTTATAACGTAGAGCCGTGAAAATAAAAAAATCGCATTTTTTCTGCAAAAATGATTTTTTGCCTCCAAATTTTTATTTTACCAAGGGTAACAGGAGAAAATGGACCCCAGAAGTTGTTGTACAATTTGTCCTGAGTACGCCGACATGCCATATGTGGGGGTAAACCACTGTTTGGGCGCATGGCTGAGCTCGGAAGCAAAGGAGCACCATTTGACTTTTCAATGCAAAATTGACTGGAATTGAGATCGGACGCCATGTCGCGTTTGGAGAGCCCCTGATGTGCCTAAACAGTAGAAACCCCCCAAAAGTGACCCCATTTTGGAAACTAGACCCCCCAAGGAACTTATCTAGATATGTGGTGAGAACTTTGAATGCCCAAGTGCTTCACAGACGTTTATAATGCAGAGTAGTGAAAATAGAAAATATTTTTTTTTCCACAAAAAAGATATTTAGCCCCCAAGTTTTTATTTTCACAAGGTTAACAAGAGAAATTAGATGCCAATATTTGTTCTCCAATTTGTCCTGAGTATGCTGGTACCCCATATGTGGGGGTAAACCACTGTTTGGGCACACGGCAGAGCTCGGAAGAGAAGGAGCGCCATTTTGGAATTCAGACTTTGATAGAATTGTCTGTGGGTGTTATGTTGCGTTTGCAGAGCCCCTGATGTACCTAAACAGTAGAAACCCCCCACAAGTGACCACATTTTGGAAACTAGACCCCCTAAGGAACTTATCTAGATATGTGGTGAGAACTTTGAATGCTCAAGTGCTTCACAGAAGTTTATAATGCAGAGTAGTGAAAATAAAAAATATTTTTTTTTTTTCCCACAAAAAAGATTTTTAGCCCCCAAGTTTTTATTTTCACAAGGGTAACAGGAGAAATTGGACCCCAAAAGTTGTTCAATTTATCCCGAGTACGCTGATGCCCCATATGTGGGGGTAAACCACTGTTTGGGCGCACGGCAGAGCTCAGAAGGGAGGGAGCACCATTTGACTTTTTTTGGGCAAAATTAGCTGTCGTGTTTGGAGACCCCCTGATGTACCTAAACAGTGGAAACAAACCCCCCAATTCTAACTCCAACCCTAACTCCAACACACCCCTAACCCTAATCTCAACCCGATCCATAATCCTAATCACAACCCTAACGATAATCACAACCCTAACCCCAAAACAGCCCTAATCTCAACCCTAACCATAACCCTAATCAAAACCCTAAATCCAACACACCCCTAACCCTAATCTCAACCCTAACCTCAAACCTAACCCTAATCCCAATACACCCCTAATCCCAACCCTAACCTTAACCCTAATCCCAACCCTAACCCTAATCCCAACCCTAATCCTAAACGTAACCCTAATCCCAAACGTAACCCTAATACCAACCCTAATCCAAACCCTAACCCTAATCCCAACTCTAACCAAACTTTAGCCCCAACCCTAACTTTAGCCCCAACCCTAACCCTAATTTTAGCCCCAACCCTAGCCCTAACCCTAACTTTAGCCCTAACCCTAAACTTAGCCCCAACCCTAACCCTAAATTTAACCCTAACCCTAGCCCTAACTTTAGCCCCAACCCTAACCCTAGCCCTAAGGCTACTTTCACACTTGCGTCGTGTGGCATCCGTCGCAATCCGTTGTTTTGGACAAAAAACAGATCCTGCAAATGTGCCCACAGGATGCCTTTTTTGCCCATAGACTTGTATTACCGACGGATGGCCACACGTCGCATCCATCGTGCACTGGATCCGTTGTGTTTTGGCGGACCGTCGTCACAAAAAAAGTTCAATGTAACCTTTTTTTTGTACATCGCGTCCGCCATTTCCGCGCATGCGTGGCCGTAACTCTGCCCCCTCCTCCTCAGGACATAGACTGGGCAGCGGATGCGTTGAAAAACTGCATCCGCTGCCCACGTTGTGCACAATTTTCACACCGTGCGTCGGTACGTCGGGCTGATGCATTGCGACCGCCCCATACCGATGCAAGTGTGAAAGAAGCCTAAGGCTACTTTCACACTAGCGTCATACTCGGCCAATCGCAGTGTGTCGGGCCGACGTACCGACGCTAGCGTTGTAAGCGCCGCACAACGGGTGCAGCGGATGCTGTTTTTTCAACGCATCCGCTGCCCCATTGTGAGGTGCGGGGAGGCGGGGGCGGAGTTGCGGCCGCGCATGCGCGGTCGGAAATGGCGGACACGTCGCACAAAAAAAGTTACATGTAGCGTTTTTTTGTGCCGACGGTCCGCCACAGCACGACGCATCCGTCGCACGACGGATGCGACGTGTGGCAATCCGTCGCAATGCGTCGCTAATGCAAGTCAATGGAGAAAAAACGCATCCTGCAAGCACTTTTGCAGGATGCGTTTTTTCTCCAACGACGCATTGCGACGGAAGCCAAAAAACGCTTATGTGAAAGTAGCCTAACCCTAACCCTAAATTTAGCCCCAACCCTAGCCCTAACCCTAATTTTAGCCCCAACTCGTCTCTCCTGCCGGCCGGCAGATGGCAGCAGATACTGAGAATTACACCCAGTATACAGGACAGGAGAAGTGGTGCTGTGCAGTGTATATATACAGAATAATACAGATACTGAGAATTACACCAGTATACAGGACAGGAGAAGTGGTACTGTGCAGTGTATATATACAGAATAATACAGATACTGAGAATTACACCCAGTATACAGGACAGGAGAAGTGGTACTGTGCAGTGTGTATATACAGAATAATACAGATACTGAGAATTACACCCAGTATACAGGACAGGAGAAGTGGTACTGTGCAGTGTATATATACAGAATAATACAGATACTGAGAATTACACACAGGACAGGAGAAGTGGTACTGTGCAGAGTATATATACAGAATAATACAGATACTGAGAATTACACCAGGATACAGGACAGGAGAAGTGGTACTGTGCAGTGTATATATACAGAATAATACAGATACTGAGGATTACACACAGGACAGGAGAAGTGGTACTGTGCAGAGTATATATACAGAATAATGCAGATACTGAGAATTACACCCAGTATGCAGGACAGGAGAAGTGGTACTGTGCAGTGTATATATACAGAATAATACAGATACTGAGAATTACACACAGTATACAGGACAGGAGAAGTGGTACTGTGCATTGTATATATACAGAATAATACAGATACTGAGGATTACACCTAGTATACAGGACAGGAGAAGCGGTACTGTACAGTGTATATATACAGAATAATACAGATACTGAGGATTACACCCAGTATACAGGACAGGAGAAGTGGTACTGTGCAGTGTATATATACAGAATAATACAGATACTGAGGATTACACCCAGTATACAGGGCAGGAGAAGTGGTACTGTGCAGTGTATATATACAGAATAATACAGATACTGAGGATTACACCCAGTATACAGGGCAGGAGAAGTGGTACTGTGCAGTGTATATATACAGAATAATACAGATACTGAGAATTACACCAGGATACAGGACAGGAGAAGTGGTACTGTGCAGTGTATATATACAGAATAATACAGATACTGAGGATTACACCCAGTATACAGGACAGGAGAAGTGGTACTGTGCAGTGTATATATACAGAATAATACAGATACTGAGAATTACACCAGGATACAGGACAGGAGAAGTGGTACTGTGCAGTGTATATATACAGAATAATACAGATACTGAGAATTTCACCCAGTATACAGGACAGGAGAAGTGGTACTGTGCAGTGTATATATACAGAATAATACAGATACTGAGAATTACACCCTGTATACAGGACAGGAGAAGTGGTACTGTGCAGTGTATATATACAGAATAATACAGATACTGAGAATTACACCCAGTATACAGGACAGGAGAAGTGGTACTGTGCAGTGTATATATACAGAATAATACAGATACTGAGGATTACACCCAGTATACAGGGCAGGAGAAGTGGTACTGTGCAGTGTATATATACAGAATAATACAGATACTGAGGATTACACCCAGTATACAGGGCAGGAGAAGTGGTACTGTGCAGTGTATATATACAGAATAGTACAGATACTGAGAATTACACCATTATACAGGACAGGAGAAGTGGTACTGTGCAGTGTATATATACAAAATAATACAGATACTGTGGATTACACCCAGTATACAGGACAGGAGAAGTGGTACTGTGCAGTGTATATATACAGAATAATACAGATACTGAGAATTACACCCAGTACACAGGACAGGAGAAGTGGTACTGTGCAGTGTATATATACAGAATAATACAGATACTGAGGATTACACCCAGTATACAGGACAGGAGAAGTGGTACTGTGCAGTGTATATATACAGGATAATACAGATACTGAGAATTACACCCAGTATACAGGACAGGAGAAGTGGTACTGTGCAGTATATATATATATACAGAATAATACAGATACTGAGAATTACACCCAGTATACAGGACAGGAGAAGTGGTACTGTGCAGTGTAAATATACAGAATAATAAAGATACTGAGGATTACACCCAGTACACAGGACAGGAGAAGTGGAACTGTACAGTGTATATATACAGAATAATACAGATACTGAGAATTACACCCAGTATACAGGACAGGAGAAGTGGTACTGTGCAGTGTATATATACAGAATAATACAGATGCTGACAATTACACCCAGTATACAGGACAGGAGAAGTGGTACTGTGCAGTGTATATATACAGGATAATACAGATACTGAGAATTACACCCAGTATACAGGACAGGAGAAGTGGTACTGTGCAGTATATATATATATACAGAATAATACAGATACTGAGAATTACACCCAGTATACAGGACAGGAGAAGTGGTACTGTGCAGTGTAAATATACAGAATAATAAAGATACTGAGGATTACACCCAGTACACAGGACAGGAGAAGTGGAACTGTACAGTGTATATATACAGAATAATACAGATACTGAGAATTACACCCAGTATACAGGACAGGAGAAGTGGTACTGTGCAGTGTGTATATACAGAATAATACAGATACTGAGAATTACACCCAGTATACAGGACAGGAGAAGTGGTACTGTGCAGTATATATACAGAATAACACAGATACTGAGAATTACACCCAGTATACAGGACAGGAGAAGTGGTACTGTACAGTGTATATATACAGAATAATACAGATACTGAGAATTACACCCAGTATACAGGACAGGAGAAGTGATACTGTGCAGTGTATATATACAGAATAATACAGATACTGAGAATTACACCCAGTATACAGGACAGGAGAAGTGGTACTGTGCAGTGTATATATACAGAATAATACAGATACTGAGAATTACACCCAGTATACAGGACTGGAGAAGTGGTCCTGTGCAGTGTATATATACAGAATAATACAGATACTGAGGATTACACCCAGTATACAGGACAGGAGAAGTGGTACTGTGCAGTGTATATATACAGAATAATACAGGTACTGAGAATTACACCCAGTATACAGGACAGGAGAAGTGGTACTGTGCAGTGTATATATACAGGATAATACATATACTGAGAATTACACCCAGTATACAGGACAGGAGAAGTGGTACTGTGCAGTGTATATATATATAGAATAACACAGATACTGAGGATTACACCCAGTATACAGGACTGGAGAAGTGGTACTGTGCAGTGTATATATACAGAATAATACATATACTGAGAATTACACCCAGTATACAGGACAGGAGAAGTGGTACTGTGCAGTGTATATATACAGAATAATACATATACTGAGAATTACACCCAGTATACAGGAGTCAGGACAGGAGAAGTGGTACTGTGCAGTGTATATATACAGAATAATACAGATACTGAGAATTACACCAGTATACAGGACAGGAGAAGTGGTACTGTGCAGTGTATACATACAGAATAATACAGATAGTGAGAATTACACCCAGTATACAGGACTGGAGAAGTGGTACTGTGCAGTGTATATATACAGAATAATACAGATACTGAGAATTACACCCAGTATACAGGACAGGATAAGTGGTACTGTGCAATGTATATATAAAGAATAATACAGGTACTGAGAATTACACCCAGTATACAGGACAGGAGAAGTGGTACTGTGCAGTGTATATATACAGAATAATACAGATACTGAGAATTACACCCAGTATACAGGACAGGAGAAGTGGTACTGTGCAGTGTATATATACAGAATAACACAGGTACTGAGAATTACACCAGTATACAGGACAGGAGAAGTGGTACTGTGCAGTGTATATATACAGAGTAATACAGATACTAAGGATTACACCCAGTATACAGGACAGGAGAAGTGGTACTGTGCAGTGTATATATACAGAATAATACAGATACTGAGGATTACACCCAGTATACAGGACAGGAGAAGTGGTACTGTGCAGTGTATATATACAGAATAATACAGATACTGAGGATTACACCCAGTATACAGGACAGGAGAAGTGGTATTGTGCAGTGTATATATACAGAATAATACAGATACTGAGGATTACACCCAGTATACAGGACAGGAGAAGTGGTACTGTGCAGTATATATATACAGAATAATACAGGTACTGAGAATTACACCCAGTATACAGGACAGGAGAAGTGGTACTGTGCAGTGTATATATACAGGATAATACAGATACTGAGAATTACACCCAGTATACAGGACAGGAGAAGTGGTACTGTGCAGTGTATATATATACAGAATAATACAGATACTGAGAATTACACCCAGTATACAGGACAGGAGAAGTGGTACTGTTCAGTGTAAATATACAGAATAATAAAGATACTGAGGATTACACCCAGTACACAGGACAGGAGAAGTGGAACTGTACAGTGTATATATACAGAATAATACAGATACTGAGAATTACACCCAGTATACAGGACAGGAGAAGTGGTACTGTGCAGTGTATATATACAGAATAATACAGATGCTGACAATTACACCCAGTATACAGGACAGGAGAAGTGGTACTGTGCAGTGTATATATACAGGATAATACAGATACTGAGAATTACACCCAGTATACAGGACAGGAGAAGTGGTACTGTGCAGTATATATATATACAGAATAATACAGATACTGAGAATTACACCCAGTATACAGGACAGGAGAAGTGGTACTGTGCAGTGTAAATATACAGAATAATAAAGATACTGAGGATTACACCCAGTACACAGGACAGGAGAAGTGGAACTGTACAGTGTATATATACAGAATAATACAGATACTGAGAATTACACCCAGTATACAGGACAGGAGAAGTGGTACTGTGCAGTGTATATATACAGAATAATACAGATACTGAGAATTACACCCAGTATACAGGACAGGAGAAGTGGTACTGTGCAGTATATATACAGAATAACACAGATACTGAGAATTACACCCAGTATACAGGACAGGAGAAGTGGTACTGTACAGTGTATATATACAGAATAATACAGATGCTGACAATTACACCTAGTATACAGGACAGGAGAAGTGGTACTGTGCAGTGTATATATACAGAATAATACAGGTACTGAGAATTACACCCAGTATACAGGACAGGAGAAGTGGTACTGTGCAGTGTATATATACAGAATAATACAGGTACTGAGAATTACACCCTGTATACAGGACAGGAGAAGTGGTACTGTGCAGTGTATATACAGAATAATACAGGTACTGAGAATTACACCCAGTATACAGGACAGGAGAAGTGGTACTGTGCAGTGTATATATACAGAATAACACAGATACTGAGGATTACACCCAGTATACAGGACTGGAGAAGTGGTATTGTGCAGTGTATATATACAGAATAATACAGGTACTGAGAATTACACCTAGTATACAGGACAGGAGAAGTGGTACTGTGCAGTGTATATATACACAGAATAATACAGATACTGAGGATTACACCCAGTATACAGGACAGGAGAAGTGGTACTGTGCAGTGTATATATACAGAATAATACAGATACTGAGGATTACACCCAGTATACAGGACAGGAGAAGTGGTACTGTGCAGTGTATATATACAGAATAATACAGATACTGAGGATTACACCCAGTATACAGGACAGGAGAAGTGGTACTGTGCAGTGTATATATATACAGAATAATACAGATACTGAGGATTACACCCAGTATACTGGACAGGAGAAGTGGTATTGTGCAGTGTGTATATATACAGAATAATACAGATACTAAGAATTACACCAGTATACAGGACAGGAGAAGTGGTACTGTGCAGTGTACAGTACAGACCAAAAGTTTGGACACCCCTTCTCATTTAAAGATTTTTCTGTATTTTCATGACTATGAAAATTGTACATTCACACTGAAGGCATCAAAACTATGAATTAACACATGTGGAATTATATACTTAACAAAAAAGTGTGAAACAACTGAAATTATGTCTTATATTCTAGGTTCTTCAAAGTAGCCACCTTTTGCTTTGATGACTGCTTTGCACACTCTTGGCATTCTCTTGATGAGCTTCAAGAGGTAGTCACCGGGAATGGTCTTCCAACAATCTTGAAGGAGTTCCCAGAGATGCTTAGCACTTGTTGGTCCTTTTTCCTTCACTCTGCGGTCCAGCTCACCCCAAACCATCTCGATTGGGTTCAGGTCTGGGTTCACCTTTTCTGTGTCACACAAAGACACGGTGGTTGGAACCAAAGATCTCAAATTTGGACTCATCAGACCAAAGCACAGATTTCCACTGGTCTAATGTCCATTCCTTGTGTTCTTAAGCCCAAACAAGTCTCTTCTGCTTGTTGCTTGTCCTTAGCAGTGGTTTCCTACCAGCTATTTTACCATGAAGGCCTGCTTTACAAAGTCTCCTCATAAGGCCGGCTTCAGACTAGCGAGTTTTACGGACGTATGAGAGGTGCAGAAAATACGGATTGCATACGGTACAATGATTCTCTATGTCCCAGCTCCTATCTGCCATATTTTACTGATCCGTATTATACGGTCTTGTACGGCCGTAGAATATCGCAGCATGCTGCATTTGTCACAGTATTGCGCAAAAAAATCACCAATGAAAGTCTATGGGGGCAAGAAAAATACGGATTACACACGGACCAGCAGTGTGACTTGCGAGAAATACGCAGCGGTGTTCTATAGAAAAGCCGGTAATTCAATTGCCGGCTTTTCATTTCTCCTTCCCAAACCCGACATGATATGAGACATGGTTTACATACAGTAAACCATCTCATATCCCCTTTTTTTTTTGCATATTCCACACTACTAATGTTAGTAGTGTGTATGTGCAAAATTTGGGCGCTGTAGCTTGTAAAATAAAGGGTTAAATCGTGGAAAAAATTGGCGTGGGCTCCCGCGCAATTTTCTCCGCCAGAGTGGTAAAGCCAGTGACTGAGGGAAGATATTAATATCCTAGAGAAGGTCCATGGTTATTGGCCCCCCTGACTAAAAACATCTGCCCCCAGCCACCCCAGAAAAGGCACATCTGTAAGATGCGCCTATTCTGGCACTTGGCCACTCTCTTCCCACTCCCGTGTAGCAGTGGGATATGGGGTAATGAAGGGTTAATGTCACCTTGCTATTGTAAGGTGACATTAAGCCAGATTAATAATGGAGAGGCGTCAATTATGACACCTATCCATTATTAATCCAATAGTACAAAATGGTTAATAAAACACACACACATTATTAAAAAGTATTTTAATGAAATAAAGACACAGGGTGTTTTAATATTTTATGATACTGGTAATCCACCTGAAGACCCTCGTCCTGTAAAAAAGGTAAAATAAAAAATCAACAAGATCCCATACCTTCCGTCGTTCTGTCAGTCCCACAATGTAAATCCATCTGAAGGGGTTAAATCATTTTACAGCCAGGAGCTGTGCTAATGCAGTCGCTCCTGTCTGTAAAATGTTGTGAATGAATGTAATGCAGGAGAATGTCCTGTAGTTACCTTGAGTCGTGGTGATGCGCCCTCTGCTGGATGTCCTCATATGAACTCGAGCCTGGGAAAAGTTGACGGCCTCCCGAGGAAGCCCACGCGAAACGCGCGTTGGGGCTGTCATCCATTGTTAGGCGTGACCACACACAGGCTACTATGGGTGAGATTATTTTCTGTAAATTGATATGTATGTTTTATGCAATTGACTTTTGTTGCACAATGAATTGTGAGACAGTGTCTTAACATTAACGTCTTGCTTACCTGTATGACTAATTGATTGGGCGTAACAACTCTTTTTGCATTATATGTATATTTTAACTAGTGAATCTCTATACAAGGAGGCCCATCTCTAATTAATGTTATACTGACATTGATGTTGGCAAGATTTGTTGATCTATCCCGTGCCTGTTATTTATATGTGTGGAACCGCACAATGGTTTCTTTTTGACACTGTGCGCCACCTGTCTTATGCCTTTTTGTGACTTAATGTCTATTATTGTTACCTTAATTTGGTGTAATAAAAATTTGATACTTTTTATATTAGGACTTTTGTACTCTATGGCTCTTGTAGGTTGAATACTGTATATATGTTTTAACAAACATTTGAGCACATAAATCCATTAGATGTCAGTTTTGCAAGCCTGCGAGAAAATATCGCATTACGGATGCCATACGGATTACATATGGAGGATGCCATGCGCAAAATACGCTGACACACCCTGCTTACGGATGACATACGGATCACTATTTTGGGAACATTTCTGCGTATTACGGCTGTAAAAAACGGACCGTATTTTCATACGCTGACGCCGGTCTAACAGTTGTTGTAGAGATGTGTCTGCTGCTAGAACTCTGTGTGGCATTGACCTGATCTCTAATCTGAGCTGCTGTTAACCTGCAATTTCTGAGGCTGGTGACTCAGATAAACTTATCATCAGAAGCAGAGGTGACTCTTGGTTTTCCTTTCCTGGGGCGGTCCTCATGTGAGCCAGTTTCTTTGTAGAGCTTGATGGTTTTTGCCACTGCACTTGGGGACACTTTCAAAGTATGCCCAATTTTTTGGACTGAGTGACCTTTATTTCTTAAAGAAATGATGGCCACTCGTTTTTTTTTACTTATCTGCTTTTTTCTTGGCATAATACAAATTCTAACAGTCTATTCAGTAGGACTATCAGCTGTGTATCCACCAGACTTCTGCACAACACAACTGATGGTCCCAGCCCCATTCATAAGGCAAGAAATCTCTCTTATTAAACCCAACAGGGCACACCTGTGAAGTGAAAACCATTCCCGGTGACTATCTCTAGAAGCTCATCAAGAGAATGCCAAGAATGTGCAAAGCAGTCATCAAAGCAAAAGGTGGATACTTTGAAGAACCTAGAATATAAGATATAATTTTAGTTGTTTCACACTTTTTTGTTAAGTATATAATTCCACATGTGTTAATTCATAGTTTTGATGCCTTCAGTTTGAATGTACAATTTTCATAGTCATGAAAATACAGAAAAATCTTTAAATGAAAAGGTGTGTCCAAACTTTTGGTCTGTACTGTATATATACAGAATAATACAGATACTGAGGATTACACCCAGTATACAGGACAGGAGAAGTGGTGCTGTGCAGTGTATATACACAGAATAATACAGAACCTGAGAATTACACCCAGTATACAGGACAGGAGAAGTGGTACTGTGCAGTGTATATATACAGAATAATACAGATACTGAGGATTACACCCAGTATACAGGACAGGAGAAGTGGTACTGTGCAGTGTATATGTAGCGCCCCCACTGCCGCAGGGCCGAGGGGTACCCGGTACCGGGCCTCTGAGTCTCTGCTCTGGGTGTTATGACCCCAATGGCAGAGGGTCTCAGAATTTATAACCAAGTCTGCAAACACAAAAAACCAGCTCATAGGGCAGTGGTAACTAGACTGACCATATACCTGAACCTAGCACCACAAATAGCAGCAGCCGGGGAACGTACCTACGTTGGTTCTAGACGTCTCGCGCCAGCCGGAGAACTAACTAACCCTAGAAGGGAAAAGATAGACCTTTCTTGCCTCCAGAGAAAAGACCCCAAAAGTTGGATACAAGCCCCCAACAAATAATAACGGTGAGGTAAGAAGAAAAGACAAATGCAAGGATGAACTAGGTTTTTTAGCAAAGAGAGGCCCACTGACTAATAGCAGAATATAGGAAGATGACTTATACGGTCAGCAAAAACCCTATCAAAATTTCCACGCTGAATATTCAAGAACCCCCGAACCATCTAACGGCACGGGGGGAGAATATCAGCCCCCTAGAGCTTCCAGCTATATCAGAAATCACATTTGTGTCAAGCTGGACAGAAATAAGAACAAATGCAAATAACCAAAAAATAAGGAAGCAGGACTTAGCTTATTTTGCAAGAACCAGGACCAGCAGACAGGAGCAAACAGAAAGGAACTGATTACAACGATGCCAGGCACCAGACTGAAAATCCAGGAAGCTTAAATAGCAACACCCCTGGACTAACGAGCCAGGTGGGTACCAAGCTAGAGAAAGAAGCTCAAAGTGTCATGTCGCTAGTGACCACAAGAGGGAGCCAAAAAGTCCAATTCACAACAGTACCCCCCCATAAAGGAGGGGTCACCGAACCCTCACCAAGACCACCAGGACGATCAGGATGAGCAGCGTGAAAGGCACGAACTAAATCGGCCGCATGAACATCAGAGGCGACCACCCAGGAATTATCCTCCTGACCATAGCCCTTCCACTTGACCAGATACTGAAGCCTCCGTCTGGAGAGACGAGAATCCAAGATCTTCTCCACCACGTACTCCAACTCGCCCTCAACCAACACCGGAGCAGGAGGCTCAACAGAAGGAACCACAGGCACAACGTAGCGCCGCAACAAAGACCTATGGAACACGTTGTGAATGGCAAACGACACCGGAAGATCCAAGCGAAAGGACACTGGATTAAGGATTTCCAAAATCTTATAAGGACCGATGAAGCGAGGCTTAAATTTAGGAGAGGAGACCTTCATAGGAACAAACCGAGAAGACAGCCACACCAAATCCCCAACACGAAGTCGGGGACCCACACCGCGGCGGCGGTTGGCAAAACGCTGAGCCTTCTCCTGTGACAACTTTAGGTTGTCCACCACATGATTCCAGATTCGCTGCAACCTATCCACCACAGAATCTACCCCAGGACAGTCAGAGGGCTCAACATGTCCCGAGGAAAAACGAGGATGAAAACCAGAGTTGCAGAAAAATGGCGAAACCAAAGTAGCGGAACTAGCCCGATTATTAAGGGCAAACTCAGCCAATGGCAAGAAGGTCACCCAATCATCCTGATCTGCAGAAACAAAACACCTCAAATAAGCCTCTAGAGTCTGATTTGTTTGCTCCGTTTGGCCATTAGTCTGAGGATGAAAGGCAGACGAAAATGACAAATCAATGCCCATCTTAGCACAAAAGGATCGCCAGAACCTGGAAACAAACTGGGATCCTCTGTCAGACACGATATTCTCAGGAATGCCGTGCAAGCGAACCACATTCTGAAAGAATAAAGGAACCAGATCGGAAGAGGAAGGCAGCTTAGGCAAGGACACCAAATGGACCATCTTGGAAAAGCGATCACATACCACCCAGATGACAGACATGCCCTGAGACACCGGAAGATCTGAAATGAAATCCATGGAAATGTGTGTCCAAGGCCTCTTTGGGACAGGTAAAGGCAAGAGCAACCCGCTGGCACGAGAACAGCAAGTCTTAGCTCGAGCACAAGTCCCACAGGACTGCACAAATGACCGCACATCCCGTGACAAGGAAGGCCACCAAAAGGACCTAGCCACCAAATCTCTGGTGCCAAAAATTCCCGGATGCCCTGCCAACACCGAGGAATGAACCTCGGAAATGACTCTGCTTGTCCATTTATCAGGAACAAACAGTCTGTCAGGTGGACAAGAGTCAGGTCTACCAGCCTGAAATCTCTGCAACACACGTCGCAAATCCGGAGAAATGGCTGACAAGATTACTCCCTCTTTAAGAATACCAGCTGGCTCTGAAACTCCAGGAGAGTCAGGCACAAAGCTCCTTGAAAGAGCATCAGCCTTCACATTCTTTGAACCTGGTAGGTACGAGACCACAAAGTCAAAACGGGAGAAAAACAATGACCAACGGGCCTGTCTAGGATTCAGGCGCTTAGCAGACTCGAGATACATCAGATTCTTGTGATCAGTCAAGACCACCACACGATGCTTAGCACCCTCGAGCCAATGACGCCACTCCTCAAATGCCCACTTCATGGCCAACAACTCCCGATTGCCAACATCATAGTTCCGCTCAGCAGGCGAAAACTTCCTAGAAAAAAAAGCACATGGTCTCATTACAGAGCAACCAGGGCCTCTCTGCGACAAAACGGCCCCTGCCCCGATCTCAGAAGCATCCACTTCAACCTGAAAGGGAAGTGAGACATCAGGCTGGCACAAAACAGGCGCCGAAGTAAACCGGCGCTTCAGCTCTTGGAAAGCTTCCACGGCTGCAGGAGCCCAGTTAGCAACATCAGAACCTTTCTTGGTCATATCCGTCAAAGGTTTAACAACGCTAGAAAAGTTAGCGATAAAACGACGGTAGAAGTTAGCAAAACCCAAGAACTTCTGAAGACTCTTAACTGACGTGGGTTGAGTCCAATCATGAATAGCTCGGACCTTGACTGGGTCCATCTCCACCGCAGAAGGGGAAAAATAAAACCCAAAAAGGGAACCTTCTGTACTCCAAAGAGACACTTTGAGCCCTTAACGAACAAAGCATTCTCACGCAAAACCTGAAACACCGTCCTGACCTGCTTAACATGGGAGTCCCAATCATCAGAAAAAACCAGAATATCATCCAGATAAACAATCATAAATTTATCCAGATACTTCCGGAAGATATCATGCATAAAGGACTGAAAAACTGAAGGAGCATTAGAAAGCCCAAAAGGCATCACCAAGTACTCAAAATGACCTTCGGGCGTATTAAATGCAGTTTTCCATTCATCTCCTTGCTTAATGCGCACAAGGTTGTACGCACCACGAAGATCTATCTTGGTGAACCACTTGGCACCCTTAATCCGGGCAAACAAGTCTGACAACAGAGGCAAAGGATACTGAAATTTAACAGTGATTTTATTCAGAAGCCGATAGTCTATACAAGGTCTCAAAGATCCGTCCTTTTTGGCCACAAAAAAGAATCCCGCACCAAGAGGGGAAGAGGATGGACGGATATGCCCCTTCTCCAGAGACTCCTTGATATATGAACGCATTGCGGTATGCTCAGGTACAGACAGATTAAATAATCTTCCCTTAGGAAATTTACTACCTGGAATCAAATCTATAGCGCAGTCACAATCCCTATGAGGAGGAAGAGCACTGGACCTGGACTCGCTGAAAACATCCTGATAATCAGACAAATACTCAGGAACTTCCGAAGGAGTAGAGGAAGCAATAGACACCGGCGGGGAATCACCATGAATTCCCTGACAGCCCCAACTTGACACTGACATTGCCTTCCAATCCAAAACTGGATTATGGGTCTGTAACCATGGCAGACCCAAAACGACCAAATCATGCATTTTATGCAGAACAAGAAAACAAATCACCTCCCGATGTTCAGGAGTCATGCACATGGTTACCTGTGTCCAAAACTGCGGCTTATTTTCCGCCAATGGCGTAGCATCAATACCTCTAAGAGGGATAGGATTTACCAACGGCTCAAGTACAAAACCACAGCGCTTGGCAAATGACAGATCCATAAGACTCAGGGCAGCACCTGAATCCACAAACGCCATAGCAGGGTAGGAAGACAATGAGCAAATTAAAGTCACAGACAAAATAAATTTAGGTTGCAGATTACCAATGGCGACAGGACTAACAACCTTTGTTAGGCGTTTAGAGCATGCTGATATAACATGTGTAGAATCACCACAGTAAAAACACAACCCATTCAGACGTCTATGATTTTTCCGTTCATTTCTAGTCTGAATTCTACCACATTGCATTAAATCAGGTGTTTGTTCAGACAACACCACCAGAGGATTAGCGGCTTTGTGCTCCCGCAAACGCCGGTCAATCTGAATAGCCAGCGCCATGGAATCATTTAGACTTGTAGGAATGGAGAAACCCACCATCACATTCTTAATGGCTTCAGAAAGGCCATTTCTGAAATTTGCGACCAGAGCACACTCATTCCACTGAGTAAGCACGGACCATTTCCAAAATTTTTGGCAATACACTTCAGCTTCATCCTGGCCCTGAGAGATAGCCAGCAAGGCTTTTTCTGCCTGAATTTCAAGACTGGGTTCCTCGTAAAGCAACCCGAGCGCCAGAAAAAACGCATCAATATTTGCCAATGCCGGATCTCCTGGCGCTAACGAGAAAGCCCAATCCTGAGGGTCGCCCCGCAAGAAAGAGATAACAATTTTAACTTGCTGAGCTGAGTCTCCAGACGAACGGGGTCTCAGAGATAGAAACAATTTACAATTATTCCTGAAATTCCTAAACTTAAATCGGTCTCCAGAAAACAGTTCAGGAATAGGTATTTTAGGTTCTGACATAGGACTACTGGTAACAAAATCTTGAATACCCTGCACACGAGCAGCAAGCTGATCCACACTAGTAATCAAGGTCTGGACATTCATGTCTGCAGCAAGCTCAAGCCACTCTGAGGTAAAGGGGAGGAAGAAAGAAAAAAAAAAAAAACAACTCAGAATTTCCTTTCTTATTATCCCACTTCTGCAATGCATTAAACATTCACCTTTGGCCTGGCATACTGTTATGACCCCAATGGCAGAGGGTCTCAGAATTTATAACCAAGTCTGCAAACACAAAAAAACAGCTCATAGGGCAGTGGTAACTAGACTGACCATATACCTGAACCTAGCACCACAAATAGCAGCAGCCGGGGAACGTACCTACGTTGGTTCTAGACGTCTCGCGCCAGCCGGAGAACTAACTAACCCTAGAAGGGAAAAGATAGACCTTTCTTGTCTCCAGAGAAAAGACCCCAAAAGTTGGATACAAGCCCCCAACAAATAATAACGGTGAGGTAAGAAGAAAAGACAAACGCAAGGATGAACTAGGTTTTTTAGCAAAGAGAGGCCCACTGACTAATAGCAGAATATAGGAAGATGACTTATACGGTCAGCAAAAACCCTATCAAAATTTCCACGCTGAATATTCAAGAACCCCCGAACCGTCTAACGGCACGGGGGGAGAATATCAGCCCCCTAGAGCTTCCAGCTATATCAGGAATCACATTTGGTACAAGCTGGACAGAAATAAGAACAAATGCAAATAACCAAAAAATAAGGAAGCAGGACTTAGCTTATTTTGCAAGAACCAGGACCAGCAGACAGGAGCAAACAGAAAGGAACTGATTACAACGATGCCAGGCACCAGACTGAAAATCCAGGAAGCTTAAATAGCAACACCCCTGGACTAACGAGCCAGGTGGGTACCAAGCTAGAGAAAGAAGCTCAAAGTGTCATGTCGCTAGTGACCACTAGAGGGAGCCAAAAAGTCCAATTCACAACATCTGGGGTTGTCACGGTGGCTAGACCCGGTCCGTGACCCTGCTGAGGGGCGTACAGTAATAGATGTGGATGGTAGTAGTGGTGCGGTGTAGTGCCGGTCGCAGTTAATAACGAGGACACAGGGTTGCAGTCTCTTTACCTCTTTACTGAAGGCTTCTGGGTCCTCAGTCCGGAATACGGTTAACCGGGCTGCGCAAGTCCGGCCGGTCCGATGGCACCTCCAGAGTTCCCTTTGCAGGTGGAAATCTGTGCCTTCCATCTAGCGCTTGTGTGTTGTGGTCCTCCCCTGCTGTGCTTACGGGATAGTCCCCACAACTGTTGTGTCTGTTCCTCGTGTTCCCTCACAACAACTCGATTCTGATGTTCTTCTTATTCTCGTCCCCCAGATCTTATGGTAGGACGCACCCGTATGACGGGAAGGCTCGGAGCTCTTCCGGGACCCTAGAGTCGCCCCTCTCCAAAGGTTGCCCCCTATGTCTGCGTAGGTGATGTAGGTGAGACAGCCAGCCTATAGCTCTCTGCCCTGCCGTTGGTTTGAAGTAATGCTTAGAGCTCTGTACTTCCTCGGCGTTCTGGCCACCGGTTATTTATGCCTCAGTAGGATGTTGCCTCTGTCTAACAGCACGACTCCTACTGGTATTTCTCCCTGTTGCGTTGATCTCGTTTCTCACTCATCACAATAAATCTCGCTTCTTGTCCTTTCTTAGGGCACCGCCGCTATGAAGTGCAGGCGCGGTCCCATAGCTTTCTTCTCTGTTTGCCAGGCCTCTGTCAGGATCCCACCCCTGACAGGGACCTTACCGAATCTTCCCCTACAACACCCTCTGCCACAAGGTGTTGCCTGGTTCCAACCCAGTCAGCGTTCTCTCTAACTTCCTGCCTGACCCCCAGTTTTACCAGACTGTGAGGAGTGGCCTAATGAATAGTACCCTTAGCTCCCCCTGGAGGCCAGACTGTGAAATGTATTGGTGTATGTGATACCTGGTCAGATGAACTCCTTCAGTGCCATCAGACGTACCATAGCCCCCCTTAGCAGCGGAGCCACAGTACTGCAACGACCAGGACTCTGGGGCGCTGCACTCCCCCCCGGTTAAATCCAGTACTCCTGGACTGGGAAGAAAACAACAATACATGTCAGCAAAAAGACATACAATTTTGAAAATGCAAGTACAAGTCAACTTTTTATCAGAGCTTCCCTTTATTGGAGGTGAGGACACTTGAACGTTACAAACATGGTTAAATACTTTTAAATAACTTTTCTATAAATAACTTTTCTTACCCAACCGGGTATTCTACTAAGTGCAAAATTTTGAACAACAATCCAACTTTGCCTTTAAGGACGTACTCGCTAAATCCACTAAAGACCTTCTTACATCACATATAAGGCTAATTAACTTTTATGCATTCTCCTACTTTACGTCTGCAGGACCGCCTGTCCTAATTGCTCCAGACCTACTGCCTCTCCTTTCTGTTACAGGACCGCTCCTTTCCGCCCGAGCCTACTGTCCTTCCACTACTATACACAGTATAGAACATATCATTTTTCTTTCAGTTCAAGATCACTGAGCCATCCCTATATGGCTCCTAAGAGGACTCACCACTAACCCCTACGGGTTCACTTCCTGTCCTCATTCTTCCATTAACATTATTAAACATTTCTTACAATCAACTAGTTAGTTACATTTAACTTTCACATATCAGCATCATCAATACTTTCTTTTCAAGACATTATTGCCATTCAACCATCTTAAGGCAACACTGTTCATAAGTGCAGGATGTGAACATCCCTTTAAGAGGGGACCAAGTCTCTATGAGGTAGTGCAACTTCTCAAGCTGCAAGTCTGTTTGCAGTAAGGACGCCAATGCTGGTTCTGCGACCAGTGTCTTTGCAAAGAGTCCTTCCGTTTATAAAACCATTAGAGAGCACCTTTAAGAAGGTGCAAACTATTTACAAGATCAGTTTTTGAATCATTCACCGTCCATGATTCGGTAGTCTTTATAACATGGGTGAATAGGGAGCAAAAAGGAAAATAAAAGCAAAAATAAAAGCAATAGGGATCCCGGGTAAACGAAGGGATCCCTTTAAGAATAACCCTAGTCGGGTTTAAAGCAGCAAAAAGCAGGGAAACAAGCAGTTAACTATTTACATATCCATGGCATCGAGGTTTACTCTCGCTCTGGCGGCCGTAGCTCCGCATAGACCTCGCTCGGCAAGCTGATCGGCGAGATCGGGGCCTTTAAGAAGTGCTCCATACCCGTGGCCCGATCCCAGGGTGTAAAGCGCTGGAGTCTATAGGTCCCAAGGAGAGGGGGTACCGCGACGGGGCCTATCAGCAAGTCCTCTGCTGGCGAGGCAGGGTCGTTCCTCATACCTGCTTCAGATGCGGTCCCTCCGGTGCCGATCTGCTCAGTCTCCCCTGGGGTCTGGAACGCTAGCTGCAGGGCCTTGCGCTGCGGCGTTGCCATCTCAGTTTGCAGCACCTCGCTTTCTGGTAGGGCCTTGCTTTCTGGTTTCGGAGCGCTGGAACTTCTTTCTTGCTCCGGACCAGACGAGGCTGCCGACAGATGTCTAGTGAGGCTTCCGATGATGGTCTTCTTCCACCCGGCCTCAGTGTTCAGCTGCGTCTGCAGGAGTTGGTAGATCAGCTCGTCCGCTCCGGTCTGCAGGAGGTCACCATCAACTGTGGAGGTCTGGCCGCGGTGCTTCTCCGAGTAGCTGGGGGAGTCCTCGGCTCCGACCCCACGCTCCGGCTCCGGGCGGCTGGCCATGGCATCCTCCATGTCGCTGACTTCTTCTTCCTGGTCCTTTTCCCGCTCTCTCCTTTGTGGGCGGTTTCGTTTTCTCTGTCTCCGCCCACCATTGAGAATCAGGAGGCGGATCTCGGCTGCTGACGGACACGTCCTCAAGGTACAGAAATATTTAGACTGGGCGGCCATTGTCTTTCGCGCTCTCCAGCTCGTCTACGCCCACTCCACGCCCTTCTTCTTCTCCTGCGCTCTCCTTAGCGCTGTAATGGCGGCGGTTTTGGCGGGAACTTCTGGCGGCAAGTGGCAATACACAGTCTTTGCAATAAGTCACAGTCCAAGTACAATAAATCACAGTTCCAAGGCACACATGACCCGATTCTTCAGGCTTAAGTAGATCCTGTTCGTGACGCCAAGTTGTAGCGCCCCCACTGCCGCAGGGCCGAGGGGTACCCGGTACCGGGCCTCTGAGTCTCTGCTCTGGGGTTGTCACGGTGGCTAGACCCGGTCCGTGACCCTGCTGAGGGGCGTACAGTAATAGATGTGGATGGTAGTAGTGGTGCAGTGTAGTGCCGGTCGCAGTTAATAACGAGGACACAAGGTTGCAGTCTCTTTACCTCTTTACTGAAGGCTTCTGGGTCCTCAGTCCGGAATACGGTTAACCGGGCTGCGCAAGTCCAGCCGGTCCGATGGCACCTCCAGAGTTCCCGTTGCAGGTGGAAATCTGTGCCTTCCTTCTAGCGCTTGTGTGTTGTGGTCCTCCCCTGCTGTGCTTACGGGATAGTCCCCACAACTGTTGTGTCTGTTCCTCGTGTTCCCTCACAACAACTCGATTCTGATGTTCTTCTTATTCTCGTCCCCCAGATCTTATGGTAGGACGCACCCGTATGACGGGAAGGCTCGGAGCTCTTCCGGGACCCTAGAGTCGCCCCTCTCCAAAGGTTGCCCCCTATGTCTGCGTAGGTGATGTAGGTGAGACAGCCAGCCTATAGCTCTCTGCCCTGCCGTTGGTTTGAAGTAATGCTTAGAGCTCTGTACTTCCTCGGCGTTCCAGACACCGGTTATTTACGCCTCAGTAGGATGTTGCCTCGGTCTAACAGCACGACTCCTACTGGTATTTCTCCCTGTTGCGTTGATCTCGTTTCTCACTCAGCACAATAAATCTCGCTTCTTGTCCTTTCTTAGGGCACCGCCGCTATGAAGTGCAGGCGCGGTCCCGTAGCTTTCTTCTCTGTTTGCCAGGCCTCTGTCAGGATCCCACCCCTGACAGGGACCCTACCGAATCTTCCCCTACAACACCCTCTGCCACAAGGTGTTGCCTGGTTCCAACCCAGTCAGCGTTCTCTCTAACTTCCTGCCTGACCCCCAGTTTTACCAGACTGTGAGGAGTGGCCTAATGAATAGTACCCTTAGCTCCCCCTGGAGGTCAGACTGTGAAATGTATTGGTGTATGTGATACCTGGTCAGATGAACTCCTTCAGTGCCATCAGACGTACCATAGCCCCCCTTAGCGGCGGAGCCACAGTACTGCAACGATCAGGACTCTGGGGCGCTGCATATATATACATAATAATACAGATACTCAGGATTACACCCAGTATACAGTACAGGAGAAGTGGTACTGTGCAGTGTGTATATACAGGACAGGAGGAGTCTGTACTGCGCAGTGTATATATACAGGACAGGAGGAGTGGTACTGTGCAGTGTATATACACTGCTCAAAAAGATAAAGGGAACAGTCAAATCCCACATCATGGATATCACTGAATAAATGTTCCAGTTGTAAATCTTTATTCATTACATAGTGGAATGTGTTGAGAACAATAGAACCTAACAATTATCAATATAAATCACAACTAATATCCCACGGAGGTCTGGAGTTAGATTGATGCTCAAAATCAAAGTGGAAAATGAAGTTACAGGCTGATCCAACTTCAGTGGAAATGCCTCAAGACAAGGAAATGATTGTCAGTAGTGTGTGTGGCCTCCACGTGCCTGTATGACCTCCCTACAATGCCTGGGCATGCTCCTGATGAGGCGGCGGATGGTCTCTTGAGGGACCTGGACTAAAGCATCTGCCAACTCCTGGATAGTCGGGATGTTGGTGGATGGTGCGAGACATGATGTCCCAGATGTGTTCATTCGGATTCAGGTCTGGGGAATGGGCGGGCCAGTCCATAGCCTCAATGCTTTCATCTTACAGGAATTGCTGACACACTCAAGCTACATGAGGTCTGGCATTGTCCTGCATTAGGAGGAACCCAGGGCCAACCTCACCAGCATATGGTCTCACCAGGGGTCTGAGGATCTCATCTTGGTCCCTAGTGGCAGTCAGGCTACCTCTGGCGAGTTCATGGAGGGCTGTGCGGCCCTCCAAAGAAAAGCTACCCCACACCATTACTGACCCACTGCCAAACCAGTCATGCTGAAGGATGTTGCAAGCAGCAGATCGCTCTCCACGGGTCTCCAGACTCTGTCACATGTGCTCAGTGTGAACCTGCTTTCTTCCGTGAAGAGCACAGGGCGCCAGTGGCAAATTTGCCAATCCTGGTGTTCTGTGGGAAATGCCAACCGTCCTGCATGGTGTTGGGCTGTGAGCACAACCCTCATCTGTGGACATCGGGCACTCAGACCATCCTCATGGAGTCGGTTTCAAACTGTTTGTGCAGACACATGCACATTTGTGGCCTGCTGGAGGTCATTTTGCAGGGCTCTGGCAGTGCTCCTCCTGTTCCTCCTTGCCCAAAGGCTGAGGTAGTGGTCCTGCTGCTGGGTTATTGCCCTCCTACGGCCCCCTCCACGTCTCCTGGTAGCACCTCCAGCCTCTGGGCACTACGCTGACAGACACAGCAAACCTTCTT
This sequence comes from Ranitomeya variabilis, assembly GCF_051348905.1. Classification (NCBI taxonomy): domain Eukaryota; kingdom Metazoa; phylum Chordata; class Amphibia; order Anura; family Dendrobatidae; genus Ranitomeya; species Ranitomeya variabilis. The sequence goes on along the minus strand of NC_135232.1, from coordinate 592,122,578 downwards.
TCCACAGCTCGCATTGATGTGCCATCCTGGATGAGCTGCGCTACCTGAGCCACTTGTGTGAGTTGTAGAGTCCTTCTCATTCTACCAAGAGTGTGAAAGCACAACCAACATTCAAAAGTGACCAAAACATCAGCCAGAAAGCATTGGTACTGAGATGTGGTCTGTGGCCCCCACCTCCAGAACCTCTCCTTTATTGAGTGTGTCATGATAATTGCCAATAATTTCCATCTGTTGCCTATTCCATTTGCACAACAGCATGTGAAATTGATTGTCAAACAGTGTTGCTTCCTAAGTGGACAGTTTGATTTCACAGAAGCTTGATTTACTTGGAGTCATAGTCTGTTGTTTAAGTGCTCCCTTTATTTTTGAGCAGTGTATATATATATATATATATATATATATATATATATATATATATATATATATATATATATATATATATATACATATATATATATATATACACACACTCACCGGCCACTTTATTAGGTACACCATGCTAGTAATGGGTTGGACCCCCTTTTGCCTTCAGAACTGCCTCAATTCTTCGTGGCATAGATTCAACAAGGTGCTGGAAGCATTCCTCAGAGATTTTGGTCCATATTGACATGATGGCATCACACAGTTGCCGCAGATTTGTCGGCTGCACATCCCAAAGATGCTCCATACAAGGCAGGATGGATCCATGGTTTCATGTTGTTTACGCCAAATTCTGACCCTACCATCCGAATGTCGCAGCAGAAATCGAGACTCATCAGACCAAGCAACGTTTTTCCAATCTTCTACTGTCCAATTTCGATGAGCTTGTACAAATTGTAGCCTCAGTTTCCTGTTCTTAGCTGAAAGGAGTGGTACCCGGTGTGGTCTTCTGCTGCTGTAGCCCATCTGCCTCAAAGTTCGACGCACTGTGCGTTCAGAGATGCTCTTAGGCCTACCTTGGTTGTAACGGGTGGCGATTTGAGTCACTGTTGCCTTTCTATCAGCTCGAACCAGTCTGCCCATTCTCCTCTGACCTCTGGCATCAACAAGGCATTTCCGCCCACAGAACTGCCGCTCACTGGATTTTTTTTCTTTTTCGGACCATTCTCTGTAAACCCTAGAGATGGTTGTGCGTGAAAATCCCAGTAGATCAGCAGTTTCTGAAATACTCAGACCAGCCCTTCTGGCACCAACAACCATGCCACGTTCAAAGGCACTCAAATCACCTTTCTTCCCCATACTGATGCTCGGTTTGAACTGCAGGAGATTGTCTTGACCATGTCTACATGCCTAAATGCACTGAGTTGCCGCCATGTGATTGGCTGATTAGAAATTAAGTGTTAACAAGAAGTTGGACAGGTGTACCTAATAAAGTGGCCGGTGAGTGTATATATATACATATACACTGCTCAAAAAAAAAATAAAGGGAGCACTTAAACAACAGAATATAACTCCAAGTAAATCAAACTTCTGTGAAATCAAACTTTCGACATGCTGTTTTGCAAATGTAGCACTGTAAACCTTAGGTTAGGCAGAAAGCAATTGCAGAGGATGTGCAAGTGATTGTAAAATTGGGGTTAGAAGAGTCACATAGTGATGGTCCAGTCGTATCGTCAACACATAACAGCCACTAAATAGAATTGAACATCCACTAGAAGGCACTCCTTTCCCAAAAACACTCTTGTTTTATTGAATTCATTTTCATTGATGTTTTTGCACCCTGTGCTCATAGCCGCTAAGCCTTTATACAACCCGTGCAATTAACATTGAGCTGCTCGATGGCGTGTACATTACATACAGCAGTCTCTAGATGGCGTGCAATTTACATTGAGCTACTTGATGGCGTGTACATTACATACAGCAGCCTCTAGATGGTGTGCAATTTCCATTGAGCTACTAGCTGGCGTGTACATTACATACAGCAGCCTCTAGGTGGCGTGTAATTTACATTGAGCTGCTAGATATTGTGTATGTTACCTAGATCAGCCACCAGATGGCGAGTAGCTTACACATAACAGCCACTAAATAGAATTAAACATCCACTAGATGGCACCCCTTTCCCAAAAACACTCTTGTTTTATTGAATTCATTTTCATTGATGTTTTTGCACCCTGAGCTCATAGCCGCTAAGCCTTTATACATCCCTTGTGGTGTGTGACATTGGAATTTTCAATATTTCACTAACAGTCATAGTTGTTTATGTGGCAGGACCTTCATTAATGTAATATCCAGGGGAGACGTTATGAATATGTCCTGATTTCGGCCACCACACTCATAATTAAGTGCCGGGTGGCTGTAATGTGTAAGCTCTTATAATATGTGATCCGGCTCCTGAATCTTTCATAAAAGGCGACTTATTGCCTTGAAGCCCATATATCAGTCCCAGAAATAATATATTTACGGGAAATATTTCATTCCTATTAGACATTGCATTTTTTTGATGCCACCTGTAAAGGAAAGGACACCTTTGCCCCAATGACAACACTTCCTGCCCAAGTGCGGTGGCATCCTAGAGTTATCACAGGGGCTAGGAGCCTCCTAATTGAAATTCAGACATCAGCTTTCTCGCCTTTGTGTATATGGAGAAATGTGGCACTTCAGATGGCAGCAATTAGTCCGGGGTACTATGACAACACTTTTTGAAATCAAGTGCTATATAGAACTATGGCAGAAATTTCAAGGTATTAAAAGAAGGAGACATAGTGACACTCTTAGGATGATCATTATCCTAGTGAGGTGCTAGACTTGTGGTCAAGGGACTCGCGGCCTGGCCGGACAGCACGGGATCAGCTGTGATCCCATGCTGTAATGTCTGTATACTCTTTTGTGTCCTCCCCTGCCCAGGAGCTGTGGTATGATCAGACCATGTTCCTGTATCGTCAGACACGGCTGGAGCGCCCCCACACCGCCGCAGGGCCGAGGGGTACCCGGAGCCGGGCCTCTGGGTCTCAGTCTCGGGGTTGTCACGGTGGCTAGACCCGGTCCGTGGCCCTGTCCGTCAGTGGGGGACGTCCGGTGAAATAGGTGGTAGTAATGATAGAGGTGGAACGGTGCAGTTGTGGGGTGTAAGTCGCGGTAAATAACGAGGACACCAGGTTGCAGTCTCTTTACCTCTTTACTGGAGATCTCTGAGTCCTCAGTCCGGAACACGGTTCACCAGGCTACGCAAGTCCGGCCGGTCCAATGGCACCTCCAGAGTTCTCCTCTCAGGTGGAAATCTGTGCCTTCCTTCTAGCGCTATGTGTTGTAGTCCTTCCCTGCTGTGCTTACGGAAAGTAACCCCACAACGGTTGTGTCTGTTTCTTAAGTTCCCTCACAACTCGATTTGATGTTCCTCTGCAATCCACCCCTTCCCTGTATTCAGGTTGGAATGGCACCCGTTTGTCAGGTAGGCCTGGAGTTCTTCCGGGACCCTAGAGTCGCCCCTCTCCCGCAATTGCCCCCCAAGACTTTATAGGTGATATGTGGTAGACAGCCCGCCTGAGACCGACTGTCCTGCCGCTGTTTGGAGTATGGCTTGAAGCTGTATTCTAATCCACTCCCTCGGCGTTCCGGCCACCGGTATTGCGCCTCAGCAGGGTGCTGCCTCTTTCAACAAAACCCCTGCTGGTATTCTCCTTCTGCTTGATTTCGTTTCTCACTCAGCACAATCTATCTCGCTTCTAGTCCTTTCCTGAGTCCCGCCGCTTCCAGGAGCCTGCGCGGACCCGTTACGTTCTTTCAATGCCAAGCCTCTGCCAGGATCCCACCCCTGGCAGAGACCCTACAGTCTCTCCCTTCACAACACCCCCTGCCACAGGGTGTTGCTCCGTTCAATCCCGTCAGCGTTCTCTCTAACTTTCTGCCTGACCCCCAGTTTACCCACTATGGTGGGGAGTGGCCTAATGAATAGCACCCTTAGCTCCCCCCGGAGGCCCAGCTGTGAAACATATTGGTGTCTGTGATACCTGATTGGAGGAACTCCTTCGGTGCCATCGAACGTACCATGGCTCCCCTTAGCGGCGAAGCCACAGTACTGCAACGACCAGAACTCTGGGGCGCTGCACTCCCCCCTGGTTAAACACAGTACTCCGGGACTGGGAAGAAAAACAACAATACAGATTAGTAAACAGACATACAATTTTGTTGAGTGCAAAACAATAAGTATACTTGAACAGGCTTCCCTTTATGGGAGGTGAGGACACTTTTAACGTTACAAACATGGTCAACATTATAAATTACAGGCTATGCATAACTCCTGTTACCCAACCGGGTATTCTACTTAGTGCAAATTCTGGAACAATAAATTAACATTGCCTTTAAGAAACATACACTCTTAGTTTACCAAAGGCCTTCCTATAATCACATTACAGGGTAAGGTAACTTCACATTCTCCTACTTTGAACCTGCAGGACCGCCTGTCCCTATGGCACCAGACCTACTGCCTCTCCTTTCTTTTACAGGACCGCCCTGTTCATCCAGGGCCTACTGCCTTTCTCTACTATACATGGTATAGACATAACATTCCTTTCGTTTAAAGAACTCTGAGCCAGCTCTACTCGGCTCCTTTAAGGACTCACTCTCTAACCCCTACGGGTTCACTCTCTGTCCTTAGTAACAAAGTAACTTTCAATGGGGACGCGGGGTTTACCTTCTATCTTCACCTTCATTATTACTTTGCTTACTTTCAACTATGCAGACCTCAATCTCTACCCCTACGGGCTCTCTGCATCTTTTCTTTCTGCAAACATTATTTAGACATTTCAACAAATTCAACACATATAACTTAGCATGTAAAACAGTTCCATTTCTTTTCAAGGCATCATTATGGCATTACTGTTCTGCAACAGTATCTCTCTCAAGTTCAGTTTCTCACATCCCCTTTAAGAGGAGACCAAGTCTTTCTAAGGTAGCTCGTCTTCTCAGCCTACCGGCCCATGCAAAGGTTCCAGCATGGTATCTTCGCAAAGTGTCTTTAACTAGAACCGGTAGGAAAGGTATCTTCACAAAGTGTCTTTGGCTCAAACAAATAGGGCAAATATCTTCGCAAAGTGTCTTTGGCTAAAACCAGTAGGGAGCACCTTTAAGAAGGTGCAAACTATTTACAAGGGAAGTTCGAATCATGCACAGTCCATGATTTCTGCAGTTCTTTAAACTTGTGCAAAAATTTTAGAAAAACTCAGAACAAACACAGGGATCCCGGGTCAACAAAGGGATCCATTAACCCTGGGCGGGTTTAGCAGCAACAGGAACAAAAGAACAAACAGTAACTATTTACATTTTCATGGTATCGAGGTTTATTCTTTTTCAGGCGGCTCGGGCTCCTGCCCCCCAGCCACCGTGGTGCCAGCGTCCGCGGTTCGAACGTGAAGATGAACTCGACTGGCCAACTCGGTGGCCGCAACCAGGCGCACCGTTGCGATGGTGACAAGATCGGGTGCTCCTGGGACCAGGTCCGAGGCGGTAAGGGTCGCGGCTCCAGACATACACCGCCGAACATTCCGTGCATACCACCCGAGCGGGTTCTGGTGGCGGCTGTAGGTCACCGAATCCCCCTTTTGCAAGGGTTCTCCACTACGGCCACAGCAGGGAGCCCTCACGTTACAATGCGCAACAAAAACGTCATTATCCAATCCTGGCTCGTGTATGAGGCCCCACCCTCTTCTTGCATGGTAGGCCAACACAGTGCCCCGCCTTGTCACGTCTCTGTCATCCCAGGCCGGAGGGGGTTGTTGTACTTTCGATGGGCCCACCGACTCGGCCTCTTTCCGGCCTTTCCACTGTAGAATCAAGCACTGTCTATATTGTTCCCATGTAAGCACCGCAAGAGTGGACCCGTTCTCCCGGGATCCATCTGCTCTAAACCAGGGGGTGTCCCACCGAAGAACCACTCCATCTAAGCTCACATCCACAGGCTCCCCCACTCCAGTCGACAGCGGTGGCACCATCCTTCCCAGGTCATCGGGGGATAGCACCATTAGCCCTGCCGAGATAAGTCGCTCCCTACTGCGATAGAGGTGGGCCATGGAAGCGGGCTCGCGGAGGGGAGCAGGGACGCCGGCCATACCTGCGCCCAATATGGTTCCATCGGTGTCGCTCCGGTCCGTTAACGAGGACGCTAGAGTCTGCTGCAGCCCGGACCGGGGCTCCTCCAATGGGATGCTCGGATTCGGCTCCGCTGGCTGTGGTTCCTCCTCCTCTAACTCCGAGGTCGGGATTGGTGGACGTAACTCCGCTGTTGGGTCCGCAGGCTTCCGGTCCATCTCCGGTGAAGAAGGGCAGGCCGGAACTGCTTCTTCCTCGCTCAGGCACTCGCCGTTCATCATCGCTGCCTGATAATCGGTGGCAGTGCATACACCTAACTCCGCCATTTCTCCGAGATTGGGCTTCTCCGTCACCCGCTTCTCGCCGTTGCATATCAAGGGGTGTTTCTCTTCTGCTTTGGGGCAGGTCATTCCTCTGCAGCCAGAAGTGCAGGGGGCGGTAGCCATTTCTCGCGCCACACTGGGAGTCTCCGCCCATAACACGCCCTCCTTCCCCTTGGGTGTAGCAATGGCGGCGCCTTTTGGCGGGAACTTTTGGCGGCTAATGGCGCAGCACAGTCTTACAATAAAGTACAGTCCAAGCACAGTAAATCACAGTCTCTAGGCACACATGACCTGATTCTTCAGGCTTAAGTAGATCCTGTTCGTGACGCCAAGTTTGGAGCGCCCCCACACCGCCGCAGGGCCGAGGGGTACCCGGAGCCGGGCCTCTGGGTCTCAGTCTCGGGGTTGTCACGGTGGCTAGACCCGGTCCGTGGCCCTGTCCGTCAGTGGGGGACGTCCGGTGAAATAGGTGGTAGTAATGATAGAGGTGGAACGGTGCAGTTGTGGGGTGTAAGTCGCGGTAAATAACGAGGACACCAGGTTGCAGTCTCTTTACCTCTTTACTGGAGATCTCTGAGTCCTCAGTCCGGAACACGGTTCACCAGGCTACGCAAGTCCGGCCGGTCCAATGGCACCTCCAGAGTTCTCCTCTCAGGTGGAAATCTGTGCCTTCCTTCTAGCGCTATGTGTTGTAGTCCTTCCCTGCTGTGCTTACGGAAAGTAACCCCACAACGGTTGTGTCTGTTTCTTAAGTTCCCTCACAACTCGATTTGATGTTCCTCTGCAATCCACCCCTTCCCTGTATTCAGGTTGGAATGGCACCCGTTTGTCAGGTAGGCCTGGAGTTCTTCCGGGACCCTAGAGTCGCCCCTCTCCCGCAATTGCCCCCCAAGACTTCATAGGTGATATGTGGTAGACAGCCCGCCTGAGACCGACTGTCCTGCCGCTGTTTGGAGTATGGCTTGAAGCTGTATTCTAATCCACTCCCTCGGCGTTCCGGCCACCGGTATTGCGCCTCAGCAGGGTGCTGCCTCTTTCAACAAAACCCCTGCTGGTATTCTCCTTCTGCTTGATTTCGTTTCTCACTCAGCACAATCTATCTCGCTTCTAGTCCTTTCCTGAGTCCCGCCGCTTCCAGGAGCCTGCGCGGACCCGTTACGTTCTTTCAATGCCAAGCCTCTGCCAGGATCCCACCCCTGGCAGAGACCCTACAGTCTCTCCCTTCACAACACCCCCTGCCACAGGGTGTTGCTCCGTTCAATCCCGTCAGCGTTCTCTCTAACTTTCTGCCTGACCCCCAGTTTACCCACTATGGTGGGGAGTGGCCTAATGAATAGCACCCTTAGCTCCCCCCGGAGGCCCAGCTGTGAAACATATTGGTGTCTGTGATACCTGATTGGAGGAACTCCTTCGGTGCCATCGAACGTACCATGGCTCCCCTTAGCGGCGAAGCCACAGTACTGCAACGACCAGAACTCTGGGGCGCTGCACGGCCATTACACAGTACACAGCAGGGGCACATGTATAAGATTATCTCAGAGCAGGAACATTTTATTTAATCACATCCAATTGTGGAAATTCTTATGATTTCAAGATCTATTGATTTAAAATGTTGATCAAAATTAATTTTGTTTGTAGGTAAATCCTTCTAACTGTATCTTGCCCTAATATATCAAAATTCACTATCTACTAACCTAACTGTTACCCTGTGCTTACCCTATACGTTCCCTACAGCTGGCATCATCAGTGCCTACAACACCAAGCATTGGGTACATTACATGACTAAAAACCGCATGTCACGGTACACAGTTCACATGGCAAAATAAAACACAGTAAAAATGCACAACACTATTATTATCACTTGACATTGCCTTCAGAGGCAGGGACAGGGCAGTCTACACCTTTACACCAGAATGGAGCTTGTGAGCATGTGCAGTGGGGAACTCAGCTGTTGTAACCTGGAGATAACATGGCAGTATGTGGTATAGGTTATTTAAGGTCACAGCAGCCAACCCTCCTACTCTACATCCTCACATGTAGACGACTCCTTTGAGAGATATTATGGATGGCTTCAATTGTGACATACTGTCAACTCGGGTTGTTGGGCAACAGTCAGCAGCAGTAAATGACTGTTCAAACCAAGCACATGTGCTCGCTACACCCTTGGCATGGCTGAGAAGATCAGTGCACTTTCTCAACTACTCGTTTTCCTTCTACAGTATGTCCTCCTGTGTCTCCTGTCAAGAGAGAGCTATCAATCATGTTAGAGGGCGGATGGTAAAGGGAGAACAAGTAGGTGGGAAGGTGCCCTGAACTGTTTGGCCACTTCAAAGGAGCATTGACGCTCGGTTTGAACAGTCATTGTCTGCCGTCAGAATTCATTTAAAGAGACTGTTCCAGATAATTGCCACAACCACTAAGCTTGTGTCACAGTATTGTAGTGCAACCGCCAAGTATTGTGCCACAGTATTACAGTATCAGACTGTAACCGCCAAGTACTGTGCCACAGTATCAGACTGTAACCGCCAAGTACTGAGCCACAGTATCAGACTGTAACCGCCAAGTACTGTGCCACAGTATCAGACTATAACCGCCAAGTACTGAGCCACAGTATTACAGTATTAGACTGTAGCCACCAAGTACTGTGCCACAGTATCACAGTATCAGACTGTAACCGCCAAGTACTGTGCCACAGTATCACAGTATCAGACTGTAACCACCAATTACTGTGCCACAGTATCACAGTATCAGACTGTAACCGCCAAGTGCTGTGCCACAGTATCACAGTATCAGAATGTAGCATCCAAGTACTGTGCCACAGTATCACAGTATCAGACTGTAGCCGCCAAGTACTGTGCCACAGTATCACAGTATCAGACTGTAACTGCCAAGTACTGTGCCACAGTATCACAGTATCAGACTGAAACCGCCAAGTGCTGTGCCACATTATCACAGTATCAGAATGTAGCATCCAAGTACTGTGCCACAGTATCACAGTATCAGACTGTAGCCAAGTACTGTGCCACAGTATCACAGTATCAGACTGTAACTGCCAAGTACTGTGCCACAGTATCCCAGTATCAGACTGTAGCCGGCAAGTACTGTGCCACAGTATCCCAGTATCAGACTGTAGCCGCCAAGTACTGTGCCACAGTATCAGACAGTATAACACCCCAGGGGCCTGGTTGTTACAGTTCCATTTCTTTCCTCAAGGGGAGAGTGATGTCACTCTTGGAACCCAAGGAAGATCTCTTTTATTAGGTAATCACAATGCACACAACATGTTCACACTCCAGGCCAGAAGGGGGAGTTATGAACCTGGTTTAGAGGGAACTTCCCTTTTGATACATTCTAGTCTGGAGGGAAAGGAAGTCAATCAGTGTGTCAGGAGGACAGAGCAGAGAGCAGTCAGACATTGAGTGTTGGAAGGACTGAAGGGGCCGTGCAGCCAGAATTGCTGCAGCTCTCCAGAAAGAGAGAGAATATGAAAGGAAGAATAGTGTTTAGTGAGCGTGCAAAAGAAGGAAGCACAGGAGAGTGACAACAGGGGAGCATAGCAGCGATTTGGCTACCTCCCTGGCCGAGCACAGATTCCGGTACCCGGAAGACCGAGGCATAGCAGAAATCGGCAGGACAGCTGGATTATTTCAAGTAACCTGTCCGCCCTAATACCCAGGAGGCACAGTGGCATAAAGAGCCCAGGTCATGATAGAGACCCTATAAAAAGGCTCGAGCCACCTGTCATACGGGTTTGAGTAGTAACCTTTATGGAGGACAGGGAGAACTGTGAGGACCTTGCCAGAAGCCATATGCAGTAAGGGACTATAACATCACAGCGCTAATAGGAAGGTTTCTATCTCCACCTGGTAAAGGGGAGCCTGAATTAGCTTCCAAGCTGGCTGGACCCTGCCTGTACCTGTGATCTGGTGCCCTGGACTGCGGCTACCTGAAGCCTACAGTAAACCAGGTAAAGAGACTGCAAACCTGTGTCCTCCGTTCTTTACTGCACCACGCACCATCCTCATCTATACACCGGGAGCCCTGGGGACCTGCTTCACCTGTGGGAAGTTACACCATCTTAGTTGCCATAACATCACCCCAGAGGATCCCTTTAAGCAGCGCCGGTCCCTACTGACCCCACAGGTGGCATCACAAACATGAACTTTATTCACCAAACCCTTTAAAGACCTTTCCCCTTTATTTGGGCGCCCAGGGCCATGGACAGGGTCGCAGCCACTGTGACATCCCCTTTAAGTACCGCACCATGGCGGGCGTTCCAACTGTAACCGTCAAGTACTATGCCACAGTATTGTAGTACAACTGCCAAGTACTGTGCCATAGTATTGTAGTACAACCGCCAAGCTTAGAGAGTGCTCTTGTTGTGACGTAACCACCAAGCTCGGTGCCTTAGTATTAAAGTGTAACTCAGCTTTAGTGCCAAGCATTAAAGGGGTTTTTAACTACCTGAAATACCCCTTTCCAATCACAGAAAATAATAACATCTACACTCCCCTTTGGCACGGGCGCCATTTTAGTGGTGTCAGTATGAGCAGGTACCAGGATGCAGTAATGGTCGGAGGCAGAACAAGAGTTAACAGGGGTTTTTAATGAAACAGCCTTACTCCACACAGGGAGAGGGTGAATAGGGGAAATAAGGGTAGTAAAATGGTGTTTGGTGGGCGTAGGTATAGCAGGGGCAATAGAGGTTTGAGGAAAGTACAAAGGTATCAAATTTATCAGTCCAACGGTGTTGATGATCAGTCTCTATGTAGAAAGTAGTGGCGTTCCGGCCTGAATGCTTGTATAATACGGCGGAGTCCTGGTCGGAGATGGTTCTGGGTTCTGGTGTTGGTGAGGGTCCTGGAATGCCCTTTCACGGGTCATGGTTCCACGATGGATCACGATTGAGAGAGAACAGTCCTTTCTTCATAAGCGTCGGCACAACGCTAATACGGGTGGGAGAGTCTACGTACGATGGCCACACTCGTTTAACGGCCATGATCTTGAGACTCAACCTGCATCCCCTGTGGTCTGGTCATGGGGAGGGCTCACTCACGCTCAGTGGCGCTGCGGGAGTGGATGTCAGGGTTCCCAGGAGACGTCTCTTCCTACAGTCTCCGGTAAGTCTCCGTAGGCCTCTCTAACTTAAGCCTACTGTGTCCTATTCAGCTCGGGAGGGTTCTCACTCTGCCTCCGCACACTACAGCTTCCCACCAACCTAGTTCCTGTTCCCGCTCACAGTTTCCCTCTTATACCCCTCACGCCCCCTGATCTCAAGTTCAAAGGTCTGTTTAGGGCACTAAATTCTCCCGCCTGCAACATGGGTGACAGCACCGATGGTTCCGGACTCGTGCCAGGTAAGACACGCCGAGGCTGGCTCTCCTCCTTACATTAGCACTGGCTGTCCTGGGCTCACCTAACATTGTTATGTCACATGATCCCTGTGGCCAGTCCATGCTGGCTTCACTCTCCTCTCCTTTAGAGTGAAGTGAGAGAGAAGCCGCAGTTACTGAGAAGGGGCTGCCTGAGTAGTTGACAACCACAGTAAAGACAGTTACCATGAATGTTCTTAATTAGATTAAAAAAAATGGTGGCAGCACTCCAAAATTTATCAGGCAAAACAATTGGACTCTTATTGGCCAATAAAGGTCCAGTTTCTTTGCAGTGTAGTTTTTGAAGTGTTGTTATCCATGCTTTTAATCAAGATTTTAGACAAGAAGGACAGGAACAGCTACAGGGCCCTATGTAGCTCACAGACCACAGTTTTCCAAGTCAGTTTACAGATAAAGATAGAGGGCAGTGGAAAAAAGGAGATATGCATGTGAGCAAGATATTGAGAGCAGGCAGGACAAAGAGCAGACAAGAGAGAGGGGGAAAGCAGACAGGACAGATCTGAAAGAGAGGGAAAACAGGAAAGAGACAATGCAGACAGGAGATAAAGAGAGGGCAGACAGGGCAGGAGAGAGACAAGACAGATGCGAAAGAGAGTTAAGATTGGAAAGAGAGAATGTAGGGAGCTAAAAGAGGGCAGAAAAGAGAAAGCAGACTGGACAGAGAGGGCATATCTAGAGAGAACAAACAGGAGACAGAAGAGAAATAAAGCAGACAAGAAAGAGAGCAGAAAAGACAGGAGGGTGAGAGAGCAGACAGGACAGAGTGAGCGAGCAGGACAGAGAGAGAGGGAGCAGACAGTGAGAGATCAGAGAAGGCAGATTGAGCATGTGGTAGGACAGGGCAGAGAGAGAGAAAGTGGTTGGACAGGGCAGAGACAGAAAGTGGTCAGACAGGGCAGAAAGAGAGCGAGTGGTCGGACAGGACAGAGAAGTAGAGAAAAAGAAAATTAAAGAGGTCTCATGTAGTGACCCATTCCAGAGTGTCTCCTTTCTTTAAGTAATCCTGGATTGTGAGTAGCTTCTGTGCACTACAGCTCACTCTCTAACTGCCCCTCTACATTATCTCCTGCATTTGTGAGCTGTAATTCTCTATTTCTAGTCACCTCCATTTTAGATGCAATGCTTTTCTCATTTGCTGTGTTCAGGCGCAATCTAATGCTAAAAGTGTACAATGACTCATAATTATTGTTTTGTAAGGATCTGAGATGTGAATTTGGTGTCCTATTGGCCAGCTCCTAGTCACATGGTCAATAGGAGGAGCTGTTTTCAAGGCAAGTCTAGAATGTTCTTTAGTCTGAGGGATGCCTTCAGGGAGAGCAGAACACACATGGAGGCTGTTTTCACTACAAGAACGTCTGCAGGCCTAAGAGCCTGGGTTCCCTCTAAAACCTCTACAGACATCATTCTAAAGTCTTTCTGACTGGAATCACCTCAGTTTTTACATTCACCTATAAGTACTTGGGCACATGCCATGACACACTGTGGAGTTAACCACGAGTACAGGTCCGTAACCTCTAATTGCTGCGTCTACTTCCTTCTGTAAACTACCAAAAGACACCGCCCAGTGCTCTTAAAGCTCCAGACCCCAATCACATCTCAGCATCTAAGTGTGAACAGTAATTGCCGTGGACTACCCATGAGAGACTGTTCCTTATTTGTTCCAAGTTATAATTCCCGTTTCTGCTGAAGTAAAAGCAACTGTTATCCCCGAGACTGGTGTGTGTCATAATTCCTTTGACTGCGGACACTGTGTGGGGGTGGATAGCAGGGAACGTTCGACCTGGTCATTACACTCACCTACTATAAAAATAAATTAAAATAAATCACTATTTTTTTCGCCATATAAAATTGAAATTGCAAAACCGAAAGGAAATATTGTGGAATTATGAAAATCAAACAATCTATAGACATATTACTGATATGCAAATGATGAAAAATTGGAAAACAAACATTCTAAATATTCAGATTTATTAAGCATTGAGTTGGACGGCCAAGCACATTAGTCCTGCACGTACAGCCTCGGATGCTCTCAGTGAGGTTATCATTGGTTGAGTTACTGCCTAGACCAGAGGTCTCCAACCTTTCTGACCTTCACAGCCACCTATTACTAGTATAATGACAGCCAAAGTTTCTTCACATACAGTGGGGAAAAAAGTATTTAGTCAGCCTACAATTGTGCAAGTTCTCCCACTTAAAAAGATGAGAGATGCCTGTAATTGACATCATAGGTAGACCACAGCTATGAGAATCAAAATGAGAAAATAAATCCATAAAATCACCTTGTCTGATTTGGCAAGACTTATTTTGCAAATTATGGTGGAAAAAAATGTATTTGGTCACCTAAAAACATGTAAGATTTCAGGCTCTCACAAACCTGTAACTTCTTTAAGAGGCTCCTCTGTCCTCCACTCATTACCTGTAGTAGTGGCACCTGTTTGAACTTGTTATCAGTATAAAAGGCACCTGTTCACTACCTCAAACAGTCACACTCCAAACTCCACTATGGTGAAGACCAAAGACACCAGAAACAAAATTGTAGCCCTACACCAGCCTGGGAAGACTGAATCTGCAATAGGCAAGCAGCTTGGTGTGATGAAATCAACTGTGGGAGCAATAATAAGAAAAAGGAAGATATACAAGACCACTAATAATCTCCCTCGATCTGGAGCTCCACGCAAGATCTCACCCTGTGGGGTCAAAATGATCACAACAATAGTGTGCAAAAAACCCAGAACCACACGGGGGTACCTAGTTAATGACCTGCATAGAGCTGGGACCTCCGTAACAAAGGCTACCATCAGTAACACACTACGCCACCAGGGACTGAGATCCTGCAGTGCCAGACGTGTCCCCCTGCTTTAAGCCAGTACATGTCTGGGCCCCTCTCAAGTTTGCTAGAGAGCATTTGGATTATCCAGAAGAATTTTGGGAGAATGTCATATGGTCTGATGAAACAAAAGTACAACTGTTTGGTAGAAACAAACCTCATCGTGTTTGGAGGAGACAGAATGCTGAGTTGCATACAAAGAACACCATACCTAATGTGAAGCATGGGGATGGCAACATCATGCTTTGGGGCTGTTTCTCTGCAGAGGGACCAGGATGACGGATCCATGTACATGAAAGAATGAATGGGGCCCATGTATCGTGAGATTTTGAGTGCAAACCTCCTTCCACCAGTAAGGGCATTAAAGATGAAACGTGGATGGGTCTTTCAGCATGATAATGATCCCAAGCACACCGCCAGGGCAACATGAAGCATAAGAAGGTCCCGGAGTGGCCTAGCCAGTCTCCAGATCTCAACCCCATAGACCCATAGAAAACCTTTGGAGGGAGTTGAAAGTCCGTGTTGCCCAGCTACAGGCCCAAAACATCACTGCTCAACATACCACCAACAGTGTGTGCCAACCTTGTGAAGACTTACAAAAAACTTTTGTTAATGACCAAATACTTATTTTCCACCATAATTTGCAAAATAAATCTTGCCAAGTCAGACAAGGTGATTTTCTGGATTTGTTTTCTTATTTTGACTCTCTTAGTTGTGGTCTACCTATGATGTCAATTACAGGCCTCTCTCATCTTTTTAAGTGGGAGAACTTGCACAATTGGTGGCTGACTAAATACTTTTTTCCCCACTGTAGATCACACAAGGCAGTATGCTGAGCTCCAGGATTTCCTATCTTAACCCATTAAGATCTGCTCTTCTGTGCAGGGCTGTACACAAAAGTCACCCTGGTGCTAACGCACCAAGCTGGCAGACACCCGCGAGCCACACATCACGAGCCCATAAGCCAAAAGTGGCTCTCGAGATATAGGTTGGGGACCCCTGGTATAGACAACGTTTGTCTGGACAATTCCATGAGAGGTCTTCATGAGGAAACGTCACACCGGTCCTTCTCCTAGGATTATGCAGTGTGGTGGTATAATGTACAGTAGCCAGACCCTTCTAGTCTTCTTTGTAGATGCACTAACATCACGTTACATTGATTTAGTTGTGGAACCATCAATGCGGCCATTTCTCCAAAGTCTCCAAGGAGCCTTTTTTCAGCACGACAATGCCACGGTGCATGTTGCTTGTGCTGTGAGAAGCCTGCGTGGCCTAAACCACCTATCATAACCTGCATTATCTCTGAACTTGTCTCCCATCAAGCACATCTGGGACAACATTGGTTGGCAATTTCAAAGGGGCTGCCAGAAGCAGATCTTGATGGCTTGTCAAAGTGCATTCAGAGCGGCAGAACACTTGGCAGATGACAATTAATGATCTAATTGATAGCTATCAAGGCTGTAAGTGCATCAATTTCTCTGCGTGGCACTCATATTCCATACGGAATAACTCAAGATGTTTTGTAATTTTTTTCCATTTTTTCCAATGTTTGCAGATCTGTAACATCTCAATCCTGTGATTTACAGAGTTCCACCACGTTTCTTTCTTGGTGCAGCATTACTGAAGAACGTGTGTGTATACAGTATAATTATATATATATATATATATATATATATATATATATATATATAAAATATATTGTAACAGGGTCATTGGTAGTATACTGGAGAGGAGTTATGTTTCACTGAGGTCATTAGCTTCAGTAATGCATGTTCTGTGCTGAGAGGGGATGATCGGCCTTGACATGACCAGGTTTTTTGTGAGCAGCTAAAAAGCTGGGCGGGACAGCTGTTCACCATATCTTCACCATAGGGTGTGGTCCAGGAGGTAAAATCTTAGCCTCTGGACTCATTCAGATTTCTATGTGCTCTGAAGGTGAGCTGACCTCCAGAGCTGGTCTCTTGCTAGAAAGGGCTGAACCCAGTTTCTAAGCGGGTGAACCCCACAGTTATACGAACTGTAATAAGTGCTGCTACTGTTTGTATATGCCAACAAGACTGAATGTCTATCTTGTTTTGCACTGGTTTATTAAACATGTTTTTAATAAATCAGTTGAAGAAAGCATGGAAAGTATATATATATATATATATATATATATATATATATATATATATATATATATATATATATATATACACAGTACAGACCAAAAGTTTGGACACACCTTCTCATTTAATGATTTTTCTGTATTTTCATGATTATGAAAGTTGTAAATTCAACACTGAAGGCATCAAAACTATGAATTAACACATGTGGAATTGTATACTTAGCAAAAAAGTGTGAAACAACTGAAATTATGTCTTATATTTTACGTTCTTCAAAGTAGCCATCTTTTGCTTTGCACACTCTTGGCATTCTCTTGATGAGCTTCAAGAGGTATTCACCGGGAATGGTCTTCCAACAATCTTGAAGGAGTTCCCAGAGATGCTTAGCACTTGTTGGCCCTTTTGCCTTCACTCTGCTGTCCAGCTCACCCCAAACCATCTCGATTGGGTTCAGGTGTGGCGACTGTAGAGGCCAGGTCATCTGTCATCAGGGCTGCCACTAGGAATTTCAGGGCCCCATACTGTCAACATTTTGGGGCCCTTTGAGACTCCGCCCAGGCTCCACCCCTCGAACCTTCCATAGTTCCTCCACCCTCTCTTGGAAAAGCTCCACTTCTGGTGAATATCGGTCTGCACTTGGGCCGCAGTGCATGGACCGGCCGCTGGTCTCCTGACCTGAACTAAGCAGCCTCACAGCATGTATGAGGATGCTGGTCAGGAGATCGGCGCCCAGTCCATGCACTGCTGTGCGAGTGCAGAACGATTTCCTCCTTTCAAAAATTACACTGCCATAATAATAAAGAGGTTTCCCAAACATATATACCCATTTGCATCAATAATTCCCCCCCATTCCAAACCCCAACTAAAACTTATAAGCTGCCGCCTGATGTTATAATTGGGCATTTGGTTTCGCAGCAGGTCAGGATCATCCAGTAGCTTATACATTCCACTAGCCTCCCCCTGGACCCTGGTGGATGCGGCCCCCAGTCCCCACTAGCCTCCCCTGGGCCCTGTTGGATGCGGCCCCCAGTCCCCACTAGCCTTCCCTCATCAGCCACACGATACCAGTACAGCCACGGTGAGCCACCTGAAGCCTCTTTTTACCAGAGAGACTCACCCTGCTTGCCTGCCCTCCGCCCGTCACCTCCGCCTCCACCTGCTCGTCCGTCATCTACCCCCAGTCAGAAGAAGAGTACGGCAGAAGCGACGACCTCCAAGACCACCCAACCTGAAACAGCGAGAAGGGGTTATACCACAGTGCCCACCGGATGGGGTAACACAGGGGAGAATGAGATACAGCTAAGCACACGGGAGAGGATTAGATACACAGCTGAGCAGACAGTATCACAGGACAGGATTAGATACATGGCTCAGCAGTCAGTATCACACAGGATAGGATTAGATACAGCTCAGCAGGCGGTATCACACAGGACAGCATTAGATACACATCTCAGTAGACAGTATCACACAGGATAGGATTAGATACATGGCTCAGCAGGCAGTATCATATGGGAGAGGATGAGATACAGCTCAGCCGACAGTATCACACAGGATAAAATTAGATACAACTCAGCAGATGGGATCACACAGGATAGGATTAGATACATGGCTCAGCAGTCAGTATCCCACAGGATAGGATTAGATACAAGGCTCAGCAGACAGTATCACACAGGATGGGATTAGATACACGGCTCAGCAGACAGTATCACAGAGGATGGGATTAGATACACGGCTCAGCAGACAGTATCACACAGGATAGGATTAGATACATGGCTCAGCTGACAGTATCACACAGGATGGGATTAGATACACGGCTCAGCAGACAGTATCACACAGGATGGGATTAGATACATGGCTCAGCAGTCAGTATCACACAGGATAGGATTAGATACATGGCTCAGCAGACAGTATCACACAGGATAGAATTAGCTACATGGCTCAGCAGACAGTATCACACAGGATTGGATTAGATACAACTCAGCAGACGGTATCACACAGGATAGGATTAGATACACAGCTCAGCAGACAGTATCACACAGGAGAGGATTAGATACAACTCGGCAGATGGGATCACCGGAGAGACTCACCCTGCTCCCCGCCCGCCACCTCCACCTCCACCTGCTCGTCTGTCATCTGCAGTCCACCCCTGCGTGACACACCGCACACGCTGTTCTGCTCTGGAATGAGGAAGTGGAGCAGTGTGTGACATCAGGCAGGACCATGATGCACCTGGGCCGGCTGCAGCTTTTAAAGGTACAGTGCAATTTTCCGTTCGCTGGATATATTAACCCCTTCATGACCTTGGGATTTTCCGTTTTCTCGTGTTCGTTTTTCACTCCCCTCTTTCCCAGAGCCATAACTTTTTTATTTTTCCGTCAATTTGGCCATGTGAGGGCTTATTTTTTGCGGGACGAGTTGTACTTTTGAATGACATCATTGGTTTTACCATGTCGTGTACTAGAAAACGGGAAAAAAATTCCAAGTGCGGTGAAATTGCAAAAGAAGTGCAGTCCCACACTTGTGTTTTGTTTGGCTTTTTTGCTAGGTTCACTAAATGCTAAAACTGACCTGCCTTTATGATTCTCCAGGTCAGTACGAGTTCATAGACACCTAACATGACTAGATTATTTTTCACCTAAGTGGTGAAAAAAAATTCCAAACTTTGCAAAAAAAAAAAAAAAAAAAGCGCCATATTCCGATACTGGTAGCGTCTCCATTTTTCAGGTGAGGGCTTATTTTTTGTGTGCCGAGCTGGCATTTGTAATGATACCATTTTGGTGCAGATACGATCTTTTGATCGCCTGTTATTGCATTTTAATGCAATGTCGCAGCGACCAAAAAAACGTAATTCTGGCGTTTCAAATTTTTTTCTCGTTACGCCATTTAGCGATCAGGTTAATGCTTTTTTTTATTGATAGATCGGGCGATTCTGAATGCGGCGATACCAAATATATGTAGATTTGATTTTTTTTTATTGATTTATTTTGATTGGGGCGAAAGGGGGGTGATTTAAACTTTTATATTTTTTTTATTTTTTTCACATTTTTTTAACTTTTTTTTTTTACTTTTGCCATGCTTCAATAGCCTCCATAGGTGGCTAGAAGCAGGCACAACACGATCGGCTCTGCTACATAACAGCTCACTGCTATGTAGCAGAAAATCAGGTGTGCTGTGAGCGCCGACCACAGGGTGGCGCTCACAGATGCCGGAGATCAGTAACCATAGAGGTCTCAAGGACCTCTATGGTTACCATTCTAAAGCATCGCCGACCTCCGATCATGTGACGGGGGTCGGCGATTACGTCATTTCCGGCCGCCCGGCCGGATGCAGTAGTTAAATGCCGCTGTCTGCGTTTGACAGCGGCATTTAACTAGTTAATAGGCACGGGCAGATCGCGATTCTGCCCGCCCCTATTGCGGGCACATGTCAGCTGTTCAAAACAGCTGACATGTCCCGGCTTTGATGCGGGCTCACCGCGGAGCCCTGCATCAAAGCAGGGGAGCTGACCTCGGACGTACTATCCCATCCGAGGTCAGTAAGGGGTTAACAACATTGTACTGTAGGTGTATCTCTAAAAAACCACAGTGTTGTTATGCATCCGGCGTTCGGAAGCCTTGAACAAAATTTCCAGGGGCCCGATGAGGAGAAGCAGAGAGGGGGGCCCGAGCTGCCAGCATGTTCGGGCCCCCCTTTTTGCTCCTCATCACCGGGCCCCATACAGTAGTAAGGGCAGTAATGCCCTGATGGGGGCCCTGTCTGGCGTAGCACCCCATCACTTTCCTTCTTGGTCAAATAGCCCTTACAAAGCCTGGAGGTGTGTTTGGGATCATTGTCCTGTTGAAAAATAAATGATGGTCCAACTAAACGCAAACCGGATGGAATAGCATGCCGCTGCAAGACGCTGTGGTAGCCATGCTGGTTCAGTATGCCTTCAATTTTGAATAAATCCCCAACAGTGTCAGCAGCAAAGCACCCCCACACCATCACACCTCCTCCTCCATGCTTCACGGTGGGAACCAGGCATGTAGAGTCCATCCGTTCACCTTTTCTGCGTCGCACAAAGACACGGTGGTTAGAACCAAAGATCTCAAAATTTGGACTCATGAGACCAAAGCACAGATTTCCACTGGTCTAATGTCCATTCATTGTGTTCTTTAGCCCAAACAAGTCGCTTCTGCTTGTTGCCTGTCCTTAGCAATGGTTTCCTAGCAGCTATTTTACCATGAAGGCCTGCTGCACAAAGTCTCCTCTTAACAGTTGTTGTAGAGATGTGTCTGCTGCTAGAACTCTGTGTGGCATTGACCTGGTCTCTAATCTGAGCTGCTGTTAACCTGCGATTTCTGAGGCTGGTGACTCGGATAAACTTATCCTCAGAAGCAGAGGTGACTCTTGGTCTTCCTTTCCTGGGGCGGTCCTCATGTGAGCCAGTTTCTTTGTAGCGCTTGATGGTTTTTGCCACTGCACTTGGGGACACTTTCAAAGTTTTCCCAATTTTTCGGACTGACTGACCTTCATTTCTTAAAGTAATGATGGCCACTCATTTTTCTTTACTTAGATGCTTTTTTCTTGCCATAATACAAATTCTAACAGTCTATTCAGTAGGACTATCAGCTGTGTATCCACCAGACTTCTGCACAACACAACTGATGGTCCCAACACCATTTATAAGGTAAGAAATCCCACTTATTAAACCTGACAGGGCACACCTGTGAAGTGAAAACCATTCCTGGTGACTACCTCTTGAAGCTCATCAAGAGAATGCCAAGAGTGTGCAAAGCAGTCATCAAAGCAAAAGGGGGCTACTTTGAAGAACCTAGAATATAAGACATCATTTCAGTTCTTTCACACTTTTTTGTTAATATGTAATTCCACGTGTTAATTCATAGTTTTGATGCCTTCAGTGTGAATGTACAATTTTCATAGTCATGAAAATACAGAAAAATCTTTAAATGAGAGGGTGTGTCCAAACTTTTGGTCTGTACTGTATATATATATATATATATATATATATATATATATATATATATACATGTATATATAGACTGTATATACAGTATATTTTTGGAACAGAGAGGGCAAAAAGATAGATAGATAGAGAGATAAGAGGACACTGAACTGAGAGAATGGAGTTAGAGAGTGTACTGTTCCCGAGAGAGGACAGGGAGAGCACATTGGACAGAGAACAGAAGAGACCCAGGAGTGAGTGTAAGCCATATTCCTTGTGCAGTTCCCCCTCTCCTTATTTTTTCTGGAGAGATGCTCAGGTTCATTACTGGAAACAGCTGGGCCTCACCTTGTTCTCACGCCCGCTGAGGGGAGAGCGGCACACCGAGAGATTCCCATCAATGATGAGACAACAAAGTGCTCTCTTGAGACTGACATTTACTGCATTCTCAATCTATTTATAAGCCATATCTGATGTATAGACAATAGGCTCGGGGAGTTACCAGCTGAGCAGCCCCAGGTGATGATGGGGACTGTGCGCTGTGTGCATCTCTGAGACTGTATCACACAGGCTATATACATGCCCATATCTTCAGATCCAGATATTCCGCATGTAGTGGTGTTTTTCCCACTCACACTGTGAGACATATGGTGGCCTGTTCCCCTCCCCAAATTCTGATTTTTTTTACATTAATAAACACTGGCAAACATCAAAGAGGAAAGTGTTGATGACACACGAGGACTGGAGAGAACTCTATTGTTGGAAACCATATGCCCGCACTGAATGCCAATTATCACTGAGGCTCATGCCAGCCTCAGACATGTCGTATGCATCTTTTTCTACAGTTATTGAGTTGAGATTCATTAAGGTAGGACTCTAACACTGTAATTGGATGAAGAAGGTCTGCTTTACAAGTCACTAATTTGTCCCCTGCAGCACAGGAAACATACAGGAAATAAAATACTGCTAAGTTCCACCTCCAGCCACTGGGTGCGCTGCTTGGATTTCCCCTAGGTCCTATGACAATAATTCTACAGGAAAGACACGTGACGATTGATGATATCTTACTATAGCCAACCAATTCATAGTAGAGGGTGAAAGTGACCTGTTTATGCTGAGCAATATGTGTATTTGGATTTCTCCAGGTGTAGAAGTTCATACATAGACATAAGCCACATTGACTTATCAAGGACACAGATAATTATAATTTTTGTTATTTTGTTTTTTCCCCTCGTTTCTTTCAAGAGCCATAACTTTTTTTACATTTTCTTTCAGCAACATTGTTTCTTATGGGAAGAGTTGTAGCTTTGATTGACACCATTACATCATTTAAGGAATCAGAGAAATATGCCAAACGAGGTGAAATCGTGAAAAAGCAACATTTTTTCGATTTTGTTTGTACGGTAACATTATTTCTCCAAGTCAGTACAATTACAGCAATAACAATTTATTTTTACATCGTTTTTTTTTTTATATTTTAGTCATTAAAAAAATTAAGAACTTTGTATAAAAAGTGGTTACACCTGCAACTTTTATTTTTATTTTTCCATCAATAGTCCTCTAACAAGGCTTTTACTTTACATTTTGGGGTATTTGTAATGTTTGGATCGCTTTGTATTGCATTTGTTTGGAGAACAAAAAAAAACAGCAATTCTGGCATTTGGATTTCATTTTTTCACTTTTACCTCATGAGTTTAATAATTTTAGGTTTTCATAAATCAGAATTTTATAGACGCTACGATACCAAATAGGCTTTTTTTAAATTTTTGTGGAAGATGTTGTGTTTTTTTTTAAAACCTTTTTTTTAGTTTTACATTTTGCTTTGTTATTTAGTTACTCAAACAACTGGAGCCTGAGATCGTTTGTTCACTAATACTATACGGAGTACATAGTAAAAATCACTATCTCCTACGCACCCCATCAGCACCCTGTGATCCCATCGCTCAAGAAGGAGATCACGGTGCCCATGCACATGCTTCACCAGGATGGCGCCACTAATATGCCGCTGTCAGAGATTGGCAGATATTTAAGGGGTTAAAACTAGCTTCCTGTCTCATCAGTATCACAAGTCCCAAACAATTTGCCCCCAGGATCTTGCGTACTTTCGGAATAATCTTATATATTCCTTGGCCTATACACCGCCCTCCATTTTGTCATCACCACAGCTATAGATTAAGCCATGAATACAAGCATGTGAGCCGTCTTTGATGCCCTCGGCCATGGCCGGGCTGACAGTATGTGAACCATTGATATCTAGATTTGTGGTCGATCATTAAAGGAAAGATCTAATATCCTGTCCTCTTTCTTCCTCTTCGCTGGCCTTCTATCTTTTGTTCAGTTCTTTTTAATTTTTCTTTCTCGGTTTAACACTGGCACAGCTGGCTTCAAAAGCGACCTGCCGAGACAAAAGAAAAGGCCCTTTTCCACCGAGCTTATGCCTCTAACCCCCCGTGTGAAAGGGAAAACTTTGAGAAACGGTGTCCCAACCTTCATGTCAACCTGTTACGTTGTGTAATCAGATTATAACGATCACCTCTACACTCCCATGAGCCCTCTTCAAAAATGGCAGCTCAGGTCCACGTCTGCATGGCTATGAGTAAATCGCCACATGTTCTAGTTTAAAGTGAACAGTTTGCGAAGATGTGTAGTTTTAGTTTAACTTGTGCACTGGGTGTTTTCTTATAATAATTTCTGCCTTTTTTAAAAAAAAATTTTTTTTTTGCCTTATTATTATGTCAAATAAGCGCAGAAACCGGTCGCATTACAATTTTATCTTAATTTTTTTTTTTAAATATCTATTAAAAAAAATCTTGTAATTTCATTAATATTTTCAAATACTACAATTTTATTTTCAATAATATAAAATGTGCAATTTAAAAGCGTCCTGTCACTTGCCATAAATATGATTTTTTTTTAACTTTATGTAAATGCCGCTGTTTTCCTGAATCTGGAGATGTTTTTCTTTTGTGTTTACTCCTCTCCATCCCTGAGATATAGCCTCCTCTTTCCTGTATCTAAATCTAGTCTTGTTTGCCAAATGGGTGTAGTCCAAAACTCGTCTTGATAACCACACCCAGTTGCCTAAAAGGGACGAGAAGGCCATATCTTAGGAACAGAGAGGCGCAGGAACAAAAGAAAAATATCGCCGGATTCAGGAGAACAGTAGCATTTACACCAAGTTAAAAAATACCTTTCTAACAAGTGACATGTCTACTTTAAAGGCGACCTCCAATGATATTACGAAAGTTCAGGGATGACACAAATTACTCCCATTATTTCAGTTTCCATTATTCATAGGCTTCCGGAAATATGTGGAATTTTCTGTTCCCTCTTAGTTATGGAGGTAGCTATATGATCACCAGTGATTTACTCAGCTTTGTATGTAGCTTTTATTTGCGTGATTTTTCTTGATTATTATTTATTTAGAATAATTTGTCACATTTTTTATTTAAAAGTTTTAGACTTTTTTCTTTTCTTTTTTTTTTTTTACACAAAATCTTCTATTATTCCATTGGTTAGTTGTTGATACTTTTTCACTTTGCTGATTTCTTTGATTATTATACAAACATTTCTATACCAAATGTAATGAAAAAAAATTAAATAAAAAAGTATATTTAAAAAAAACAACCCATCTTTGCACAATATACCCTTGCCAGTTAATAGTGTCTGTGAATTCTTGGTATGTAGAAAAGTGAATAAAGGGAATCGTGTAAGTGACTAAAGAGTTTAGTCAATGGGGAACATGGCCTGTGCCCCTGCTTTTCAGGGATTGAATCGTTTAGAAAGTATGCAGTGTGCCTTGACCGAGGCCGATTGTACGAGAGAGCAGGGCAGGGGGCTGAAAGGTTCAGTCAGTGAACAAATTACTTCTCCATAGGAGGCGCTGCTCTTCCCAGGTCTGATATAATGATCGCACTTTTCAAAAAACAGATGGAGTAACCAACCAAAATAATCCCGCTAACCCCCTGCATTACAGGAAGCCAGAATGGCATAGTTAGTCCCAGGACCCCTAAAGGTTCCCTCAGCCCCGGGTCACTGGGCGTCCTCCTATTATAAGTGTTAATTCCATTGTCCGACCATATAATCTCTTTGCACCCTTAGTCTTCATTTAGTCTCTGCAAGTACAATGGGAAGTTTGGTTTGTTTGCTGAATATGAGACGTCTTTATAAATCTACAGCATGTCTGACTAATTAATAGACAGAAACACCTGTCGTCGACTATGAGCAATACATGCATTGCTATGGGGAGGTGCATTAAGACGGCCATTTTGTAATTGGAGCGTCAAGAATTGTAAAAAATGCAATAAAACTTCATATAAATAAATAAAGAAATATATATATATATACACTGAACAAAAATATAAATGCAGCACTTTTGTTTTAGCTTCCATTTTTCAAGAGCCGAGCCCAAAGACCTAAGACTCTTCCCCTAATCTGTGTTTGGCTAAGTTCACATTTGCGTATACGTGCGCGGCGTATCATCTGCATATGCAAACGCATGCCAAAACTCATGCAAATGCATGTTTACGCAGCTTTTTTATCCGCATCAGCTTACGCATGACGGCAGAAAAAAGCTGTGTGCATGCGCTTGTATGCGTTTTTTGCCTGCATTTGTGTTTTTTATGCGCATGCGTTCGATATTTCCAGGAGGGCGTGTCTCAATGGGTGTGTCTCAAAACAGTTCCTGGACATGCGCAGTCCGAAGTATGCAAGCAGATCGAACGCATGTGTACGCAAAGACATGCGTACGCATGCATTCCCATAGACAGAAATGGGGTTTTTTTGCATGCGCATGCCTCCGCATATTTGACAGATTTTTGATGCCTCCAAAAATGCAACATGTTAGATGTTAAAGATAGGTACGCATGATGTATGCAGATCAATGCAGATGAAATGCAGGGAGCACAGACTCAAATGTGAAACCAGCCTTAAGGCCCCGTCTCACTAAGCGATTTACCAACGATCACGACCAGCGATACGACCTGGCCGTGATCGTTGGTAAGTCGCTGTGTGGTCGCTGGGGAGCTGTCACACAGACCGCTCTCCCCAGCGACCAACGATCAGGGGAACGACTTCGGCATCGTTGAAACTGTCTTCAACGATGCCGAAGTCCCCCTGCAGCACCCGGGTAACCAGGGTAAACATCGGGTTACTAAGCGCAGGGCCGCGCTTAGTAACCCGATGTTTACCCTGGTTACCAAAAAAAACAAACAGTACATACTCGCCTTTCGGTGTCCCTTGCCGTCTGCTTCCTGCTCTCACTGAGCCGCCGTACACTGAGAGCAGAGCGCAGCGGTGACGTCACTGCTGTGCTCTCACTTCTCACTGTACGGCCGGCAGTCAGTGAGAGCAGGAAGCAGACGGCAAGGGACACCGAAAGGCGAGTATGTACTGTTTGTTTTTTTTGGTAACCAGGGTAAACATCGGATTACTAAGCGCGGCCCTGCGCTTAGTAACCCGATGTTTACCCTGGTTACCAGTGAAGACATCGCTGGATCGGTGTCACACACACCGATTCAGCGATGTCAGCGGGGCCTCAACGACCAAAAAAAGGTCCAGGCCATTCTGACACGACCAGCGATCTCGCAGCAGGGGCCTGATCGCTGGTACGTGTCACACATAGCGAGATCGCTATGGAGGTCGCTGTTGCGTCACAAAACTTGTGACTCAGCAGCGATCTCGCTAGCGATCTCGCTATGTGAGACGGGGCCTTTAGTGAGCTCTTCTAATCTGTGTTAGTGAGCTCTTCTCCTAATCTGTGTTAGTGATCTCTTCTCCTAACTGTTAGTGAGCACTTTTCCTAATCTGTGTTAATGAGCTCTTCTCCTAATCTGTGTTAGTGAGCACTTTTCCTAATCTGTTTTAGTGAGCTCTTCTCCTAATCTGTGTTAGTGATCTCTTCTCCTAACTGTTAATGAGCTCTTCTCCTAATCTGTGTTAATGAGCTCTTCTCCTAATCTGTGTTAGTGAGCACTTTTCCTAATCTGTTTTAGTGAGCTCTTCTCCTAATTTGTGTTAGTAAGCTCTTCTCCTAATCTGTTTTAGTGAGCTCTTCTCCTAATCTGTGTTAGGCAGCTCTTCTCCTAATTTGTGTTAGTGAGCTCTTCTCCTAATCTGTGTTAGTGAGCTCTTCTCCTAATCTGTATTAGGAAGCTATTCTCCTAATTTGTATTAGTGAGCTCTTCTCCTAATCTGTGTTTGTGAGCTCTTTCCTAATCTGTGTTAGTGAGCTCTTCTTCTAATCTGTGTTAGGCCATGTGCACACGTTCAGTATTTTTCGCGTTTTTTCGCTATAAAAACGCAAAAAAAACGCTTACATATGCCTCCCATTATTTTCAGTGTATTCCGCATTTTTTGTGCAAATGTAGCCTTTTTTTCCGCGAAAAAATCGCATCGCGGAAAAAAAAGCAACATGTTCATTAAAATGCGGAATTGCAGGGGATTCCGCACACCTGGGAGTCCATTGATCTGCTTACTTCCCGCACGGGGCTGTGCACACCATGCGGGAAGTAAGCAGATTATGTGCGGTTGGTACCCAGGGTGGAGGAGAGGAGACTCTCCTCCACGGACTGGGCACCATATAATTGGTCAAAAAAAAAGAATTAAAATAAAAAATAGTCCTATACTCACCTTCGATGTCTTCCCGCCTCTCCACTGCATGCTGTCGCTTCGGTTCCTGTAGCTGGTGTGCGGTGAAGGACCTGCCGATGACGTCGCCGTCTTGTGATTGGTCGAGACCGGTCATGTGACCACTCACGTGACCACGACGTCATGTAAGGTCCTGCGCGCACACACCATCTATACGGAACGGACGCCGGTGAGGAGAGCAGCTGTCTGCGGGTGAGTATAAGCATTTTTTTTATTTTTTTTATTATTTTTAAACATTCTATCTTTTACTATAGATGCTGCAAAAGCAGCATCTATAGTAAAAAGTTGGTCACACTTGTCAAACGCTATGTTTGACAAGTGTGACCAACCTGTCAGTCAGTTTTCCAAGCGATGCTACAGATCGCTTGGAAAACTTTAGCATTCTGCAAGCTAATTACGCTTGCAGAATGCTAAAAAAAACGCGAAAAAAACGGAAAAAAACCGCAAAAAAAAAAAGCGGATTTCTTGTAGAAAATTTCCGGTTTTCTTCAGGAAATTTCTGCAAGAAATCCGGACGTGTGCACATACCCTTAGTGAACTATTCTCCTAATCTGTGTTAGTGAGCTCTTCTCCTAATCTGTTAGTGAGCACTTTTTCTAATTTGTGTTAAAGAGCACTTTTCCTAATCTGTGTTAATGAGCTTTTCTCCTAATCTGTGTGTGTTAGTGAACTATTCTCCTAACCTGTGTTAGTGAACTCTTCCCCTTATCTATATAATCAGTGTGCAATCAGTGTATCCATGTGTGTGTATGTGTATATAATATATAAATTGTAAGATGGCTGCCGGATGGGTCCTTGAGGGGAGATATGTGTCATCGCGGTTATTAGCTGTGGTGATGTGAGCTCGGAAGCATGCTCCAGCATATATAGTGCTGAGAAAGTTATTAGGCCATTCCAGGGCCATGTTTTACGAGCAGTCAATAGAGATGGAAATGACTGCTCACATATCCGCACCCCAGGGTTGTGGTTTGGCAGATAAAATGGAGGCCAAGTGTATCATTCAGTGTCTGGAGATGTGTGGCTCTCCTGTGTGTTGGTCTGTGCTAAGGTTTAAAGAAGCGGACACTATCCTGAGCAGGCAGACCCGCTGTATTGGATGGGCTTTATGTTTTCACTTTGTGCCAGAAAAGGCTGTTTTTTTTTCTTTGCTTCCCTGAACAGTTTATGCATTCTTAATAAACCAGCCTGGACATTATAGCAATATCGCTTCCTGTGCCTACCTCAACCGCAGTCCAGTGAGTACAAAATTCTAAAATCTATTTACACTGCTAAAAAAAAAGGGAACACTTAAACAACAGAATATAACTCCAATTAAATCAAACTTCTGTGAAATCAAACTGTCCACTTAGGAGCAACACTGTTTGACAATAAATTTCACATGCTGTTGTGCAAATGGAATAGACAACAGATGGAAATATTTGGCAATTATCAAGACACCCTCAATAAAGGAATGGTTCTGCAGGTGGGGACCACAGACCACATCTCAGTACCAATGCTTTCTGGCTGATGCTTTGGTCACTTTTGAATGTTGGCTGTGCTTTCACACTCGTGATAGTATGAGATGGACTCTACAACCCACACAAGTGGCTCAGGTAGTGCAGCTCATCCAGGATGTCGCATCAATTTGAGCTGTGGCAAGAAGGTTTGCTGTGTCTCTCAGCGTAGTGTCCAGAGGCTGGAGGTGCTACCAGGAGACAGACCAGTACACCAGGAGATGTGGAGGGGGTCATAGGAGGACAACAACCCAGCAGTAGGACCGCTACCTCAACCTTTGTGCAAGGAGGAACAGGAGGAGCACTGCCAGAGCCCAGCAAAATGACCTCCAGCAGGCCACAAATGTGCATGTTTCTGCACAAACGGTTAGAAACCGACTCTATGAGGATGGTCTCAGTGCCCGACATCACAGATGGGGGTTGCTCACAGCCCAACACCGTGCAGGACACTTGGCATTTGCCACAGAGCACCAGGATTGACAAATTCGCCACTGGCGCCCTGTGTTCTTCACAGATGAAAGCAGGTTCACACTGAGCACATGTGACGGACATGACACTCTGGAGTCATGGAGACACCGTGGAGAGTGATCTGCTGACTGCAACATCCTTCAGCATGACCGGTTTGGCAGTGGGTCAGGAATGGTGTGGGGTGGCATTTCTTTGGAGGGCCGCACAGCCCTCCATGTGCTCGCCAGAGGTAGCCTGACTGCCATTATGTACCGAGATGACATCCTCAGACCCCTTGTGAGACTATATGCTGGTGTGGTTGGCCCTGGGTTCCTCATAATGCAGGACAGTGCCAGACTTCATGTGGCTGGAGTATGTCAGCAGTTCCTTCAAGATGATGGCATTGAAGCTATGGACTGGCCCGCCCGGTCCCCAGACCTGAATCCGATTGAACACATCTGGGACATCATGTCTCGCACCATCCACCAATGTCACGTTGCACCACAGACTGTCCAGGAGTTGGCAGATGCTTTAGTCCAGGTCTGGGAGGAGATCCCTCAGGAGACCATCTGCCGCCTCATCAGGAGCATGCCCAGGCATTGAAGGGAGGTCATACAGACACGTTGAGGCCACACACACTACTGAGCATCATTTCCTTGTCTTGAGGCATTTCCACTGAAGTTGGATCAGCCTGTAACTTCATTTTCCACTTTGATTTTGAGCATCATTCCAACTCCAGACCTCCGTGGGATAATAGTTTATGTTTTATGTTGATAATTGTTAGGATTTATTGTTCTCAACACATTCCAATT
Source organism: Ranitomeya variabilis (assembly GCF_051348905.1). Lineage (NCBI taxonomy): Eukaryota > Metazoa > Chordata > Amphibia > Anura > Dendrobatidae > Ranitomeya > Ranitomeya variabilis. The sequence continues at coordinate 592,091,582 of NC_135232.1, read as the reverse complement.
TGTAATGAATAAAGATTTACAGCTGGAATATTTCATTCAGTGATATCTAGGATGTGGGATTTTAGTGTTCCCTTTATTTTTTTGAGCATTGTATATAAAAATTAGTGTATGTATGTGTGTGTGTTTGTATGTTTCGGCAACCAAACACTTAGCATCTTTCATTTCACCAGAGCTGTTTATAAGAAGCTGAGCTGTGATTGGTTGCTATGAGCAACAGTTTTACTTGTAGACAGCTGTAACTGAGGCCTATTATTCTTATCATTTCTATGGTGTTATCGTCCTTCTGTAAAGCTGGAAATAACATAATTTATTACCGTGCTGACACAGACCACCCTCTGACACAGACTGCAGGGGGAGCCCAGAATCACACAAGATAGGATTAGATACACTGCTCAGCAGACTATATCACACAGGATAGGATTAGATACACAGCCTAGTATCACACAGGAAAGGATTAGATACACAGCTCAGCAGACAGTATCACACAGGATAGGATTAGATACACAGCTCAGCAGACAGTATCACACAGGATAGGATTAGATACACGGCTCAACAGACTGTATCACACAGGATAGGATTAGATACACAGCTCAGCAACAGGATGTGCCAAAGGAGAGGACATTTTTATTCCAAGAATTCCTCTCATTCCATCTGATTTGCCTTTTGATTTTAAATGCCTCCAGTTTCCACTTCCACTGGCATTTGCAATATCCACTAACAAGGCTCAGGGACAGTCCTTCAAAGTTGTAGGGATTGATTTGCAATCTCCATGCTTTTCTCATGGTCAAATTTATGTGGCCTGTTCAAGAGTTGGAACTGCCAAAAATCTGTTCATCTTTGCACCGGAAGGAAAACCCAAAAATGTTGTTTATCCCAAAGGCTCTTGAATGAGTTGAAAATAAAATACTATTAATACTTTGGTAATCGTTTAGTTAATTTGTGTTGCAAATCTGTAGTGTTGAGTATATGATGTGAAATGTTTTTATGCACAATATAATCATTGCAATTTGTTATAACTAACCACAGTTAGTTACTATGCCCGGGCTCTTCAACTAGTATATTTTTGTACATATACAGTCTATATAAACTAAAGGAGTATTTCAAGCTACTGGATAGGTGATACTGGATAGTTAACTCTGTCAAAACATAAAAACATACATACATAAGTTTCGTGTTCGCTCTGGTTTATTTCCCACCCAGGAACGGTTGTATTAGGCCCCTTCTGAGACATAAGGTGAGATCACATGGGTCAGCTGCTATTTGTGGCACCCGTGGTAGCCAATGGCTGTGCAATTCTGGACTGTTGATATGAAAAACATGTGCACCATAAACGTAACTCCCCTCCTATAGAAAAATACACCGACACAAATAATACCTCTTTTATTGACAGAGTCAGCCACAGCTTTATTAAGATACATTTAACCAAACTGTATTTCTTTACCTTTAACCCTAGAACGCATACCTGGGGCCTCGCAGGCCTGCCAGGTTACTTGTTTTCTATTTTCTGTAAAAGTACTTTAGTTAGAATTTTGAAAATCTAGGTAATCCTCAGGTATATAGTTGTTAGTAATTTCCAGTTGTTCATATATTTTTATGTTATAGGCATTTCGGTATAACAACCTTTTTTTGGGACTACCCCATATTCACGCACCTGGGGCCTTTTAGGCCTGTGTGCAAATAACACGGAATAACTCAAATAAAAATACTTTTCAAAATTTATTTTACAATTGCATCATGATGGAAGTATTGACACCAATGACAGGAAAAAAAACCCTGAAATCATACTGCATTATAATAAGACAAAAGGAGGTGTTGACAAGATGGACGAAATGATTGGAGAGTATTAGTGCAAAAGGCAGACTAAACGTTGGCCTGTTGCCCTTTTTTCCAATATACTTGATGTGTCAGCCCTCAATAGCTACATTGTTTATTGTCAAACTAATCCAGAATTCCATGCCAACAGGAAAGACAAGAGACGTCTATTTTTGACAGAACTTTGTTATGAACTTTTGATGCCTACTATGATGGAGAGAAGCAGCATGATATGCTTATCAAGGCAAATTACGGAGGCAATGATCCGATGTGGAATACGCTTTCTGGAACATCCAGAGCAAAGAGAAAAAAAAAGAAAGCGCTGCTATATTTGTCCAGCAAAGAAGGAAAGAAAATCGGAGCGTTTCTGTTCTACTTGCGGACAAAATGTATGCAAGGAACATTCAGACGAAAAAATAAAATGCGAGAATTGTTGGGGGAATATGTAAAGTTACAAATAAATATTCCTGCACCAAGTTTGCTACAACCAAAAAATGTTTTCATAAAAAAATTGCATATAAAATGCCTATATTTGGCGTGCCCGTTTACTTACTTTTTTGTTGTTTTATGCACATAATTATGTTTTGAAATATACACATCTTAGGCTGTGTTCCCAGTAGCGCTGGGGTCCGCCAGAAGGGGATCCATAATGGATCTGACCTCCTGGTAACTCCTGGATTCCGCCAGCCTTAGCTGGGGTCACCAGGAGGTCAGATCCATTACGGATCCCCTCCAGGCGGACCCCAGTGCTAGTTGGAATGCATCCTTACCTTGCAATTGTAAAATAAATTTAGAAAAGTATTTTTATTTGAGTTATTCCGTGTTATTTGCACACAGGCCTAAAAGGCCCCAGGTGCGTGAATATGGGGTAGTCCCAAAAAAAGGTTGTTATACCGAAATGCCTATAACATAAAAATATATGAACAACTGGAAATTACTAACAACTATATACCTGAGGAATACCTAGAGTTTCAAAATTCTAACTAAAGTAATTTTACAGAAAATAGAAAACAAGTAACCTGGCAGGCCTGCGAGGCCCCAGGTATGCGTCTGCCAGCCTTAGCTGGGGTCACCAGGAGGTCAGATCCATTATGGAATCCCGTTCTGGCGGACCCCTGCGCTAGTGGGAATGCATCCTTACTTTGCAATAAACTTTGAAAAGTATTCCATGATAATTGTAAACAGGCCTAAAAGGCCCCAGGTGCGTGAATGTGTAGATTTCTATGGGTATGCGTTCTAGGGTTAACCATCAACGAGCCCAAACAGTATGCCCCTGCAGACTCCCGGGGGGCAAGTCAGTCTTCAGCTTGTATAAAGCTCAAAACTATGTAATTTTACCACCAGCTTTGACTTGATATAAAGCAATATAAACAGTATCACATAAGATCACCTTTTTCTTTAATATTATAAATATATCTGTATAAACTAAAGGGAGGAAGGGAAGCTCCTTTGCAGCGAGTACCAGAGAAGAGGGAGAAAAGACAGAGAGGGGGTGTTATTGCTGCCGAGTGCATGTACTAATGCAGAAAAGGGTGGTACAATAAGTAAAAGGGTGGTACAATAAGAGAAGAGGCTGTACAATAAGAGAAGCAGTAAGCTTACAGTATGAACAGCCCCTGCCTCAGAAAAAAACCTTTCAGATTACTTAAAAAGGTACAACCGGGATTAACCCCGAACGTGCTAAACATAACTCAAGGCAAACTGGTAAAATAAATGAGGGGGAGTGACAGATCCCGATCTGGGAAAGGACCAACCTCTTTCACTAGTCAAGGACCCCTTAAGGATTTTGGTCCACTAAAACACATGGCCATGTTTAAGTTGGAGGAGGCGGATCACATGTTTGGTCATATGATCCTCCATTAGCGGCCAGTTGGAGGACAGGAGAACTGTGCAGTCTGTGAGTTAGGCCGGGGTCACACTAGACCGTAATACGGACGAGTGCTATGCAATAAAAAATCGCATAGCGCTCGGCCCAATGTTAATCTATGGTGCAGCTCCCATCATCCGATATTTTCTCCACCGTATTTCGGATCCGAGGGAACTCGCATCAGGCTGCGATTGTCAGCGTATCTCGGCCGAGACTCGCCAATGCAAGTCTATGGGTGCGAGAAAAAATCGGATTACACACGGACCATGCGTGTGCATTGCGAGAAATACGCAGCGGTGTTCTATAGAAAAGCCGGTAATTCAATTGCCGGCTTTTAATTTCTCCTTCACAAACCCGACAGGATATGAGACATGGTTTACATACAGTAAACCATCTCATATCCCCCTTTTTTTTGCATATTCCACACTACTAATGTTAGTAGTGTGTATGTGCAAAATTTCAGCGCTGTAGCTGCTAAAATAAAGGGTTAAATGGCGGAAAAAATTGGCGTGGGCTCCCGCGCAATTTTCTCCGCCAGAGTGGTAAAGCCAGTGACTGAGGGCAGATATTAATAGCCAGGAGAGGGTCCATGGTTATTGGCCCCCCCTGGCTACAAACATCTGCCCCCAGCCACCCCAGAAAAGGCACATCTGGAAGATGCGCCTATTCTGGCACTTGGCCACTCTCTTCCCACTCCAGTGTAGCGGTGGGATATGGGGTAATGAAGGGTTAATGCCACCTTGCTATTGTAAGGTGACATTAAGCCGGGTTAATAATGGAGAGGCGTCAATTATGTCACCTATCCATTATTAATCCAATTGTATGAAAGGGTTAAAAAACACACACACACACATGATTTAAAAGTATTTTAATGAAATAAACACAGCGGTTGTTTTAATAATTTATTGCTCTCTCAATCCATCCGGAACACCCTCGCTTGGAAAAATAATAAACGCACAAGATACATACCTTCTGATGTCCTATCACGTCCAACGAGGTAATCCATCTGAAGGGGTTAACTAATATTACAGGCACGAGCTGCGATAAACCTCGTGCCTGTAATCCGCGGGTGCTGAAAGGAAAGCAGTGATCTATACTTACATTGAGTCGCGGTGATGCGCCCCTGCTGGATGTTCTCATGAACTGCAGCCTCGGAACTTTTTCCCACGCTCCAGGTCATATGAGGACATCCACCAGGGGGCGCATCACCGCGACTGTAGGAAATGTAGGTCAATGACCTACATTTCATTCATTCGCCGGGGATTACAGGCACGGAGCACAGCTGCATTTGCAGGGCTCCTGCCTGTAAAATAATTAACCCCTTCAGATCATGGATTACCTCGTGGGACGTGACGGTTCAGCTGAGGGTATGTATCTTGTGCGTTTATTATTTTTCCAAGCGAGGGTGTTGCTGATGGATTGAGAGAGCAATAAAATACTGAAACAACCACTGTGTTTATTTCATTAAAATAATTTTTAATAATGTGTGTGTGTTTTTTAACCCTTTCCGACAATTGGATTAATAATGGATAGGTGTCATCATTGACGCCTCTCCATTATTAATCTGGCTTAATGTCACCTTACAATAGCAAGGTGGCATTAACCCTTCATTACCCCATAGCCCACCGCTACAGGGAGTGGGAAGAGAGTGGCCAAGTGCCAGAATAGGTGCATCTTCCAGATGTGCCTTTTCTGGGGTGGCTGGGGGCAGATGTTTTTAGCCACGGGGGGGCCAATAACCATGGACCCTCTCCTGGCTATTAATATCTGCCCACAGTCACTGGCTTTACCATTCTGGCGGAGAAAATTGCGCGGGAGCCCACGCCAATTTTTTCCGCCATTTAACCCTTTATTTTAGCAGCTACAGTGCCCACATTTTGCACATACACACTACTAACATTAGTAGTGTGGAATATGCAAAAAAAAGGGGGATATGAGATGGTTTACTGTATGTAACCATGTCTCATATCATGTCGGGTTTGTCAAGGAGAAATGCAAAGCCGGCAATTGAATTACCGGCTTATCACAGATATCGCGCTGAATGAAATATAAATACAGAGTATATATATATGTGTCTCAATGACATATCTCTATATATATATACTGTATATATGTTTTCCCGAACATTTGAGCACATAAATCCATTAGATGTCGGTTTTGCAAGCTTGCGAGAAAATCTCGGCATACGGATGCCATACGGATGTCACACGGATGTCACACGGATCATTTGATGCGAGGAAATCGCATCCTCGCACTGCACACGGATCACTGTTTTTGAAACATTCGTGCGATTCTCGGCCGTGAAAAACGGACCGTTTTTTTATACGTTAAGTGTGTCCCCGGCCTTAGGAAGAGAACCTGTAATACTGAAATACTAGTAAAGGCCACAAAATCATGTCCCCGACATAGCGTTTAAAATAACTGTAGTTATAAGTTAAAAGTTTTGCCAATTTACACAATTGTTGCCCTCTAAGAAGATTTGCATAGAAAAGTTTGATAATTGAATAATTTTTAGAATTTTTTTTTCTTTATGTCACTATAGCTCTTATCAATTATGAAAAAAAATATGAAAAGTGAGACCTGTAATAAGAAAATGATCAGATTCATTTTTATATACGTTTATTAATGTCAGCAGGTTTTTGCTATGTAATTGGAGCGCCCCCACACCGCCGCAGGGCCGAGGGGTACCCGGAGCCGGGCCTCTGGTTCTCAGTCCTGGGGTTGTCACGGTGGCTAGACCCGGTCCGTGGCCCTGTCCGTCAGTGGGGGGACGTCCGGTGAAATAGGTAGTAGTAATGGTAGCGATGTAACGGTGCGGTTGTGGGGTGTAAGTCGCGGTAAATAACGAGGACACCAGTTTGCAGTCTCTTTACCTCTTTACTGGAGATCTCTGAGTCCTCAGTCCAGAATACAGTTCACCAGGCTGCGCAAGTCCGGCCGGTCCAATGGCACCTCCAGAGTTCTCCTCTCAGGTGGAAATCTGTGCCTTCCTTCTAGCGCTATGTGTTGTAGTCCTTCCCTGCTGTGCTTACGGAAAGTAACCCCACAACGGTTGTGTCTGTTTCTTAAGTTCCCTCACAACTCGATTTGATGTTCCTCTGTAATCCACCCCTTCCCTGTATTCAGGTTGGAATGGCACCCGTTTGTCAGGTAGGCCTGGAGTTCTTCCGGGACCCTAGAGACGCCCCTCTCCCGCAATTGCCCCCCAAGACTTCATAGGTGATATGTGGTAGACAGCCCGCCTGAGACCGACTGTCCTGCCGCTGTTTGGAGTATGGCTTGAAGCTGTATTCTAATCCACTCCCTCGGCGTTCCGGCCACCGGTATTGCGCCTCAGCAAGGTGCTGCCTCTTTCAGCACAACCCCTGCTGGTATTCTCCTTCTGCTTGATCTCGTTTCTCACTCAGCACAATCTGTCTCGCTTCTAGTCCTTTCCTTGAGTCCCGCCGCTTCCAGGAGCCTGCGCGGACCCGTTACGTTCTTTCAATGCCAAGCCTCTGCCAGGATCCCACCCCTGGCAGAGACCCTACAGTCTCTCCCTTCACAACACCCCCTGCCACAGGGTGTTGCTCCGTTCAATCCCGTCAGCGTTCTCTCTAACTTTCTGCCTGACCCCCAGTTTACCCACTATGGTGGGGAGTGGCCTAATGAATAGCACCCTTAGCTCCCCCCGGAGGCCCAGCTGTGAAACATATTGGTGTCTGTGATACCTGATTGGAGGAACTCCTTCGGTGCCATCGAACGTACCATGGCTCCCCTTAGCGGCGAAGCCACAGTACTGCAACGACCAGAACTCTGGGGCGCTGCACTCCCCCCTGGTTAAACACAGTACTCCGGGACTGGGAAGAAAAACAACAATACAGATTAGCAAACAGACATACAATTTTGTTGAGTGCAAAACAATAAGTATACTTGAACAGGCTTCCCTTTATGGGAGGTGAGGACACTTTTAACGTTACAAACATAGTCAACATTATAGATTACAGGCTATGCATAACTCCTGTTACCCAACCGGGTATTCTACTTAGTGCAAATTCTGGAACAATAAATTAACATTGCCTTTAAGAAACATACACTCTTAGTTTACCAAAGGCCTTCCTATAATCACATTACAGGGTAAGGTAACTTCACATTCTCCTACTTTGAACCTGCAGGACCGCCTGTCCCTATGGCACCAGACCTACTGCCTCTCCTTTCTTTTACAGGACCGCCCTGTTCATCCAGGGCCTACTGCCTTTCTCTACTATACATGGTATAGACATAACATTCCTTTCGTTTAAAGAACTCTGAGCCAGCTCTACTCGGCTCCTTTAAGGACTCACTCTCTAACCCCTACGGGTTCACTCTCTGTCCTTAGTAACAAAGTAACTTTCAATGGGGACGCGGGGTTTACCTTCTATCCTCACCTTCATTATTACTTTGCTTACTTTCAACTATGCAGACCTCTATCTCTACCCCTACGGGCTCTCTGCATCTTTTCTTTCTGCAAAACATTATTTAGACATTTCAACAAATTCAACACATATAACTTAGCATGTAAAACAGTTACATTTCTTTTCAAGGCATCATTATGGCATTACTGTTCTGCAACAGTATCTCTCTCAAGTTCAGTTTCTCACATCCCCTTTAAGAGGAGACCAAGTCTTTCTAAGGTAGCTCGTCTTCTCAGCCTACCGGCCCATGCAAAGGTTCCGGCATGGTATCTTCGCAAAGTGTCTTTAACTAGAACCGGTAGGAAAGGTATCTTCACAAAATGTCTTTGGCTCAAACAAATAGGGTAAACATCTTCGCAAAGTGTCTTTGGCTAAAACCAGTAGGGTGCACCTTTAAGAAGGTGCAAACTATTTACAAAGGAAGTTCGAATCATGCACAGTCCATGATTTCTGCAGTTTGTATAACTTTTGTGCAACATCTTCAGAAAAGGAAAACAAACAAAGAGGATCCCGGGTTAACAGAGGGATCCATTAACCCTGGGCGGGTTTAGCAGCAACTTAAAGGAATAAAAGACAAACAGTAACTATTTACATTTTCAGGTTTCCGAGGTTTATTCTTCTTCTGGTGGCTTGGGTTCCTGAACCCCGGCCACTGTAGCACGGACACCAGCGGCAAGCTCCGCAGGGACCACCTGGTCGCCTGCTGTCTGAATTTGAAGCCTAACTCTGTCGGCAAGTTCAGGAGCTGCTACAAAGCGTACAGTAGAAACAGTAACAAGGTCTGGCAGCCCTGGATTGACCACAGTTGGGGCCACAGGTGCCACTCTCTCAGACTCGTATCGCTGAACTTTCCGGGCACGCCATCCTTGTGTGTTCCAGTGACGAGTATACGTCACCTGATCCCCCTCCCGGAGTGGTTCACCTTCTCGATCACAGCAGGGAGTCTCCACATCATAGCCGACAACGAAGATGCCAGTAGGTAGACCCGACTCCCAAATGGAACCCCACCCCTTCTTTGGGTGGAATGCCGCCACCGTCCCTCGCCTGACAGCATCCGTCCCATCATAGATCATTTTTTTGCTCTGCAGTTCCCGTCTTTCAACTTCGGTGCGCTGTCCCCAATGCTGGAGCACGCATTGTTTGTATTGGTCCCAGGTAAGTATCGCAATAGTGAGACCTTCCATTGGAATCCCATCCTGCTCGACCCAGGGAACATCCCATCGGAACATCACCCCTCCTGGGTCCATTTCTATGGGCTCTCCCCACCTGGTTGGCAATGGTGGTAACAACTTCCCCAACGCGCCGGGGGTGAGAACCGCCCGGTCGATTGTAAACGCGGGGTTATTGTTGTGGGGAGGATCGGTCGGGAGAGCAGAACCGTCCAGGGGAATAGGGGCGCCGCCCATACCTGCGCCTGATGTGGTTCCACCGGCGTTGCTCTGGTCCGTTAACGAGGACACTGGAGTCTGCTGCAGCCCGGACCGGGGCTCCTCCAATGGGATGCTCGGATTCGGCTCCGCTGGCTGTGGTTCCTCCTCCTCTAACTCCGAGGTCGGGATTGGTGGACGTAACTCCGCTGTCGGATCCGCATGCTTCCGGTCCATCTCCGGTGAAGAAAGGCAGGCCTGAACTGCTTCTTCCTCGCTCAGGCACTCGCTGTTCATCATCGCTGCCTGATAGTCGGTGGCAGTGCATGCACCTAGCTCCGCCATTTCTCTGAGGTCGGGCTTCTCCGTCACCAGCCTCTCGCCGTTGCATATCAAGGGGTGTTTCTCTTCTGCTTTGGGGCAGGTCATTCCTCTGCAGCCAGAAGTGCAGGGGGCGGTAGCCATTTCTCGCGCCACACTGGGAGTCTCCGCCCATAACACGCCCTCCTTCCCCTTGGGTGTAGCAATGGCGGCGCCTTTTGGCGGGAACTTTTGGCGGCTAATGGCGCAGCACAGTCTTTGTAATAAAGTACAGTCCAAGCACAACAAAGTACAGTCTCTAGGCACACATGACCTGATTCTTCAGGCTTAAGTAGATCCTGTTCGTGACGCCAAATTGGAGCGCCCCCACACCGCCGCAGGGCCGAGGGGTACCCGGAGCCGGGCCTCTGGTTCTCAGTCCTGGGGTTGTCACGGTGGCTAGACCCGGTCCGTGGCCCTGTCCGTCAGTGGGGGGACGTCCGGTGAAATAGGTAGTAGTAATGGTAGCGATGTAACGGTGCGGTTGTGGGGTGTAAGTCGCGGTAAATAACGAGGACACCAGTTTGCAGTCTCTTTACCTCTTTACTGGAGATCTCTGAGTCCTCAGTCCAGAATACAGTTCACCAGGCTGCGCAAGTCCGGCCGGTCCAATGGCACCTCCAGAGTTCTCCTCTCAGGTGGAAATCTGTGCCTTCCTTCTAGCGCTATGTGTTGTAGTCCTTCCCTGCTGTGCTTACGGAAAGTAACCCCACAACGGTTGTGTCTGTTTCTTAAGTTCCCTCACAACTCGATTTGATGTTCCTCTGTAATCCACCCCTTCCCTGTATTCAGGTTGGAATGGCACCCGTTTGTCAGGTAGGCCTGGAGTTCTTCCGGGACCCTAGAGACGCCCCTCTCCCGCAATTGCCCCCCAAGACTTCATAGGTGATATGTGGTAGACAGCCCGCCTGAGACCGACTGTCCTGCCGCTGTTTGGAGTATGGCTTGAAGCTGTATTCTAATCCACTCCCTCGGCGTTCCGGCCACCGGTATTGCGCCTCAGCAAGGTGCTGCCTCTTTCAGCACAACCCCTGCTGGTATTCTCCTTCTGCTTGATCTCGTTTCTCACTCAGCACAATCTGTCTCGCTTCTAGTCCTTTCCTTGAGTCCCGCCGCTTCCAGGAGCCTGCGCGGACCCGTTACGTTCTTTCAATGCCAAGCCTCTGCCAGGATCCCACCCCTGGCAGAGACCCTACAGTCTCTCCCTTCACAACACCCCCTGCCACAGGGTGTTGCTCCGTTCAATCCCGTCAGCGTTCTCTCTAACTTTCTGCCTGACCCCCAGTTTACCCACTATGGTGGGGAGTGGCCTAATGAATAGCACCCTTAGCTCCCCCCGGAGGCCCAGCTGTGAAACATATTGGTGTCTGTGATACCTGATTGGAGGAACTCCTTCGGTGCCATCGAACGTACCATGGCTCCCCTTAGCGGCGAAGCCACAGTACTGCAACGACCAGAACTCTGGGGCGCTGCATAATCTGCAGACAGCAGGCGATAGAGACTCAAACACAGAATTCACGAACGGTGAAGGATTTATCACTAAGAGATTAACATTTCCGGATTACATTAGTCTGGCAACTAAGCACCTCACTGTCTATGGACTTTGTTCATAAAGAGCCTAGTCAGTTAGCTGTGGTGTGGGTGGGGTTAGCTTTCTCCGCTCTGCTTCATGCTAAATCTAAGAACTCTGATTGTGTGAGAACAGCTGCACCCGGTAATCTAAGTGACACATCATTGGATTCAGCTTCTGTTTGCCTAAATTATGCTGCTCTCAGATGAGGTAGCAAAAATCTGCTGACAGATTCCCTTTAATTGCCTCACGTCTGCTCTGAGCATGCTGTTAGAAATATACCTGTGTATGCAACCATTTATTAATTTTTCCTAATAAAAACAAAAATTCCTGTTTTGTAATAGTGAATAATCTGGATTTGCAACCTGACCTATATAGTTTTCATAAAGCCCCTTGGTAGATCATTTCCCCAGATTGGGCCCGCTCCCTGCTTCATTCTCATGGTTTCTCATCAGCTGCCGCTCAGCATTGCCGGTGACAGCGTGAGAATTTTTGCGTCCCCCTCTCCTCCCTCCAGCGCACAGCCTTTTGTTTATAGGGACATGTGCATGGAGAGAGGGAACAGACGGGAGGAGATAATGGAGAGTATTTCTCATTTAATTACACAGAGAATATCTAGTCAGCAGATTCCAAGTCATAATTATCATATAGGTAGCAGAGGTGGGAAGAGACCCTCATATCCCCCCACCGAGACACCAATACTCCAACATCACTGAATGCTGAGAGTCACATACACAGATCTGCACCGCCATCTGTAGCGCATCAACAATTGCATGGTGTATCCAAGACTATGCTCCTGGACACTACCGACTAAGCTGTGTATCTAAGCCACTCGCGTAAAACTGTACTGGTTAACAAGTGTATCTAAGTCTATCATTTAGGATACTGTGTGCGGAGCCATGTGTCTAATCCTATCCTGTGTGATACTGTCTGCTGAGCCGTGTATCTAATCCTATCCTCAGTAACACTGTCTGCTGAGCCTTGTATCTAATCCTATCCTGTGTGATACTGGCTGCTGAGCTGGTGTATCTAATCCTATCCTGTGTGTTACTGTCTGCTGAGCCATGTATCTAATCCTATCCTGTGTAATACTGTCCACTGAGCCACGTATCTAATCCTATCCTGTGTGATACTGTCTGCTGAGCAGTGTTTCTAATCCTATCCTGTGTGATACTGTCTGCTGAGCCTTATATCTAATCCTATTCTGTGTGATACTGTCTGCGGAGCTGTGTATCTAATCCTATCCTGTGTGATACTGTCTGCTGAGCCATGTATCTAATCCTATCCTGTGTGATACCCCCTGCTGAGCCGTGTATCTAATCCTATTCTGTGTGATACTGTCTGCGGAGCTGTGTATCTAATCCTATCCTGTGTGATACTGTCTGCTGAGCCATGTATCTAATCCTATCCTGTGTGATACTGCCTGCTGAGCCGTGTATTTAATCCTATCCTGTGTGATACTGTCTGCTCAGCCGTGTATCTAATCCTATTCTGTGTGATGCTGTCTGCTGAGCCGTGTGTCTAATACTATCTTGTGTGATGCTGTCTGCTGAGCCATGTATCTAATTCTATCCTGCGTAATACTGTCTGCTGAGCTGTGTATCTAATTCTATCCTGTGTAATACTGCCTGCTGAGCCGTGTATCTAATCCTATCCTGTGAGATACTGTCTGCTGAGCTGTGTCTCTAATCCTATCCTGTGTGATACTGTCTGCTGAGCCGTGTATCTAATCCTATCCTGTGTGATACTGTCTGCTGAGCCATGTATCTAATCCTATCCTGTGTCATACTGTCTGCTTAGCTGTGCATCTAATTCTATCCTGTGTGATACTGTCTGCGAAGCCGTGTTTCTAATCCTATCCTGTGTGATACTGTCTGCTGAGCCGTGTATCTAATCCTATCCTGTGTCATACTGTCTGCTGAGCTGTCTATCTAATCCTATCCTGTGTCATACTGTCTGCTGAGCCGTGTATCTGTGAGAGGCAGAGACAAGGCCGTAGTCATGGCAGAGAGCATATGCATTAGCATGCCCTGGTCTCCCTTCACATGAATATAGTGTCTCCACTGCAGCATATCTTCCACTTCACCTTCTGTACCATCAGGGTCCCATCAGGCTGACTGAAGTTCCACTGCTGCTGTTGTTCCATTTAGAGACACAGAGTCCGTTTCAAACTTCAAAGGCAAAACTTTACTTTCATGTTTTCGCAGCACATCCTTTTCCATAACGACATCAACAACAAATTCCACATTACACGCTTCTTCCTCTTTCCCTGTACTCTTCTCCTTGTCACACAGCATGTGCCCGGAACGGACCATTTCATATTGTTCCTCCGCGTCCTCCCTGTTCAGACTCTTTGCGCTTGGGAGTTCCATGAACCGCTTTGCACCGGATCTGAGGGCATCAGCCCATGCAATGATCTGCCACATTGTGAGCGACCTGCCCTTCGTTACTGCTGTGACTGCTCCTGCAGCTCCAATTCTTACTAACACTGTCACTGCTGCTGTTCCGCTGCTGATCTGGTCAGTTGGCCCTGGATGGCTGGGCTTCCCTCTTAACATTACGTGGTCACTGTGTGGTCCCGGGCATTAAGCCAGTCGGGACAATCTAGACACTCAGGCCCTTCTGATCTGTTCAGCTCCCAGGCTTTTCTGACCCCCGACCAGGAAACCCTCCTATCTTATTCCACAGTGGCCCCTCCTATATTAACTATGTACGGGGTGCTGGCTGCTAAACTATAAGGTACTCTCTCTAGTGAACCTGTTAGATAACTTTGCTTTCCCTAGCCAGACAACATACAAATATATATACTGTACATTGTGCAACAGCATTAGAACAATACATATAAAATATGCAATACAACAGTAAGACCTTGTATTACAATAAAACATGACGAAATGAGTGTGTGTGGGGGAATAGCACCACCTCTGGACCCCCTTATATATCTAATCCTATCCTGTGTGGTACTGTCTGCTGAGCCATGTGTCTAATCCTATCCTGTGTGATACTGTATGCTGAGCCGTGTATCTAATCCTATCCTGTGTGATACTGGCTGCTGAGCCGTGTATCTAATCCTATCCTGTGTGATACTGTCTGCTGAGCTGTGTATCTAATCCTATCCTGTGTGATACCGTCTGCTGAGCTGTGTATCTAATCCTATCCTGTGTGATACTGTCTGCTGAGCCGTGTATCTAATCCTATCACGTGTGATACTGTCTGCTGAGCTGTGTATCTAATCCTATCCTGTGTGATACTGTCTGCTGAGCTGTGTATCTAATCCTATCCTGTGTGATACTGGCTGCTGAGCGGTGTATCTAATCCTATCCTGTGTGATACTCTCTGCTGAGCCGTGTATCTAATCCTATCCTGTGTGATACCGTCTGCTGAGCTGTGTATCTAATCCTATCCTGTGTGATACTGGCTGCTGAGCCGTGTATCTGTTGGGGTCCTGAGAAGTGGGGACCGCTCCTGGCTGCTCTATTCTCTTTGAATTGGGTTATGAAATCATAGATAGCTCCCCTCTCCATAGTGACCATAATCTGCTTTACCACTTTGTGTGTATCCATGTTAACAGACTACATGCCAACTATATAGTCTGATTCTGCAAAAGAAATATTAAAAAAAAACAAAAAAAAACAATAAATCACAACAGAGGAGGGGTCCCCAAAGAGGGGAGGCTTACCTTCTTAATAAAACCAAGCACATATAACCCACTTAGAGTAACATGGGAGGTGAACTGCGGACCCCGGTGTCTGGTCACTCGTAGAGTGGCCTACCATTGGAGAAGAGTATATATTGTCTGTTTTCAGGAAAAGAGCCATTCTCTGCACTGTTGCCTCCTTTAGAAAGCATCAAACTGTATACCAAGCTTCAGGTTGGTTCCTTTATTCATTATAAGGCTTTAGTAAAGACTCTAATTTCGGGGTCTTACACTTCATCAGAACAATGAAGTGTGATGCTTCTAGTACTAAATGTTGTCTTACAAAACCAATTCAGGCCTATCCGTTTCCTGAAATGTTATGTCCGAAACTTGTGAATCACATATCAGGAGCCATAGTCTGGAATGACCCAGGAGTGAAGCCCGCGCCATACATGGCAGGTACTGATTGTTATTCTCGCCCTGATGCCACAAACATCACTGATGAGGCATCTAAGTGGTTTTGATGGAGGTGAGGAACAGTTGTGAGGTGAGAAGACTCTTATGGTTATGTCAATGGTAACATGAAACGGTCATGGCTTTCAGTAGATGGGGATAAAAAAAAAATCACATCGCAAAGGAGTTGACCAGGCTTGGACAAACATGGCTGTTTCCTTCTATTAGTATAGAGCAGCTGTAAGGAGGTTGCTTTCCCTGCTCCTTGCCTGGAACCACATAGTCAGACAGCTGGGTTGTTGGGGGGAAGACTTTCTGCCCTGGACAGAGGGGACGAGGTGACTGCTGGGAAGAGAGAGGTGTGGTCAGAAAAGAGCGGGAGAGCAGAGAGAAGGCAGCGCGCCAAAGAGAGGGCAGGCTGCAGCGCCGTGCTCCTCCTAAAAGTAGTGCTCCCCGTGAGGTCACTGAGGCTGAGATACCCACCAGAGTGAAGGCTGGATGTGGGGGTGTAGATTTGGAAGCCTCCTGAATCAGAGACAGTGACTGTGCAGCCCTGGTGACCGTAGTGACAAGCAAAGATCCCTGAGTGTGATAAGTAACTGCCCAGTGTGTGTGTGACATGTTACTACAGAGAGACTGTCAGCTTGGTGCACAGAGGCTCCTGCAGCATGGACGGAGACTGTGCTATTTCCTGGTTCCAGTTTCACTTTGTGAAGAACAGGCTGCAAAAGTTTAACCCCGGAGTCTCCAGGAGTCTCCAGTTCTCAGAAGACAGGAAAGACTTCAGACTCTTCAAGTGCTGCTGGTGACTGTACCCACATTGGAATAAGGACCCTTCAGTCAGGACCTCCCTGGACTGATAGGTTACAAGAACACTCGTTAACCCTTTCGTTTCCGTTTAACTGTTTACTATTGATTTACCTCTATTAACCCCCTGTTTACTCCCTGCGAGGAGAATCTACTCCTGTTAATAAATTCCCCTCAACAG
The DNA here is from genome assembly GCF_051348905.1 of Ranitomeya variabilis. Lineage (NCBI taxonomy): Eukaryota > Metazoa > Chordata > Amphibia > Anura > Dendrobatidae > Ranitomeya > Ranitomeya variabilis. Next base: position 592,075,095 of record NC_135232.1, on the reverse strand, counting down.
TTGGTCTGTCTGTTCCGTGGTGACATACACAACCCTGCACTCTATTACACTTGGCGTAGTCAGCAGGATGTCACACGGTAGCGCGGAAGGGGCAGACCAAGCAGTTGAGGGAGGTCCCAGGTCTAGCATCTCCTGGGGAGCCATGTTAGCTAACCTGCCAAGATTTTCAGGGAGTAATGTCATGTTGTGGGGTTGGACGGAGCGCATCCGAGGGATGATGCAGATGCATCCTATGACACCAGCTCTGCAGGCAGAAATAGCTGTGATGGCCCTAGAGGGGGATGCACAGGACTCTGTTATGCTCAGACCCCCCCAGGCGAGAGATACCCTGGACAAAGTATTACGTATACTTGAGGAGACGCATGGGGACCCCACTGACGTAGGGGAGCTGCGCATGCGACTGTTCCGCCGGGTACAAAGAGAGGGGGAGACCGTGACGCAATATATGAACGCACTGCAGGAGCTTCATACTGCCATTATACGGAAGGACGGCGTAGGTGTGGGGTCAGTTGACGTTGTGCTGCGAGACCAACTGGTGACAGGCTTGCGAGATGTGTTGATGAAACAGGCCCTGCGAGAGCGCATGCGCGTAAAGCTAGATATGACTTTCTCTGAGGTCGGGAGTGAGTCACGCATGCGCGAGCGAGAGCAAGGGGTGGTAGGGCCAGTGAGAAAGGTATGGAGCAGGGAGGTAACAGCCCCTCAATGGGTAGAAGACTTGAAGATGGAGGTTAAGCGAGTCCGTGAGGAGGTGGCTGAATATAAGAAGATCCCTGCTGCAGAGTACAGCCCTCCAGTGCGAGAAAGAGAGACCGCCCCCCAAAGTGAGACTAGTGCCGCTCGGCGAAGACGACTGCCTAGATCAGTGATGGCGAACCTATGACACGCGTGTCAGTGCTGACACGCGTAGTCATTTTCAGTGACACGCCGGCCGCCGGCCGCGGCCCCATAGAAATTGCATCTTTACATTGCATGGCATCTGATCCGATTTTTTATCGGATCGGATGCCATGCAGGAGGTCTGTGGGTCCAAACAACAGAGCTCCGGCACAGAGCGTCTAGGCCTGGGACTTCCGGTAGGCCCGGCGCAGCTCCCGGAAGTCCCAGGCCTCCGCGCGGGTCGGATGCCATGCAGGAGGTCTGTGGGCCCAAACAACAGAGCTCCGGTGCAGAGCGTCTAGGCCTGGGACTTCCGGTAGGCCCGGCGCAGCTCCCGGAAGTCCCAGGCCTCTGCGTCGGAGCTGTGTTGTTTGGGCGGCATTGCGCTGCTCCCTGCTCCCTGCTTCGCCGGCCGGAAAGATCGGACCTACCGGTCCCATGCCTAGAGTCCGCTCTGTTATTTGGGTGGCATTGCGCTGCTCCCTGCTGCGCCGGCCAGAAGTCCCAGGCTGCACTTCTGAGGCCTGAGGAGATCGCTGTCTGGGGGCCCTGTGATTGCTGTCTGCAGGCCCTGTGATTGCTGTCTGCAGGCCCTGTGACAACTACTGCAACCATCATCCAGTGAACTGTGGGGTGTCATTGGCCATTACTAAGATAAGTGAGGGGGAGGCTGGAAGAGGCCTGTGCTATGGGTGCCGTTTCCCGCCATTAAGAACGCCATCTTGCAGCATAGTACAGACTCCATTTCACCACCATTACTGTTTGTGGTGCATCCTTATTAACCCCTATTTCTGCTAATTGCCTGCAGGGCTAACTATAAATCTTCTCTCATGGAGAAGCCACAAAATAAAAAACCAAAGTTAAGTAAAGGGAGTGGTAGTAGTAGCAGTAGCCGACCCTTTCAAGAGACATGGACTGAGATGTATGGCATTATAGAAAAAAATGGCAGATCATTTTGCATTCTATGTAGTGAAACGGTAGTAAGCAGAACGTGGAATGTAAATAGACATTTTGAAACTAATCATTCCCAGCTCTTCAAAAAAAGTGAGGATGAAAGGAAGGAATACATTTCCAGGCAGCTACACCTTCATAAGAGCCAATCTAATTCCATCCTTAAATTTGTAAAAAGCTCTACAAATTTAACATCTGCAAGTCTGAGCATTGCTCACTCCATAGCTCAGCATGGAAAAGCACTCAGTGAGGGAGAATTTATTAAAGATACTCTCTTAAGATGTGCACCAGTTCTATTTCATGATATGCAGAATAAAGATGCAATTATTAAGAGAATATCTGAGTTACCACCGCAACAGCTGGAGTGCCACAGGTTCGCCATCACAAGAATTCCCCCTCCCCCTCACTTATCCTAGTTCACGTCTTCAAAAGGAGATTTGTAGTTAAATTTCCGCGCTGCCGCTAAGATGAATTTCAGGAGAGTATAGTTGATTCACAGTGGTTTTATTCAACGCGTTTCAGGGGTCTCATGCCCCCTTCATCAGGAAATACCACACAGTCATTGTATTTTGTCATTGTATATACCTCTCTAATCGTTTGAATTGTTAATGGTGTGTTATCATTGAACTTTGACACTGAGTCATCTGACCTGGTGGACCTCATTTTTTTAACCTAGCAAAACTATTTATACCTGTGATGCCTGTATATTCTGTGTGGTATTTCCTGATGAAGGGGGCATGAGACCCCTGAAACGCGTTGAATAAAACCACTGTGAATCAACTATACTCTCCTGAAATTCATCTTAGCGGCAGCGCGGAAATTTAACTACAAATCTCCTTTTGAAGACATTAATTTCTCTGGTCGGTGAAGACCTGTGGATCTGCAGCAGCCGCTATCTACATGCTCTAATCTCATCCTAACCAGGTGAGCAAAATTGGTGTATATTCTCCTCTATGTAACGTGGATAAGACCCTATTGCGCTTTTTGTCTCCCCATTGTTTTGCAATAGTTATCCTAGTTCACGGCACCCCACACAAGTTAAATAATAGCAAGACCAACAAAAGAAACCAACTGACAGATGAACAAAGAAGTCACTAAGCAGGTAAGTTAAATAATTATAATTATACATATTTGGTATTTAAACTATACATGTCGCAAAATTATGGTTTTTTTATCAAGGTGACACACCACCCAAGTTATGTTCGGTTTTTTGGCGAATTTTGACACACCAAGCTCAAAAGGTTGCCCATCACTGGCCTAGATGCTACAACTGCAGAGTACCCAGTCACAATGAAGAGGAGGCGATGTGGACCCGAGATTCCCAGCTGAAGATAAGAAGAATCTGGGAGGAGATTGAGAGTCTGGGGAAAGCCCTTACTGCCGTTTTGGGGACCAGCGGCATACCCCGAGGTAACGTGCGGAAGCCGCCAGAAAGAGATAGAGGAGAGGTGCGCAGCATGAAGAAGGCTTCGGTGGTGGCCCCAGAGTGTAACTCCATATCCTGGGGTGAAGAGCAACCGCAGATGAGAGATGTCCCCCGCCGAGGTCGACGATCCACACTGAAGTGCCCTCCAGACCGACGCAGACGTGAGTGCTGGTCGTGCAGAAAGGTGGGACACATGTCCAGAAATTGCCCTACCCGAGAAGAGCGGTGGCAGAGATCCGCTCACCCCTCTGAGGGTCCTGCTAACTGGAGGGAACGTCGCCCCTGGAGGGAATGGTACGGCAGGAAGAGAAGAGTTCCACCTAGGACAAGACAGTATCACAATGTCGGACGCCAAGGAGAGGTGGAGAAGGTGTCAAGCATCTCTGGTGAAATGACTGCGCTGTCACAACGCGTAAAGGCGAACCTGGTGGATCTACAGCCTGGGTCTGAAGGTTTTGTTGGTGAGACTCAGTCCGGAGGAAAGAAAGTGACGTTCACTCAAGAAGACCACCGAAGTGCTTTACTACCTTGCCCAGCACGAGTTCCCGAAGAAGGAGAGAAAGTGCCAAGTGTTCCTGCGACACTCGTTTTCAAGGTCCGAGCCAATGAGAAGGAGAAACCACTGATGTCATCCCCTGAGGTGAAGAATGTGCTGGCTGTCAGCTCGCCAGTTCCTGATCGGACAGGGGAAATGGAACAGCTGTGTGAGACAGGGCATGTGGTTGAGAAGCCCTGGGAAGTGATGTCCGCAGAGCCCGGCGCAGATGACAAAGAGTCCGGCCTGCATGGTCTTAATTCATCTGACTCAAGCTTCGACGAGAATGCTCCTGTCAAAGAGAGGGGGAGCTATGGAGAAGAATTGCTTGTACTAAGCCCCCAGACTAAGGAACCCGAGCAAGAAGCCCCTACGCAAACACCTGCTACCGGCAAGGCTAAGAAGAAGAAGAAAAAGAAGAGGACAGCAGTTGTTGATGAAGCAGAGAAAGCATATCTCAACCTGACTGATGAACAGCTCCTAAACCATTTAGTTTGGGAGTATGTGCAAGAAGAAAGGCAGAAGGAGATGCAAGGATTGCCAGTATCTGACTCCCCTCAGAAGAACAAAGAGAAGCACGAAGAGACCTCGCCCGTGGAATGGCGAGCTTTAAGAGAGGGGGAATGTAAGGAGGTTGCTTTCCCTGCTCCTTGCCTGGAACCACATAGTCAGACAGCTGGGTTGTTGGGGGGAAGACTTTCTGCCCTGGACAGAGGGGACGAGGTGACTGCTGGGAAGAGAGAGGTGTGGTCAGAAAAGAGCGGGAGAGCAGAGAGAAGGCAGCGCGCCAAAGAGAGGGCAGGCTGCAGCGCCGTGCTCCCCTAAAAGTAGTGCTCCCCGTGAGGGCACTGAGGCTGAGATACCCACCAGAGTGAAGGCTGGATGTGGGGGTGTAGATTTGGAAGCCTCCTGAATCAGAGACAGTGACTGTGCAGCCCTGGTGACCGCAGTGACAAGCAAAGATCCCTGAGTGTGATAAGTAACTGCCCAGTGTGTGTGTGACATGTTACTACAGAGAGACTGTCAGCCTGGTGCACAGAGGCTCCTGCAGCATGGACGGAGACTGTGCTATTTCCTGGTTCCAGTTACACTTTGTGAAGAACAGGCTGCAAAAGTTTAACCCCGGAGTCTCCAGGAGTCTCCAGTTCTCAGAAGACAGGAAAGACTTCAGACTCTTCAAGTGCTGCTGGTGACTGTACCCACATTGGAATAAGGACCCTTCAGTCAGGACCTCCCTGGACTGATAAGTTACAAGAACACTTGTTAACCCTTTCGTTTCCGTTTAACTGTTTACTATTGATTTACCTCTATTAACCCCCTGTTTACTCCCTGCGAGGAGAATCTACTCCTGTTAATAAATTCCCCTCAACAGTTGGTCTGTCTGTTCCGTAGTGACATACACAACCCTGCACTCTATTACACAGCCATGCTTTTAAGTCTATGGTAAGGTAGAAAGCAGCGACGATATTTTCAGATTATTTTCACAAATTTTGGTCATTATGCAGCGCCCCCACTGCCGCAGGGCCGAGGGGTACCCGGTACCGGGCCTCTGAGTCTCTGCTCTGGGGTTGTCACGGTGGCTAGACCCGGTCCGTCACCCTGCTGAGGGGCGCACAATAAAAGGTGGTAGTGGTGGTAGTGGTGCGGTGCAGTAAATAACGAGGACACCAGGTTGCAGTCTCTTTACCTCTTTACTGAAGGCTTCTGGGTCCTCAGTCCGGAATACGGTTTACCGGGCTGCGCAAGTCCGGCCGGTCCAATGGCACCTCCAGAGTTCCCGTTGCAGGTGGAAATCTGTGCCTTCCTTCTAGCGTTTGTGTGTTGTGGTCCTCCCCTGCTGTGCTTACGGGATAGTACCCCACAACTGTTGTGTCTGTTCCTCGTGTTCCCTCACAACAACTCGATTCTGATGTTCTTCTTCTCGCCCCCCAGGTCTTATGGTAGGACGCACCCGTACGACGGGAAGGCTCGGAGCTCTTCCGGGACCCTAGAGTCGCCCCTCTCCAAAGGTTGCCCCCTATGTCTGCGTAGGTGATGTAGGTGAGACAGCCAGCCTATAGCTCTCTGCCCTGCCGTTGGTTTGAAGTAATGCTTAGAGCTCTGTACTTCCTCAGCGTTCCGGCCACCGGTTATTTACACCTCAGTAGGATGTTGCCTCGGTCTAACAGCACGACTCCTACTGGTATTTCTCCCTGATGCGTTGATCTCGTTTCTCACTCAGCACAATAAATCTCGCTTCTTGTCCTTTCTTAGGGCACCGCCGCTATGAAGTGCAGGCGCGGTCCCGTAGCTTTCTCTCTGATTGCCAGGCCTCTGTCAGGATCCCACCCCTGACAGGGATCCTACCGAATCTTCCCCTACAACACCCTCTGCCACAAGGTGTTGCCTGGTTCCAACCCAGTCAGCATTCTCTCTAACTTCCTGCCTAACCCCCAGTTTTACCAGACTGTGAGGAGTGGCCTAATAAATAGTACCCTTAGCTCCCCCTGGAGGCCAGACTGTGAAATGTATTGGTGTATGTGATACCTGGTCAGATGAACTCCTTCAGTGCCATCAGACGTACCATAGCCCCCCTTAGCGGCGGAGCCACAGTACTGCAACGACCAGGACTCTGGGGCGCTGCACTTACACAATCCTCTAAGTGTATGTCCGACTTCAGACACCACATAGATACACCAGAGTGCTAGTTCAGCAGAGCGCTCCTGTGTTGTCTATGAGAGAGCCATTGGCAGACATGTCTGGCGGTGGCTTTTCTCTGGAGACCATACGATGAGCAGTCGGAAATGTCTGATCAATATTTCCCTGAACAAATAATTGTCTGGGGCTCCCATACACATTAGATTGTTGTCTGAACCCCTTCAATATCAGACATTAGTCTAACGTGTATGGGGGCTTCAGTGTTGGTCATTGTAAAGAGCTTTCTCCAGTGAGAATACATCTGTCTCTTAAAGGGTCAGCACCATGTAAAGATGTGTTGTGTCGCCTTCATTTTGCCCTGTATTCTATTGTCACCTGTATAGTTTAAGAACAATGGTGTGGGTGACCATATGTGGGCAGATTACATAAAGGTGTAAGGGTACCGTCTCACATAACGATTTACCAACGATCACGACCAGCGATACGACCTGGCCGTGATCGTTGGTAAGTGGTTATGTGGTCGCTGGAGAGCTGTCACACAGACAGCTCTCCAGCAACCAACGATGCCGAAGTCCCCGGGTAACCAGGGTAAACATCGGGTTACTAAGCGCAGGGCCGCGCTTAGTAACCCGATGTTTACCGTGGTTACCAGCGTAAAAGTAAAAAAAAAACAAACAGTACATACTTACATTCCGGTGTCTGTCCCCCGGCGTTCTGCTTCTCTGCACTGTGTCTGCGCCAGCTGGAAACCACAGCGGTGACGTCACCGCTGTGCTCGCTTTCCGGCTGGCCGGCGCTCACAGTGCAGAGAAGCAGAACGCCGGGGGACAGACACCGGAATGTAAGTATGTACTGTTTTGTTTTTTTTACTTTTACGCTGGTAACCACGGTAAACATCGGGTTACTAAGCGCGGCCCTGCGCTTAGTAACCCGATGTTTACCCTGGTTACAAGTGAACGCATCGCTGGATCGCTGTCACACACAACGATCCAGCGATGACAGCGGGAGATACAGCGACGAAATAAAGTTCCAAACGATCTGCTACGACGTACGATTCTCAGCAGGATCCCTGATCGCTGCTGCGTGTCAGACACAGCGATATCGTATGGATATCGCTGGAACGTCATGGATCGTACCGTCGTAGCGACAAAAGTGCCAATGTGAGACGGTACCCTAATGAAAGGGTCCTGGTTCAGTAACACAGAAGAGCAGGAGGGGCAGATCCCTGAACACAAAGTGATCGCTTATGTGGAATGATTCTGTAATAAGATATTTCCCACAAAAAAGGCCCTGTCTTCGAGGAGTAATGCTGTGCCGACAAAGTTATTATAAAATGCACTGTTATATAGTGGAAGCAATTGGGGCGACGTAAGATATCTGCTGCTCCGTGGCGCGTCAGAGTTTACTGCCTCGCTAGTGCTGAATGACATGTTTCTACCTGACCATATTGATGCCACCTCACTTGCCCAGCTAAGCACTACCTGGGGTAACAAAGAATTAAAGGAATTGCCCAGCACTTTTAAATAATTTATCAACGGGTTCAGGGCGGTGAAAAAGTAAACAAAAAAACATATAGAAAAAAGTTAACTAAAGCTCTGCTACCACCACATTATATGGTGGTAATATTAATGTTAGTGCAGTAATTAGGTGTAATGATCAGTTTAGTGGTATCACTACTGTATATACTGTGTATGTGGTCATAATTTGGTGGTACTTTTTGTCTATAAGGCATCCATACGCATTAGATTACTGTTAACTGAATGATGCTTCGTCCGATTGTATCTCTGCCATCTCTCCCATACACAGGATCGTGAGCTCGGCCTAGCGCTCTTCGGTCTTAAGAAGGTGATTGGCAGTCTGAAATCGGACCCCCATACACATTAGAGTGTCCGCCGAACCTGTAAATTTTTGAGCATGCGGCTAACATTAGTCAATTGGTCTTGGTACAGTCGTTTGGTAATAATTGGTATGGAGGCATTATTCCATCAGTATGTACTGATATTATACAACTTTGTATAGCGGTATTATTAGTAATATTGGTCTTGCAGTAAATTTTCATCTTCTTCAATGTCATGCAGGGTCTTATCTATAATAGGACCCCCTATCTGGGGACGTGGGGGCACATTGGCCAGTGTGAGCTTTCAAATGCCGTGGTTGAATTTCAGTCCCAGTCTGGCTTTGCTGAAGGCGATTTCATCCAGTGAAATACTAAAATCTCTCAATGGTCTTCTCTGATGTGAAAAACAATAAAAATAAAAGGAAAAATTTAGATAAAAAACAAAATAACCATAACCTTAAACGTGCAATATAGAAAAATAAATGTTAGGCATTGGCGAAGAAAAGCATAAAATCTGTTTTAGTGTTTGGCTTTGTGGCTCCTTAGAGGGGTTTTCTAGAATTATATACTGTGGGGATATATATACTGTATATCTGCAGCCATCAGTGAAATATTATCAAAAAGTTGCTAAATTTGGTGCAAGAATAATCTTCGCCCTTTCGTGTTGATCCTGTCTCAAAAAATTAGCAAAAAGCTGTGTGTCTCTTAATAAATTTGACGCACCTTATTCCAGCGGGCTTTTGGTTTATGATTGGAGTTCCATAGATTTTTCCCTATTTGTAAAAACTATAATAAAAAGAAATAAAAATTACGTCAAATTCTGTAAAAACCTGAACTGGTAAAAATGACTAAATCCGCAGGTCTCTAACGAGATTATATTTTGGTTGTTGATTGTTTCCTGGAATTTTCTCTAGAAATGTATTCATTCCGGTAATCAGATGTCATGTTCCCAGGTTCTTTGACCCGAGTTATTATCCGATAAATGTCACTTCTTCACTTTGCCTTTCGACCTTGGCGACCTGATAAATGAATGCTCTCTGGGATTTTTTTTTGTAGAACAATCTTTTGACCACTGTTAAATTACCATTATGGTGACCTTAAGTGGCTGGTAACGATAATTAAACAATGGGGAAAACAGTGAAAATAGCCATTATTATGACACTTCTTCTTCCACCTCCTTCCTCTTTCTCCAGTGAATTGGGCCATCAGAATAGAAGTCCAAGGACAGGCCCTCGGAAGCGCTTTCTGACTAGTATTGACAATGGAAATCTGGCTTTGTCAAGAAAGAAAAAAAAAAAAGCACCGGGCCTAAAAGCTGGGAAGTCATGTTACATTTACAAAATGAATGTGATTTGAAGGACCCTCTGGACAATGCAGTTTATCTAGGGATGGGAAATGCCGGCTGCTGCTTGGATGACTTGTTGGCCAATTATCACTTCTATTTATCCCTTTCCCTCTTTATTTAAAGTCATCTATGGGCCCGAGGTGGCAGCTGGAATGTAGCACAAAAGCTGCCAGCGACGTCCCATAATACCTTGGTAAACATTTTTCTACTTTACAGTATTTGGAAGATGACAACTGTTGACCGGTTTCGTGTGGACATCTTAGGAGAAGACCACTGGACAACCTGATCTTGATGAGTCCGTCTCCATATTACTTCAGATGTCCTTATAAAACTACCAAACCAATGGTGCCTCGATATTCTCAATCTACAGCTGGTTTATGACCAAGTATGATGTCAGTGGCCATCCCCTCCTAAAAAAGATGTCTACCCCCAAATAAAAGTAACATACTAATATAGATCTTGACTGAAAGGTGCCCTGACCTCACCCTACTAGCTCCCAGTTGGTCTTCCTTTGGACTGTGTCCGACACAGGACAGTGTTTCCAATTACCAAAGTGGTAACACAAATCCAGAAATAAGGAGAAATGATTGGCCATTGAAATCTGTGGGCCATCATTGTTATGGTATCTGTCACTTGCATAGGCTCTAATGGAGCTGTACATGATGGCACCATGTTACAGAATTATGTATTCCCATGCATCCTTCCTAATGCCCTTTATAGCAATCCTCTGCGTTTAGTGGTATACTGCCAAAGGCAGCACACCATGTAACTCTTATGAGGCCCGTTGGCTGGGAAGGGGGACTCAGTGCCAAAGGGCTCCAACCCCTTCTCCAGATTTCCTCCAGAAATATACAGCAGAAGTAGTGAGGATTTGTATGGAGCAGGCTCAAGTGCTGAGACCGATCCATACTAGCTGATTTATACAGCAGACACCCGCAGGTAACTGCTGCCATTGTAGCAAGCACAATCTCAGCAGCTCAACCCCTTAGATGCCGTAGATTATAGAAAACATGGTATTAGAAGAGGTTAGATAGGGGGTCCTTTGTCACTCCACTGGACCCATGCAACAAGATGGTGGAAACCTCATGTTTTTTAATGGCAGCCATGTGAGGGCTTCAATTTGGACCTTTATTACCAGGCCACCAGGTTTCTGTGAAGCCATATAAATACATACAACAGACGATGGAGCAACCTACTAATATATTCAGTCCATACATTGATGTTAGGGATTGTCTGCTCTACAACACCAAATTGCAAAAGGCCCATCAAGGGAAGTCTCTCATTAGGCTTCTTCGTCAGTAAGCTGAAGTGTAGAGTGGCCACAGAGAGTGTCTTGTACTCTGGAGGAATCAGTATGTCCTTGCAGTATGTCATCACATTACTTGAACAAGCTGCTAATATCAAAGGGCCAGGTATAATTGCTTCATTTCACCAGTGGTGCTTCTGCAAAAGACGGCTGTACAGTTAGCTTATTGTCTCTGAAACAAAAAAAGTAAAAGCTAGAGTATCCCTTTAATTTACATATCAAGCATTAAATAAACTCTGTGAGATAATTATCAGCTGATTATAAAGAGTGGCAGTAAATAAAGATCCTCTCATTTACTGGTCAGTCCTATTGAATTTCTCAAACCCAGGAGAACAATTACTTCTATTTGTCTGTGGGTCAGGAGGGACATTGTGCTAATGGTGTGGACAAGACCTCAGCAGGGTAGTGACCTTTGCATTATCCTGCTGTGTAGACAAGCTGCTGTGCCCATTGATGTGTTATGTAAACCACTGCTGCTGACAAATTGGTGTGGCTTCAGGTTAAGATCATAAATACTCAAATTACATGGTAGGGGAGGTCCACTGGGAATACTATACTTGTGTCAAGCTGACAAGACCCAGAATCCCCAGATTGAAAGCCTCTAGTCTACAGTAGGCTCATTTCTCATACTGCAGTAGTTACAGGTGGTGACTGCAATATTTCCAGCACACTTGGAAAAAATTTGGCTAATGGTGTAGTCTACGTTCACATTTGCGGTCTGCGCCGCAGCGTCGCCGCATGCGCCATGCGCCCCTATACTTAAAATCGCACTTGCATTTTGCGCCACATGCGTCACTGCGGCGCACGCGTCCGGGCGCAGAGGACGCAGCAAGTTGCATTTTTGCTGCGTCCAAAATCAATCAAAAAAAGGACGCATGCGGCGCAAAACGCAGCGTTGTGCATGCGTTTTGCTGCGTTTTTGTTTGCGTTGTGCGTTGCGGTGCCGACGCTGCGGCGCACAACGCAAATGTGAACGTAGCCTTAGAGATGTACCATTTGGTGTTTCTGTAGTCTCTAAATCACCCTCTCTGGTTAGTGGAGACCTGGGTCATCAGTAGGTTTATACTCGTTAGCTTATCTTCTAATACTGAGATGTACATTTATTCTCAAAACAAGTCTCTTTTTCAGGCCGAAGTCAGATGTGCGGGAAATACGGTCCATGTACAAACAATAACGCAAGAACTGGCCACATTCTGACAGGGAGACCTACGACTGGTTGGTTCATCACGGCCTGGAAACATACCATCTGAATTCAACCTTATCCTCACTGGTAAAATATTTTGTCAATTTGACAAGGACCCTCCAAGGTCAATGTCAAGTGGTGAGCTTTCATTTTTGACCAAGGTGGTTCACTGATTACAGACTCTCAAAGGTATGATCTTTCATAATAATCAAGTTGATAAATATAAATCAAATTCTTTGATAATAATAATCTCTTTATTTATATAGCGCCAAAACATTCCTCAGCGCTTTACAGTTTTGGCGCACATTATCATCGCTGTCCCCAATGGGGCTCACAATCTAAACTCCCTATCAGTATGTCTTTGGAATGTGGGAGGAAACCAGAGAACCCGGAGGAAACCCACACAAACATGGGAAGAACATACAAACTCTTTGCAGATGTTGTCTTTGGTAGGATTTGAACCCAGGACTCCAGCTAACCACTGAGCCACTGTGCTGCCCATGATGAATGCGATCAGTCAGTATTCATTGCTGCAAGAACATCGACTAGACCCAAATTCACTGAGCTCGGCCTGGAAACAAAATCTCCTAATCTAATTTTTAGTGGATGAAATGGATTTTTGTGAGCACAGAGGCCGTAAAGTCATGCGGACACCTCTGTAGCTCAGATAGGATTATTATTACTTCCACCATTTGACCACCAGTGATTTATACTTAGATTCTTTCAAGGTTTTGTAGCCACATTTCAATTTAGACCCTGAAAAGTCATGCTCCATCCAACCAACCAAACGAGGTGTAAAAGCAGAAGTATGGGTTTCTATGTTTATCTACCTGGTACCCTAAAGCCTTCAAATTATGCCAATGGGCCAAACTCTTACCATTATCTACTGGATTTTCAGCTCCCAAAATTTAATTCAACGGATTAAGACAGACTCAGATGTAATAATAATGAATTAGGCCATTGTGGATTCTTGGGGAGCCCAGTTTTGTGGCCATGACACCTGATGGAGCTCACTCAGGCTAAGTTTTTGGAAATCTGTCTCAGATAAACTTTACTACTGATACATGACCATAAATTCTACCATCTCCCATTGGTAAAGCCAACTGTTGTGCTGCTATAAGCAAGCTTGTCTCACACATGTATTGTGTGGTGTTGTATAATACAGGACGCTTCTTCGTTAATTAGCCTTTCAAAGAACATTTTCTCTTGTTCGTATGCGACCTTTTAACTGACCACAAAAGCCAATGCACACAAGGCCCCTGTATGGCTGCGTGGGAAACACTGCGCCCGCTCACCACAAAAGGACACACCATTTTATTTCTTGTTTGACCCCACATGACATTTTGATTCCAGCAAATTTCTTTACACACAAGTGTTTTTATTTTGTGTGTGAATATATTATGGAAAGGCTGTAATGAGCTTTCATAGTGAAGACTGAAGTATTGGATAAATCAACAACTATATGACAATAGCATATTTTGATAGATGTGTAAAGCAGGTAAATGGATGCAGTAACACAGAGGCACAGAGCAAGAGTAAACAGAGGTATGGTTTAATTAACACAGTAAGGGTACTGTCACACAGTGCAATTTTGATCGCTACGACGGTACAATTCGTGACGTTCTAGCGATATCGTTACGATATCGCAGTGTCTGACACGCAGCAGCGATCAGGGATCCTGCTGAGAATCGTACGTCGTAGCAGATCGTTTGGAACTTTGTTTCGTCGCTTGATCACCCGCTGACATCGCTGGATCGTTGTGTGTGACACCGATCCAGCGATGTGTTCGCTTGTAACCAGGGTAAACATCGGGTAACTAAGCGCAGGGCCGCGCTTAGTAACCCGATGTTTACCCTGGTTACCAGCGTAAACGTAAAAAAAACAAACAGTACATACTCACATTCCGGTGTCTGTCCTCCGGCGTCTCAGCTTCTCTGCACTGTGAGCGCCTGCCGGCCGGAAAGCGAGCACAGCGGTGACGCGGTGACGTCACCGCTCTGCTTTCCGGCTATGGTGCTTACACAGTGGAGAGAAGCAGAACGCCGGGGGACAGACACCGGAATGTAAGTATGTACTGTTTGTTTTTTTTACGTTTACGCTGGTAACCAGGGTAAACATCGGGTTACTAAGCGCGGCCCTGCGCTTAGTAACCCGATGTTTACCCTGGTTACCCGGGGACTTCGGCATCGCTCCAGCGCCGTGATTGCAAAGTGTGACCGCAGTCTACGACGCTGGAGCGATAATTATACGAAGCTGCGACGTCACGGATCGTGCCCTCGTAGCGATCAAAATTGCACTGTGTGACAGTACCCTTAGAGTTCTCACAGGGAGCAAAAGGGGTTAAACAGATTTTAAGCTAAAGAACACGAAGAACAGGATAACTTAAGGCCACAGTCTATGCATTTAACTGTTTCACTTATCGTGAGTCTGATGCTGATCACTGCTCCAAAAACAAAAGGTGAAAGCCGTCTTATGCAGGTGTTGCGACCTTCAGACTTTCCCGTCCAACAGATCTGTGTGAACTCTTCTGGCGGCAACGGGCGTTCACCGGTCTGACCCGTTGAGACCCTAGTCCATCACAATGCCTTGCAGCTGGGAGTCGTTTACCACAATCTCCTGCTCGGCGAGCTCTGCAGTCGGGGGTTCTGCACAACACTCTCCCACTCAGCGTGCTCTGCAATCGGGAGTCCTGCACAACACTCTCCTGCTCGGCGTGCTCTGCATTCAGGAGTCGTCCCTCGCAAAACCCCCTGTGTTCCTCTCGCTTACCTCCTCCCCCTCCCAGCAGGTCATCGGTCCTTTCTGTCTCTAATTTCCTTCCACCTGCAACAAGAGGCACGTCCCCAGCAGTTACGGATCCGGTGCTCTGCCAGCACCCACAGCCTGGTCTTCTTCTTTACACCCCCGCTCTCCTTTAACTCACCATTCCATGGGCGAGAGCTCTTTTGCCAGACGTTCACATTCTTCCACACCTTGAACGATTCGTTGCCATATAAAATGATTTTGTTCATATCGGGTGTTGGACACCCCAGCTGTTGTTCGCTCAGATCGGCGTAATCCAGGTTGATTGATGGGAGGCGAGGGGCTATTTGGGTCCGATGAATCTGCCGTTCCTGTCGCTTCAAGCATTGGCACCTTAGTGCTCACTTCCCTGGGGGTGATAGACAGTGAATTGTTGAGATCTGGGGGAGAGGCCGGCATCTCTTCTTCGTCAAAGTCGAGAACAGTCAAAGTGGGCGCATTGATGACATTCGGTGATTCTTTTCTTTCCTTGGGCCCTTTGGATAGGCAGGGCCATAACATGCCACGGTGAACTACCCAGGTAGGCGCTCCTTCTACTAGTTTAGGCTGGACTTCATATACCGGCTCGTCAGAACCGAATTTGCGTGTCACTCGATGCGGGGTCCTCTCCCATTGGTGTTCCAGTTTTCCTTGGGGCCGCTTGTTCCGGATCAACACCCGATCTCCTGCTCTCAGAACTGTCCCTCGAGTAGGTGTCGTTTCTTGATGCTGGAGTTCTCAAAACTTTGTCTGCACCAGCCGGAGAAGAGTTGGTGCTCCGGAACCCATGAAAACACCCCTGTCCATGGGTAGTCCTCTTCTGGGTCTAACTTCAGCTCGGTGATCTCTCGTCCCTTTTGCCCGAACAACAAGGTATACGGAGTGTATCCCGTCGTACTGTGATTTGATTGTTGTACACACACACAAATTCAGCTATGAACTCAGGCCACTGTATCTTCCGGTCTTCCTTCGATGTTCGGAGCATCTAGATCAGCGTCCAATTAAAGCGTTCACAATCTCCATTCCTGGATGATAATGAGTAGTTCTTGACTTCTCAATCCGGTACAAACAATGCAACTCTTCCATCACTCGACTTTGAAAGCGAGGTGCCCTGGTCAGCATGGATCTTTTTCGGGCAACCATACACCCAGATGAAGTCTTGGCAAATGGCCTGTGCAGCTGATTCAGCAGTCTGGTCTCGGGTCGGAGTCACTACAGCGAACTTGGTGAAATGGTCGGTCATCACCAGTGTTCATACCCGAGATGTGCCGGGTAGGGTTGAGCGACTTTCATTTTTTTAAGATCGAGTAGGGTTTTGGGAAACCCGATTTTGTCCAGAGTCGAGTCGAGTGCAGTCGGCCGATTATCGCTAAAAGTCGGGGATCGACCGAAACACGAAACCCAATGCAAGTCAATGGGGAAGCATAGTCGGCAGTGAGTGGAGGCCAGGAAAACACCTACAGTGCCCATTTTAATGCCAAAAACATCCATTCTTGTTTCTGAAGCTTGCCAATCTTAATTAACTGTATAATAATAGTTGGGCATAGGGAATTGGGGGAAAGTTGTGGGGGGAGTAGGGCTGGCTCAAGTTTTTCGTGGGCCCAGGAAATGCGGACTACGTCACGGCGGTGTTGCAGGGAAAGGTAAGTATTTAAAAGTTGCAAGTGCTGTGATCCTGAGCAAGCAGGGGGGGCCCACTCGTTCGCATTGCCACTGGCACAGGGCCCCTCAAAGTACGGCGGTGTGTTTGCATGGCGGGGGCGCCTCCCACCAGCAGCGACACTTTTGCGTACTCTGAGGGGCCCTGTGCCAGTGACGTCGCCAACGAGTATGCCCCCCCACCTGATGAAGGAACCTGCACTTTCATCTGCACCTTCCTCTTTGTCCCTGTGTAAGGTGGTATAACATGCGGGAAGGGGAACCTTACTTTCAGCAGGGACAGATTCTGGCTGTGTAGAGTACAAGGGGAATGTAGTGGTCTAGGTCAATGTACCAGCAGACTCATTTAGCAGTGGCTGGGCAATGGGCAGGATGAGGAGGAAACAGATATAGGGCCAAAGAATAAAGTAGGCTACATGCAGTTCAAAATTGGTAACAGGACTAAACAGGCGGCATTGCTTTGTTCAGTGGAGTAGCAAACCCAAGAGCAGCAGACACTGTTTCAAGGGCCTAACCACACTAGTAGGCCAAATGCAGTTTAATATCTGATAGTATAGGGCGAAAGCCAGAATGTGGAAGCTCAGCTTTGTTCAGTTGAGGACAACACCAGGGAGGGGCAGACACCTTTAGTAGGCCGGAAAAGCCTATTGCATTTTTTAAAATGGTAATTTGGAGCAGAAGGTTGAAGCTCAGCTTTATTTAGTTGAGGGCAACACCAGGGAGGGGCAGAAGCCGTTAGTAGGCCCTAACCACCATTTTTTTTTTAAAACCACTTAATGAGAGCCGGAAGGTTGAAGCTCAGCTTTATTTAGTTGAGGACAACACCAGGGAGGGGCAGAAGCCGTTAGTAGGCCCTAACCACCATTTTTTTTTTTTTTAAAACCACTTAATGAGAGTCGGAAGGTTGAAGCTCAGCTTTATTTAGTTGAGGACAACACCAGGGAGGGGCAGAAGCCGTTAGTAGGCCCTAACCACCATTTTTTTTTTAAAACCACTTAATGAGAGCCGGAAGGTTGAAGCTCAGCTTTATTTAGTTGAGGACAACACCAGGGAGGGGCAGAAGCCGTTAGTAGGCCCTAACCACCATTTTTTTTTTTTAAACCACATAATGAGAGCCGGAAGGTTGAAGCTCAGCTTTATTTAGTTGAGGGCAACACCAGGGAGGGGCAGAAGCCGTTAGTAGGCCCTAACCAAAGTTGAAGGCCAAATGCAGTTTAATTTCTGATACTATAGGCCGAAAGCCAGAAGGTGGAAGTTCCGATTTAGACAGTGGAGGACAATTTGAATTAGGGACTGCAGACAGACTTAGTAGGCTGTCCCCTGTGGACCATGCATCCACCACATTAACCCATTGCGCCGTAATGGACACGTAATCTTCCGTGGCCATGCCTACAGGTCCATGCGTCTGTTGTCAGGTGCACCTTTGTACTCACAGATTGCCAGAGTGCATGGACAATGCGGTCTTCTACATGCTGGTGGAGGGTTGGGATGGCTTTTCTCGCAAAAGAAGTGTCGACTGGTTAGCTTGTAGCGTGGTACAGCGTAGTCCATCATGGCCTTATTAATAGTAAATAAAATATATAACTAGGCTCTATGAACTTTTAAATAGGTTCCAGGGGTACACGGGCAGCATTGGTGTGGTCAGTGGAGGAGTATTGCAAGTAGGGGCTGCAGACAGGCTATCAAAGGCCTAAAATAACAAACAGTAGGCAGTCATGGCAGTTTTACATCGGTTACATGGATACACAGGCAGGCACTCCAGGCAGCATTGTGCTCAGTGGAGGAGTATTGCAAGTAGGGGCCGCAGACAGGCTATCAAAGGCCTAAAATAACAAACAGTAGGCAGTCATGGCAGTTTTACATCGGTTACATGGATACACAGGCAGGCACTCCAGGCAGCATTGTGGTCAGTGGAGGAGTATTGCAAGTAGGGGCCGCAGACAGGCTATCAAAGGCCTAAAATAACAAACAGTAGGCAGTCATGGCAGTTTTACATCGGTTACATGGATACACAGGCAGCTAGGTGGTGAGTGGAGGAGTATTTAAAGTAAGGACCGCAGACAGGCTATCAAAGGCCTAACATAACAAACAATAGGCTCATGGCAGTTTTACAGCGGTTACATGGATACACGGGCAGGCAGCTTGGTGGTGAGTGGAGGAGTATTTAAAGTATGGACCGCAGACAGGCTTCGAAGGCCTAACACAATAAAATGGGCTGGCTGTAGGCACTTTAAAATTGGTTCCAGGGGTACACGGGCAGCAGTGGTCTGGTCAGTGGAGGCCTAGTGGAAGTATGGACCGCAGACAGGCTTCGAAGGCCTAACACAATAAAATGGGCTGGCTGTAGGCACTTTAAAATTGGTTCCAGGGGTACACGGGCAGCAGTGGTCTGGTCAGTGGAGGCCTAGTGGAAGTATGGACCGCAGACAGGCTTCGAAGGCCTAACACAATAAAATGGGCTGGCTGTAGGCACTTTAAAATTGGTTCCAGGGGTACACGGGCAGCAGTGGTCTGGTCAGTGGAGGACTAGTGGAAGTATGGACCGCAGACAGGCTTCGAAGGCCTAACACAATAAAATGGGCTGGCTGTAGGCACTTTAAAATTGGTTCCAGGGGTACACGGGCAGCAGTGGTCTGGTCAGTGGAGGCCTAGTGGAAGTATGGACCGCAGACAGGCTTCGAAGGCCTAACACAATAAAATGGGCTGACTGTAGGCACTTTAAAATTGGTTCCAGGGGTACACGGGCAGCAGTGGTCTGGTCAGTGGAGGACTAGTGGAAGTATGGACCGCAGACAGGCTTCGAAGGCCTAACACAATAAAATGGGCTGGCTGTAGGCACTTTAAAATTGGTTCCAGGGGTACACGGGCAGCAGTGGTCTGGTCAGTGGAGGACTAGTGGAAGGAGGGAGCGCAGAAAGGCTTCAAAGGCCTAACATAACAAACAATAGGCTCATGGCAGTTTTACAGCGGTTACATGGATACACGGGCAGGCAGCTTGGTGGTGGTGAGTGGAGGAGTATTTAAAGTAGGGACCGCAGACAGGCTATCAAAGGCCTAACATAAAAAAACAATAGGCTCATGGCAGTTTCACAGCGGTTACATGGATACACGGGCAGGCAGCTTGGTGGTGGTGAGTGGAGGAGTATTTAAAGTAGGGACCGCAGACAGGCTATCAAAGGCCTAACATAACAAACAATAGGCTCATGGCAGTTTTACAGCGGTTACATGGATACACGGGCAGGCAGCTTGGTGCTGAGTGGAGGAGTATTTAAAGTATGGACCGCAGACAGGCTTCGAAGGCCTAACACAATAAAATGGGCTGGCTGTAGGCACTTTAAAATTGGTTCCAGGGGTACACGGGCAGCAGTGGTCTGGTCAGTGGAGGACTAGTGGAAGGAGGGAGCGCAGAAAGGCTTCAAAGGCCTAAAATAACAAACAATAGGCTCATGGCAGTTTTACAGCGGTTACATGGATACACGGGCAGGCAGCTTGGTGGTCAGTGGAGGAGTAGGGACCGCAGACAGGCTATCAAAGGCCTAAAATAACAAACAATAGGCTCATGGCAGTTTTACAGCGGTTACATGGATACACGGGCAGGCAGCTTGGTGCTGAGTGGAGGAGTAGTGCAAGGAGTGTCTGTCCCAGTACTCCCAAAATATAAATAGATGTTAATGTCTCGCAAAACAACCAAAACAAAAAAAAAGATGGCATACTTAGGTACAGGGGTGGGCTCATCTGCTGTGTTTCTGACATAGTAATTTGGCAGTAACTATTTAATGGTGCCAATATAGGACACAGACACAGACTACTTTAAGTTGCATCATAGATGTCTACAAATTTGTATTGTCAGTGCCAGACATTGAATGATGTCAGCGAATAGACTAAAGATTGGTGGAGCTGTGCGACATAATTTTGCACGTAGTAGAGCCCAGTTTGAGCTGGGGTAGGGGGGAACTCTCTTGAGGCCGGCGGGACCGCCCCAGGGCCACTCATGTTACAACGGTGTGTCTGACGTTGGGTGCGCACCACCACCGCCAGAGACACTACATTGTACTATGAGGGACCCAGTAGCAATGCCGTCAACCAAAAGCGAGCACACCCACCTCTTCAGACAAACAGCAGTCTCACGGGTGCTTGCGCCAAGTCGCGATACCACGGCCCCGTGTGGGGAGTTTGGCCATTTAGGGAGGTGTAAACATGTCGTATGCTGTACAATCTGCAGCAGCAAATTAGACATTAGAAAAGTAATTCACAGGCAAGAGCTTTTCATAGGAAAGCTAGGTGTCGGCCGGGCAAGGTGGGGCAAAAGATTTTGAAATCCAGTTGTGGTTCATTTTAATGAATGTTAGATCGTCAACATTTTGGGTAGCCAGACGAGTCCTTTTTTCGGTTAATATTGACCCTGCAGCACTGAATACTCTTTCTGATAGGACACTTGCTGCCGGGCAAGCAAGCTCCTGCAATGCATATTCTGCCAATTCTGGCCAGGTGTCTAATTTGGAGGCCCAGTAATCAAATGGGAATGACGGTTGAGGGAGAACATCGATAAGGGATGAAAAATAGTTAGTAACCATACTGGACAAATGTTGTCTCCTGTCACTTTCAATTGATGCAGCAGTACCTGTCCTGTCTGCGGTCATAGCAAAATCACTCCACAACCTGGTCAGAAAACCCCTCTGTCCAACGCCACTTCTGATGTGTGCACCCCTAACACTCCTAGTCTGCTGCCCCCTGGAGCTCGTGTGAGAACGATCACGTGCGCTGTGTGCTGGGAATGCCTGAAGCAAACGGTCAACAAGAGTTGATTGTTTGGTTGCTAATATTAGTTCCAAGTTCTCATGTGGCATAATATTTTGCAATTTGCCTTTATAGCGTGGATCAAGGAGGCAGGCCAACCAGTAATCGTCATCGTTCATCATTTTCGTAATGCGTGTGTCCCTTTGTAGGATACGTAAGGCATAATCCGCCATGTGGGCCAAAGTTCCACTTGTCAAATCTCCGGTTGTGATTGGTTGAGGGGCAGTTGCAGGCAAATCTACGTCACTTGTGTCCCTCAAAAAACCAGAACCCGGCCGTGACACGCAACCAATTTCCTGTGCCCCCGTGAAAGTTTCCGCATTAAAAATATACTCATCCCCATCATCCTCCTCGTCCTCCACCTCCTCTTCGCCCGCTACCTCGTCCTGTACACTGCCCTGACCAGACAATGGCTGACTGTCATCAAGGCTTCCCTCTTCCTCTGGTGCAGACGCCTGCTCCTTTATGTGCGTCAAACTTTGCATCAGCAGACGCATTAGGGGGATGCTCATGCTTATTACGGCGTTGTCTGCACTAACCAGCCGTGTGCATTCCTCAAAACACTGAAGGACTTGACACATGTCTTGTATCTTCGACCACTGCACACCTGACAACTCCATGTCTGCCATCCTACTGCCTGCCCGTGTATCCTCCCACAAATAAATAACAGCACGCCTCTGTTCGCACAGTCTCTGAAGCATGTGCAGTGTTGAGTTCCACCTTGTTGCAACGTCTATGATTAGGCGATGCTGGGGAAGGTTCAAAGACCGCTGATAGGTCTGCATACGGCTGGCGTGTACAGGCGAACGTCGGATATGTGAGCAAAGTGCACGCACTTTGAGGAGCAGGTCGGAGAACCCAGGATAAGTTTTCAATAAGCACTGCACCACCAGGTTTAAGGTGTGAGCCAGGCAAGGAATGTGTTTCAGTTGGGAAAGGGAGATGGCAGCCATGAAATTCCTTCCGTTATCACTCACTACCTTGCCTGCCTCAAGATCTACTGTGCCCAGCCACGACTGCGTTTCTTGTTGCAAGAACTCGGACAGAACTTCCGCGGTGTGTCTGTTGTCGCCCAAACACTTCATAGCCAATACAGCCTGCTGACGCTTGGCAGTAGCTGGCCCATAATGGGACAACTGGTGTGCAACAGTGTCATCTGCCGATGGAGTGGTTGGCCGACTGCGTTCTGTGGAAGAGCTGTAGCTTCTGCAGGAGGACGAGGAGGAGGAGGAGGGGGTGCGAACGCCTACAGCCAACTGTTTCCTAGACCGTGGGCTAGGCACAACTGTCCCTAAATTGATGTCGCCTGTGGACCCTGCATCCACCACATTCACCCAGTGTGCCGTGATGGACACATAACGTCCCTGGCCATGCCTACTGGTCCATGCATCTGTAGTCAGGTGCACCTTTGTACTCACAGATTGCCTGAGTGCATGGACGATGCGCTGTTTAACATGCTGGTGCAGGGCTGGGATGGCTTTTCTGGAAAAAAAGTGTCGACTGGGTAGCTCGTATCGTGGTTCAGCGTACTCCATCAGGGCTTTGAAAGCTTCGCTTTCAACTAACCGGTAGGGCATCATCTCTAACGAGATTAGTCTAGCTATGTGGGCGTTAAAACCCTGTGTACGCGGATGCGAGGATAAGTACTTCCTTTTTCTAACCAGAGTCTCATGTAGGGTGAGCTGGACTGGAGAGCTGTAGATCGTGGAACTTTCGGGTGTGCCGGTGGACATGGCAGACTGAGAGACGGTTGGAGACGGTATTGTTTCCGCCGGTGCCCTACATGCAATATTTCCTCCTACAAAACTGGTGATTCCCTGACCCTGACTGCTTTTGGCTGGCAAAGAAACCTGCACAGATACTGCCGGTGGTGCGGAAAATGGTGGCCTTACAGTGACGGAAGGGATGTTGCGTTGCTGACTAGCTTCATTGGCCGAGGGTGCTACAACCTTGAGGGACGTTTGGTAGTTAGTCCAGGCTTGAGAATGCATGGTGGTTAAGTGTCTATGCATGCAACTAGTATTTAGACTTTTCAGATTCTGACCTCTGCTTAAGCTAGTTGAACATTTTTGACAGATGACTTTGCGCTGATCAGTTGGATGTTGTTTAAAAAAATGCCAGACTGCACTCTTCCTAGACTCTGATCCCTTTTCAGGGATTGCAGACTGAGCTTTAACCGGATGGCAACGCTGTGCTCCAACAGGTTTTGGCTTTGACACGCGTTTTGGTCCAGATACGGGCCCGGCAGATGGAACCTGTTGCGATGTTGATGCCTGCTGCGGCCCCTCCTCCACCTCCGCTTCTGAACTACTGCCGCCTGCACCCTGTTCCCCCAATGGCTGCCAATCGGGGTCAATAACTGGGTCATCTATTACCTCCTCTTCGAGCTCGTGTGCAACTTCGTCTGTGTCACTGTGTCGGTCGGTGGTATAGCGTTCGTGGCGGGGCAACATAGTCTCATCAGGGTCTGATTGTGGATCTGTACCCTGAGAGGGCAATGTGGTGGTCTGAGTCAAAGGAGCAGCATAGTACTCTGGCTGTGGCTGTGCATCAGTGCACTCCATGTCAGAATATACTTGTAATGGGCATGGCCTGTTAAATGTTTCACTTTCTAAGCCAGGGACGGTATGTGTAAAGAGCTCCATGGAGTGACCCGTTGTGTCGCCTGCTGCATCCTTCTCTCTTGTTGTAGTTTTTGCTGAGGAGGACAAGGAAGCGACTTGTCCCTGACCGTGAACATCCACAAGCGACGCGCTGCTTTTACATTTACCAGTTTCGGAAGAGGAGGCAAAAGAGCTAGAGGCTGAGTCTGCAATGTAAGCCAAAACTTGCTGTTGCTGCTCCGCCTTTAAAAGCGGTTTTCCTACTCCCAGAAAAGAGAGCGTTCGAGGCCTTGTGTAGCCTGACGACGAAACTGGCTCCACAGCTCCAGACTTAGGTGGAATATTTTTATCCCCACGACCACCTGATGCTCCACTACCACTACCATCATTACCAGCTGACAATGAACGCCCACGACGACCTCTTGCACCAGACTTCCTCATTGTTTTAAAATCTTAACCAAAGTAACTTTATTTGTTGCTATCAAACAACTTACACGGTGAGCTATAACTTCAGTATGATTTCAATATCCCTTAACAGGTTGGTGAGACCACAAGGAAAATCAGGCACAATGTTACACACTCTGTTTTCTGTGGCACAAAATCACAGAGATGACACACACGCAGGACTGTCACTCAAGCACTAATGTCAATATTAATCTCCCACCTAATTTATTTATTTTTTTTTCTCAGGGAGACTTTAGAAACCAAATAATATTAAAAAAAAAAAAAAAAAAGGCTTTCTATGGCCCACAATTAGAGAGAGAGAGGTGGCACAACCAGGAGTCAAGACTGGCGCACAAGCTGAAAGGGCAATATTACTCTCCCACTGTTTTTTATGTTTTTTTTGTTTTTTTCAGGGAGACTTTAGAAACCAAATAATATTAAAAAAACCAAAAAAAAAAAAGGCTTTCTATGGCCCACTGAATGAGAGGGAGAGAGGTGGCACACCCAGGAGTCAAGACTGGCACACAAGCTGAAAGGGCAATATTACTCTCCCACTGTTTTTTTATGTATTTTTTGTTTTTTCAGGGAGACTTTAGAAACCCAATAATATTTTTTAAAAAAAAAAAGGCTTTCTATGGCCCACAATTAGAGAGAGAGAGGTGGCACAACCAGGAGTCAAGACTGGCGCACAAGCTGAAAGGGCAATATTACTCTCCCACTGTTTTTTATGTTTTTTTTGTTTTTTTCAGGGAGACTTTAGAAACCAAATAATATTAAAAAAACCAAAAAAAAAAAAGGCTTTCTATGGCCCACTGAATGAGAGGGAGAGAGGTGGCACACCCAGGAGTCAAGACTGGCACACAAGCTGAAAGGGCAATATTACTCTCCCACTGTTTTTTTATGTATTTTTTGTTTTTTTCAGGGAGACTTTAGAAACCCAATAATATTTAAAAAAAAAAATAAATAGGCTTTCTATGGCCCACTGAATGAGAGGGAGAGAGGTGGCACACCCAGGAGTCAAGACTGGCACACAAGCTGAAAGGGCAATATTACTCTCCCACTGTTTTTTTAGGTTTTTTTTTTTTTTTCAGGGAGAATTAGAAACCAAATAATATTAAAAAAAAAAAAAATAGGCTTTCTATGGCCCACTGAATGAAAGGGAGAGAGGTGGCACACCCAGGAGTCAAGACTGGCACACAAGCTGAAAGGGCAATATTACTCTCCCACTGTTTTTTTATGTATTTTTTGTTTTTTCAGGGAGACTTTAGAAACCCAATAATATTTAAAAAAAAAAATAAATAGGCTTTCTATGGCCCACTGAATGAGAGGGAGAGAGGTGGCACACCCAGGAGTCAAGACTGGCACACAAGCTGAAAGGGCAATATTACTCTCCCACTGTTTTTTTAGGTTTTTTTTTTTTTTCAGGGAGACTTTAGAAACCAAATAATATTAAAAAAAAAAAAAATAGGCTTGCTATAGCCCACTGAATGAGAGATAGCACACACAGCAGTGGCACACAAGCCCTGACTGAGGCCAATATTTTTCTCCCACTGATTGATGTAGTGTTTTTGTGTTGAGGTAGAATTTAGAACACAAATCACGGAAAAAATAAATAGGCTTTCTATGGCCCACTGAATGAAAGGGAGAGAGGTGGCACACCCAGGAGTCAAGACTGGCACACAAGCTGAAAGGGCAATATTACTCTCCCACTGTTTTTTTATGTATTTTTTGTTTTTTCAGGGAGACTTTAGAAACCCAATAATATTTTTTAAAAAAAAAAAGGCTTTCTATGGCCCACAATTAGAGAGAGAGAGGTGGCACAACCAGGAGTCAAGACTGGCGCACAAGCTGAAAGGGCAATATTACTCTCCCACTGTTTTTTATGTTTTTTTTGTTTTTTTCAGGGAGACTTTAGAAACCAAATAATATTAAAAAAAGCAAAAAAAAAAAAGGCTTTCTATGGCCCACTGAATGAGAGGGAGAGAGGTGGCACACCCAGGAGTCAAGACTGGCACACAAGCTGAAAGGGCAATATTACTCTCCCACTGTTTTTTTATGTATTTTTTGTTTTTTTCAGGGAGACTTTAGAAACCCAATAATATTTAAAAAAAAAAATAAATAGGCTTTCTATGGCCCACTGAATGAGAGGGAGAGAGGTGGCACACCCAGGAGTCAAGACTGGCACACAAGCTGAAAGGGCAATATTACTCTCCCACTGTTTTTTTAGGTTTTTTTTTTTTTTCAGGGAGACTTTTGAAACCAAATAATATTAAAAAAAAAAAAAAAAAAAAAATATAGGCTTGCTATAGCCCACTGAATGAGAGATAGCGCACACACAGCAGTGGCACACAAGCCCTGACTGAGGCCAATATTTTTCTCCCACTGATTGATGTAGTGTTTCTGTGTTGAGGTAGATTTTAGAACACAAATCACGGAAAAAATAAATAGGCTTTCTATGGCCCACTCAGTGAGAGATGGCACACACAGGGATGGCACTGTAGCAGAAATGCCAATCTTAATCTCCCACAAAAAAAAAACAAAAAAAAAAAAAAAACTGTCCTACAATTACTATCTCCCTGCAGTAATGTAAGCCAGGTATGGCAGGCAGCAATAGGAGTGGACTGATGCACAAATTAAATAAAAAGTGTGGACAAACAAAAAAGATAGCTGTGCAGAAAGGAAGGAACAAGAGGATATGTGCTTTGAAAAAAGCAGTTGGTTTCCACAGTGGCGTACACACAGCAATACAGCTATCACGGAGCCTTCTAGGGCAGCCCAATGAGCTACAGCGCTGAGGGGAAAAAAAAAAAAAAATAGCTTCCACAGTCCCTGCACACCGAAGGTGGTGTTGGACAGTGGAAATCGCTACAGCACAAGCGGTTTGGTGGTTAGTGGACCCTGCCTAACGCTCTCCCTGCTTCTGATGAAGCGGCAGCAACCTGTCCCTAAGCTCAGATCAGCAGCAGTAAGATGGCGGTCGGCGGGAACGCCCCTTTATAGCCCCTGTGACGCCGCAGACAGCAAGCCAATCACTGCAATGCCCTTCTCTAAGATGGTGGGGACCAGGATCTATGTCATCACGCTGCCCACACTCTGCGTTCACCTTCATTGGCTGAGAAATGGCGCTTTTCGCGTCATTGAAACGCGACTTTGGCGCGAAAGTCGCGTACCGCATGGCCGACAAGCACAGGGGTCGGATCGGGTTTCATGAGACGCCGACTTAGCCAAAAGTCGGCGACTTTTGAAAATGATCGACCCGTTTCGCTCAACCCTAGTGCCGGGCCTACAGATAAGTAGTCAATCATCAATATCTTCAAGGGGGCAGAAGGAATGATGGTCTTTTATCGGGGCCCTCTGTTCTGGAGGTCTGGCTAGCTCACAGCTCCCACATCTTTGACAGGCCTCCTCTACTGCAGCCCTCAGCCGTGGGTGATACACCAGCTTCTGTAAACACTGGAATGTCTTCTCATACCAAAGTGAGCTCCCCTCTCATGAGCTTCCGTAGCGACCACATGGATCAACTTTTCCTGGAGCACTACTTGCCAAGTGACCCCCAATTCTCATAGTAGCTGTACTTTTCGGTATAGCAACCCATCTTCCAACTGAAGCCTCTCCCACTGTCTCAGAATTTGCAGAGTCCCTGGGGACAGAGCGTCTCTCTCTTGCCGGTTGAGAAGTTGCTTCGAGACCACCCACTGTCTCAGTTGAGCAAGTTCTTTATCTGCTTGTTGAAGTTGCACCCAGTCATCCCGAGGTCATCCTAGCACGTGTTCTCCAGACGCCTCTCCGATCTGTCTCTGCATCGCCACCAATGACCTAGCAAGGTCTTGAAAAACCCAGTATTTTGCCTTCAACTCTTCAGTCGGTCGCAATCGGGCCACTCATGAGTCACTTTCGAAAAGGCATCATCGTGCGTGTTCCAAGGCCCCCAATTTTGCATTTTAAAGGTGGGCTAGAGAATTATTATCTATGCACACCAGGACTTCTGACCCTGACAAATACTCTGCAAACTTTTTGGTCATTGCCCACACCAACTCTAGCAGTTCCAACTTGAAAGACCTGTAATTGTCCGGGTTCCGTTTCTAGTTGTGAAGAAATTGGCTCTCATAGGCTATCACTCGTTCCTTTTCTCCGTGCATTTGTGTTAGGAGTGCCCTCAGACCATGTAGACTTCCATCAGTGTGAAGGATGAAGGGTTGGAGAAATCCGCATAGGCGAGTATTGGAGCTTCTGTCAAGGCCATTTTTAAGGTTCTGAAGGCTTCCTCTTGGCTGCTTCCCCATTGAATAGCTTGATTCTTCGAACCAGACGGCACTCCTTTTAGCAGTTCTAACAGCGGATTAGCGAGGCGGGTGAAATTCTTCACGAATCTTCAGTAGTACCGCTAAAAATGCCTAAACATCTTTCACCGTTGTCAGGGTAGGCCACTCTTGCACAGCCGCTATCTTCTCACATGCAGGCCTCACTTCTTCACCGGATACGACGTGCCCCAGATACTCAATTTGTTTGCGGAAAAGGTGACATGTTTGGGGCTTTACCTTCAGGCCGTGACTCTGCAGCCGACTTAACACTTGCTCCAGCTGCCGAACATGTTCTTCAAAGGTAACCACGTAAATGATGATATCATCAAGATAAATGAGTGTTGCTTCAAAATTCAAGACCCCAGGCATCTCTCCATCAACCGCTGGAATGTCCCGGCAGCGTTGGTCAGGCCAAAGGGCATCCTATTAAACTCAAACAGTCCCATGGGCAATATGAATGCCATCTTCAGCCAGTCGTGTTCAGTCATGGGCACCTGCCAGTACCCGCTGGCCAGATCCAGAGACAAAAAGTACTTTGCCTTTCCCAAGGCAGACAGGGATTCCTCAATTCTAAGCAATGGATAGGAGTCCCACACTGTACAAGCATTCAGTCATCTATAATCAAGCGCAGGGTTCTGTCCTTCTTCCGAACTAAAACGATGGGAGCCGCCCATGGACTCTAACTTTCCCGTATAACTCCACTCTGTAGCATGTGAGCTAACATGTCCTTCACTTCTTTATACATCTTAAGAGGTATCTGTCGATATCTTTCCCGAACTGGTGCAGCACATCCCGTGGAAATTTCATGGCTGATATCTTGAGTGCACCCGAAGTCATCTTCATGGCGGGCAAAGACCTCTTGGTATCACTCTAACACAGCTTCTTTCTGTTGTACCTGCTGAGGAGAGAGCCCAGTCAATTCGGCCCTCATCTGCTCCAAGATCTGATGACCTTCCCTTACGCTTCCAGACGAGTGTTCCAGTGCCATTGAAATGGCTAGGTTCCAGGGATAATTAGCATTACAGCCAATTGCACGACCTCAGGTTGAACCACTTCTTCCAGCATTCCCAGCACCGGAGCCACTTCACTCTTAGGCTACTTTCACACATCCATCTTTCGCCGTCAGGCTCAATCCTGCAAATTTTGAAAAAACTGGATCCGGCCACCGGATTCGTTTTTTTCCCATACACTTGTATTAGCGCCGGATTGCGCCGGATGACCTTACGTTTTGTCCGGTTTTCGCCGTTGTTTCCGGCATCTGGAGAAAACGTACACAGTGACGTTTTTTGTCTCCGGCGAAAAAGCCCAAAGCGCCGGATCGACTTTTTGCTAAAATGGAAGCCTATAGGAGCCGGAAGGTGCCGAATCTGGAAAATGATGGATTCCGGTGCCGGATTCTGTTTTTTTTTTAACTGAGCATGCTCCAATTTTTTTTAATCCAATTATCTGGATACGCTAGTTGGATCCGTCGAAAAACCGGATCCGTTGCATCAGTTTTTCACAATCTGCGACTGATCCGTTTTTTTTTCAACATTCGACAGATTGTGCCTGACTGCAAAAACCTGATGCGTGAAAGTAGCCTTAGGCGGGAGGGTGAGGCTATCTTCTCCCAGGTTGACACACCGCACTACAACATTGCCATCAAGGACTGTGGCCAATGTCCGAGCTATGAGGAGTCCACGGGGTACCTGATCCATCTATGTCGGCTCTATCTGCACTTCCACCCCCTCCAGAGGCATACATGCGACTGGTAAAATGAGCACCGTCTGACCAGGCGATATAAAACGTTTAGCAGCTGCAGGAACCATCACCTTCCCCAGGACTTTCCCTCCACTTGAAGTTTCCTGAGCCTGGGCAGCTCGAATCAGTTGCTGGAATATCTTCCTTTGAGGAGTTTGTGGGCTACACTGGTCCAAAAATGCATCTTGCGGCTCACTGATCAGGAGAGGTCCAATCTCTTTCAGTACATTCATTCCGATAGTCACCACAGGCCCGTTATCGACATCTCCGGAAATCAACACGACCCCTTTTCGGCCTACATCCTTCCTACACACTCGGATCTCCAGCCAGACCACCCCTGCGACTGGGATGGGCAACTGGTTGACTGCCATCAATCTGATTACTGGGCCCCATTCTGGCTGCGAAACTTCCGGAAAATGACATCTGAAATAAGCTTCTGGCATGGTGGTCAGTTGTGATCTGGTATCAATTAGGCAATGAACTGCTTGCCCATTCACTTCAGCCCAGACAGTAGGGGTTAAGAGATTAAACCTCTGGGACTCCCATCTTTCTTCCTTGATCTTTCAGGCTCCGGGCTGCATCCCCCAGCCACAGAGCCCACTAGTTTAATGGCCGCCGTGGTACGGACCGCTCCCATCTCGCACAACCTCATGCTGTAATAATTATAGGGGATAACTCAGGAGACTCTTTGCATGGAACAAGACAACTACAGGACACAGTTTTATAAATGGTAAAGTCTATATTATCACACGGTGATTCAAACAGGTGCAGAGAGAAACTCAAGTCCACAACACTTGTTGCAAATAATAAACGCAGCTTAGCAGTCTATAGGAAACTTCAGAGCAAAATGCAATCAAGCAGAAAGTCTATGAAGCACAGTTATTCTTGAGGATACTTGACACGAATAAATCCTTGTCTTAGTCCAGGCACAGATAGATATGCTTATTAGGCAGTTCAAATCATATCTTAGCTCAACCAGGGAGGCCTGGTCCATACCGGCATCTGAATGCTGTCTTCCACTCATCCCCTGGAAGAATACGCACCAAATTATAAGCCCCACGAAGATCTAGTTTAGAGAACACCTTAGCATGGCGGACTCTTTCCAGTAATTCGGGAATCAGAGGCAAAGGGTAACAGTTTCGTACGGTTACCTTATTGAGTTCTCGATAGTCAACACAGGGTCTCAGGGTCCCATCCTTCTTCTTTACAAAAAAGATAGGTGCCCCTGCTGGTGAGGAAGAAGGACGTATGAAGCCTTTGGCCAGATTTTCATCAATATACTCCTTTAAGGCTTGAAGCTCAGGTGCTGCCAAAGGGTATACGTTAGCAAAAGGAATGGCTGCCCCGGGAAGCAGCTCAATGGGACAGTCATAATGCCTGTGTGGAGGAAGCTGATCTGCATTCTTCTTGTCACAGATGTCAGAGAACTCTTTATAAGCTGGAGGTAAAGAAAATACCTGTACATGTGGTTCTGTAGCAGTGGACTCAGGGACAGCTTCTGTTAACGCTGAGTTGCTCCTTGTTGGGAAGATAATCTCCTTGGTCTCCCAGTTGATAATTGGGTTCTGAGAACGCAACCAAGGAATGCCTAAAATCACAGGAAAATGAGGAGAAGAAATTAGCAAGAAAGAAAGTTGCTCCTGATGATTAGGCTCTAACAAAATTTCAAGGGGTATGGTCTCCTGATCCACAGGCCCGGAGATTAAAGGTGACCCATCCACTGTTTCCATGCTAATTGGAGAGGCTCTTTGCTGAATTTTAATAACATGTTCCTTGGCAAATGCGATATCCATGAAATTGCCACCTGCACCAGAGTCAATCATAGTTGAACTGGAAATCCACTGTCCTGAACACAGGATCTTAAAAGGGAGAGAACAGTGAGAGTTCATTTCCTTCAGCTCCTTGGGGGGTGAAGTCATAGAAAGTGAATGGAATACAGCGTTTAAAGGCAGGCTACATTCAGAGATGTCAGATTCATCATCACAGTTGTCATACTCCCCTATTGCTGCTAGCACCTTGTTAGGCCGTCTAGGACACTTAGGACAATTGACCAAGAAGTGGTCAGACTGGCCGCAGTAGAAACATAGACTTTCACGAAGGCGATGCTCCCAGCACTCATTGATCTCGCGCCTCTGAATGGAATCAATTTGCATGGGCACCTCCTCCACCTCCCGAGAGGTTTTACCTGCAGGCTCTTTGGAAGGATGGGAAAAGTTAGAAACACGGTTATATGCAGCAAATTTCTCCTGCCTACGCTCAGTAAGGCGAATGTCTATGCGCACACAATGCTGTATAAATGTCTCTAGCTGTTGTGGTGACTCAGAGCGGGCTAGTTCATCTTTTACAATACTAGACAGACCCCTTTTAAAAATAGGCAATTGTGCATAACTGTCCCAATTGGTATCTACCGCCAATCTCCTGAATTCAGTGGCATACTCAATAACAGAACGTTTAGCCTGGCGTAAAGACAACAAAGCAGATTCAGCAGTTGCACGGCGATTAGGGTCATCAAAGATTAATGCCATAGCGGCCAAGAAATCATCCAAGTCATTTAACCGTGGGTCACGAGACTCAATCATCGGATTCGCCCAGGCGAGCGCTCGTGAGGTCAGTAGCATTATTACACACAATACTTTGGATCTATCAGTAGGAAAACGGTCAGCATGCACATTTAAATATAGCATACATTGATTCACAAAGCCACGAAATTTGTCGCGATCACCATTAAATCTGAATGGGGGCAACTTAGGTGGGCCAGCTGGTGGCGGTTGCCCAGAGGGTAAAGTCACTTGTGCAGCTATTTGCGTGCTTATGTCCTGAAAAGCCCGTCCATACTGGGACTCTATGCCAGCAAGTTTGTTTTTCTGGGCTGCCATGCGGTTCCTCAAGTCCTGCAAAGTTTGTCCAAACACTTGTTGATTGTGTTCAAAGCTTCCAAATTTCTTTTGCAGACCTTCCACATCTTTCTGCAGTGATCTAATTATGGAAAACACCTGCTCTAATTTGCTTTCTGCAGTCATTGTTCCAGCAGTCTCCTTTTTTTTTTAGGCTAGAGTATCCTGTAATAATTATAGGGGATAACTCAGGAGACTCTTTGCGTGGAACAAGACAACTACAGGACACAGTTTTATAAGTGGTAAAGTCTATATTATCACACGGTGATTCAAACAGGTGCAGAGAGAAACTCAAGTCCACAACACTTGGTGCAAATAATAAACGCAGCTTAGCAGTCTATAGGAAACTTCAGAGGAAAATGCAATCAAGCAGAAAGTCTATGAAGCACAGTTATTCTTGAGGATACTTGACACGAATAAATCCTTGTCTTAGTCCAGGCACAGATAGATATGCTTATTAGGCAGTTCAAATCATATCTTAGCTCAACCAGGGAGGCCTGGTTAATAGTCTCAGGTTATTGCAAAGCAGAAACAGCTTACATGTCCAGCAAATGCAGATGGAAGTAAACACGAACAGCAGATGAAGGAGGATTACTGGAAACTTGTGTATGCAGCAGTGTTGTGAATCCGCTTTTGGGGTCCCCTGGTGGTTGCTGGTGGTACTGGTGACTTGTGTGTCTTTGCTGTCTCAGTTCACCTGCTCCCATCAGTGTTTGGGAGTTTCCTATTTAGCTTTGCTCTCCAGTCATTTCCTTGCCGGTCATCATTGTAACCAGAGCCTTCGGTTGCATGTTCCTGCTACTAGTCTGCTGATCAGCTAAGTGGACTTTGTCCTTTTGTTTTGTATCTTTTTTCCAGTTTGCAGTTTTGTTATTCTCTGTAGCTAGAAGCTCTTGTGGGCTGAAATTGCCACTCCTGTGTCATGAGTTGACACAGGAGTCTTAAAGTAATTTCAGGATGGTTTTTGAAAGGGTTTTCAGTTGACCGTGAAGTCCTCTTTTGTATCTTTCTGCTATCTAGTAAGTGGACCTCTCTTTGCTAAATCTACTTTCATACTGTGTATGTCTTTTCCTCTTAACTCACCGTTATTACATGTGGGGGTCTGCTATCATCTTTCGGGGTATTTCCCTAGAGGTAAGCCAGGTCTGTTCCTTCCTCTACTAGGCGTAGTTAGTCCTCCGGCTGGCGCGTGGCATCTAGGAAGCCGTAGGTATGCTCCCTGGCTACTGTTAGTTGTGTGGTAGATTTAGCTCACGGTCAGCTTTAGATTCCATCACCCAGAGCTCGTCCGTTATTTTTGTGTTCTGATGTTTCCCTGCCATTGGGAACCATGACAGTATGACCGGCCTGTGTTAAAGTTACTGGCAGAAGAAAGGAGAGAAAAAGAAGTCTGTAGAGTTTTTTTTTTTTTTTCCTATGTTTGCTCCATAGTTGGATCAGTTGTATTTCAGCTTTAATTACAGCCTCTGCCTTTCTCTCCTTATAATCCTTGAATGGCTCTGAGCTCACCTTTTTAAAGATGGATCCTCAGAGTTTGGCTGCAGGTTTAAATAATCTTGCTACGAAGGTTCAAAATTTACAAGATTTTGTTATACATGCTCCTATTTCTGAACCTAAAATCCCTACACCAGAGGTGTTTTCCGGAGATAGATCTCGGTTTTTGAATTTCAAATATAATTGTAAATTATTCCTTTCTCTCAGACCTCACTCCTCAGGAGATCCTGTCCAGCAGGTTAAGATTGTAATCTCTTTGCTGCGAGGTGACCCTCAAAATTGGGCATTTTCATTGGCACCAGGGGATCCTGCGTTGCTCAATGTGGATGCGTTTTTCCTGGCTTTAGGGTTGCTTTATGAGGAACCTAATTTGGAGATTCAAGCTGAAAAAGCTTTGATAGCCCTATCTTAAGGGCAAGAGGAAGCGGAGATATACTGCCAAAAATTTCGTAGGTGGTCTGTGCTTACTCAGTGGAATGAGTGCACCTTAGCGGCAAATTTCAGAGAGGGCCTTTCTGATGCCGTTAAAGATGTTATGGTCGGGTTCCCTACGCCTACAGGTCTGAATGAGTCCATGACAATGGCTATTCAGATTGATCGGCGTTTGCGGGAGTGCAAGCCTGTGCACCATTTGGCGGTATCTTCTGAAAAGTCGCCAGAGAATATGCAATGTGACAGAACTCTGTCCAGAAGCGAGCGGCAGAATTACAGGCGTAAAAATGGGTTATGTTTCTATTGTGGTGATTCTGCTCATGTTATATCAGCATGCTCTAAACGCACAAAGAAGGCTGACAAGTCTATTTGCACTTTACAGTCTAAATTTATTCTGTCTGTAACCTTGATTTGTTCATTATCAGTTATTACTGTGGATGCCTATGTGGACTCTGGCGCCGCCCTGAGTCTTATGGATTGGTCCTTTGCCAGGCGCTGTGGGTTTGATTTAGAGCCACTGGAAGTCCCTATACCTCTGAAGGGTATTGATTCTACCCCTTTGGCGAGTAATAAACCACAATTCTGGACGCAAGTGACTATGCGTATGACTCCAGACCATCAGGAGGTGATTCGCTTCCTTGTGTTGTACAATTTACATGATGTTTTGGTGCTTGGATTACCATGGTTACAGTCTCATAACCCAGTCCTTGACTGGAAAACAATGTCTGTGATAAGCTGGGGATGTCGGGGGGCTCATGGGGATGTACCTTTGGTTTCCATTTTGTCATCTACTCCCTCTGAGATTCCAGCATTTTTGTCTGATTATCGTGATGTTTTTGAAGAGCCTAAGATTGGTTCTCTCCCTCCCCACAGAGATTGTGATTGCGCCATAGATCTGATTCCTGGCAGTAAATTTCCAAAGGGTCGTTTGTTTAATTTATCTGTGCCTGAACATGCTGCTATGCGAGAGTATATTAAGGAGTCCCTGGAAAAGGGACATATTCGTCCTTCTTCATCACCTTTAGGAGCCGGTTTTTTCTTTGTCTCTAAAAAGGATGGCTCTCTGAGGCCTTGTATTGATTATCGACTCCTGAATAAAATTACAGTCAAATATCAGTATCCGTTGCCTTTGCTGACTGATTTGTTTGCTCGCATAAGGGGGGCTAAGTGGTTCTCTAAGATAGATCTTCGCGGTGCGTATAATCTTGTGCGGATAAAGCAGGGTGATGAGTGGAAAACCGCATTTAATACGCCTGAGGGCCATTTTGAGTATTTGGTAATGCCTTTCGGCCTTTCTAATGCACCTTCTGTCTTTCAGTCCTTAATGCATGATATTTTCCGTGAATATTTGGATAAATTTATGATTGTGTACTTGGATGATATTTTGATTTTTTCTGATGACTGGGAGTCTCATGTTCAGCAGGTCAGGAGGGTTTTTCAGGTTTTGCGGGAGAATTCTTTGTGTGTAAAGGGTTCAAAGTGTGTTTTTGGGGTTCAAAAAATTTCATTTTTGGGGTATATTTTTTCCCCTTCTTCTATTGAGATGGACCCTGTCAAGGTTCGGGCTATTTACGACTGGACGCAGCCTACTTCTCTGAAGAGTCTCCAGAAATTCTTGGGCTTTGCTAATTTTTATCGTCGATTTATAGCTGGTTTTTCTGGCGTTGCTAAACCTCTGACGGATTTGACTAAAAAGGGTGCTGATGTTGCCAATTGGTCCCCTGCTGCCGTGGAGGCCTTTTGGGAGCTTAAGCGCCGCTTTTTGTCTGCCCCTGTGTTGCGCCAGCCTGATGTTTCTCTTCCCTTTCAGGTTGAGGTCGATGCTTCCGAGATCGGAGCGGGGGCGGTTTTGTCGCAGAAAAGTTCCGACTGCTCAGTGATGAGACCTTGTGCGTTCTTTTCGCGAAAATTTTCGGCCGCCGAGCGAAACTATGATGTTGGTAATCGGGAGCTTTTGGCCATGAAGTGGGCATTTGAGGAGTGGCATCATTGGCTTGAGGGTGCCAGACATCAGGTGGTAGTTTTGACTGATCACAAGAATTTAATTTATTTGGAGTCTGCCAGGCGCCTGAATCCTAGACAGGCACGTTGGTCGTTGTTCTTTTCCCGGTTTAATTTTGTGGTCTCGTACTTACCGGGTTCTAGGAATGTGAAAGCAGATGCTCTTTCTAGGAGTTTTGAGCCTGACTCTCCTGGGAATTCTGAACCTGCTGGTGTCCTTAAGGATGGAGTGGTTTTGTCTGCTGTCTCTCCAGATTTGCGACGTGCTTTGCAAGAATTTCAGGCGGATAGACCTGATCGTTGTCCGTCTGGTAGACTGTTTGTTCCTGATGAGTGGACCACTAGAGTCATCTCGGAAGTTCATTCTTCTACTCTGGCAGGTCATCCGGGAATTTTTGGCACCAGAGATTTGGTGGCTAGATCCTTCTGGTGGCCTTCCCTGTCTCGAGATGTGCGTGTTTTTGTGCAGTCTTGCGATGTGTGTGCTCGGGCCAAGCCTTGTTGTTCTAGGGCTAGTGGGTTGTTGTTGCCCTTGCCTATTCCGAAGAGGCCTTGGACGCACATCTCTATGGACTTTATCTCGGACCTCCCTGTTTCTCAGAAGATGTCTGTCATCTGGGTGGTGTGTGACCGTTTTTCTAAAATGGTTCATTTGGTGCCATTGCCTAAGTTGCCTTCGTCATCTGAGTTGGTCCCTCTGTTTTTTCAAAATGTGGTTCGCTTGCATGGTATTCCGGAAAACATCGTTTCTGACAGGGGTACCCAGTTCGTGTCTAGATTTTGGCGGGCAGTCTGTGCCAGGTTGGGCATTGATTTGTCTTTTTCGTCTGCATTCCATCCTCAGACCAATGGCCAGACGGAACGAACTAATCAAACTTTGGAGACTTATTTGAGGTGTTTTGTGTCTGCGGATCAGGATGATTGGGTTGCCTTTCTGCCGTTGGCGGAGTTTGCTCTTAATAATCGGGCTAGTTCTGCCACTTTGGTTTCTCCTTTCTTTTGCAATTCAGGGTTTCATCCGCGTTTTTCATCTGGTCAGGTTGAATCTTCGGATTGTCCTGGAGTGGATGCGGTGGTGGATCGGTTGCATCGGATTTGGGGACAAGTGGTGGATAATTTGGAATTGTCCCAGGAGAGGACTCAGCAGTTTGCTAACCGCCGTCGTCGTGTTGGCCCCCACCTTCGTGTTGGGGACTTGGTGTGGTTGTCTTCCCGTTTTGTCCCTATGAGGGTTTCTTCTCCTAAATTTAAGCCTCGGTTCATCGGTCCTTATAGGATTTTGGAGATTCTTAACCCTGTTTCCTTTCGTTTGGACCTCCCGGCATCTTTCGCTATCCATAATGTATTCCATCGGTCGTTGTTGCGGAGGTATGAGGTACCGGTGGTTCCTTCTACTGAACCTCCTGCTCCTGTGCTGGTAGGGGGTGAATTGGAGTACGTTGTGGAGAAGATCCTGGACTCCCGTATTTCCAGACGGAGACTTCAGTATCTGGTTAAATGGAAGGGCTATGGTCAAGAAGATAATTCTTGGGTAACTGCCTCTGATGTTCATGCCTCGGATTTGGTTCGTGCCTTTCATAGGGCTCATCCAGATCGTCCTGGTGTTTCTCGTGAGAGTTCGGTGCCCCCTCCTTAAGGGGGGGGTACTGTTGTGAATCCGCTTTTGGGCTCCCCTGGTGGTTGCTGGTGGTACTGGTGACTTGTGTGTCTTTGCTGTCTCAGTTCACCTGCTCCCATCAGTGTTTGGGAGTTTCCTATTTAGCTTTGCTCTCCAGTCATTTCCTTGCCGGTCATCATTGTAACCAGAGCCTTCGATTGCATGTTCCTGCTACTAGTCTGCTGATCAGCTAAGTGGACTTTGTCCTTTTGTTTTGTATCTTTTTTCCAGTTTGCAGTTTTGTTATTCTCTGTAGCTGGAAGCTCTTGTGGGCTGAAATTGCCACTCCTGTGTCATGAGTTGACACAGGAGTCTTAAAGTAATTTCAGGATGGTTTTTGAAAGGGTTTTCAGTTGACCGTGAAGTCCTCTTTTGTATCTTTCTGCTATCTAGTAAGTGGACCTCTCTTTGCTAAATCTACTTTCATACTGTGTATGTCTTTTCCTCTTAACTCACCGTTATTACATGTGGGGGTCTGCTATCATCTTTCGGGGTATTTCCCTAGAGGTAAGCCAGGTCTGTTCCTTCCTCTACTAGGCATAGTTAGTCCTCCGGCTGGCGCGTGGCATCTAGGAAGCCGTAGGTATGCTCCCTGGCTACTGTTAGTTGTGTGGTAGATTTAGCTCACGGTCAGCTTTAGATTCCATCACCCAGAGCTCGTCCGTTATTTTTGTGTTCTGATGTTTCCCTGCCATTGGGAACCATGACACAGCAGGTACTCAGAGCAGAGTAGCAGGATACCCACACAGGTTCATAGGAGCAGGTGTATAGCCAGGGAGTAATCAGAGGTCAGGAGCTGGATGCAAGGCAGAATACTCTAGCACAGACTGAAGGCTGGGGTGGAGTTTTATAGCAGGAAGACACAGTGCACATGAGACCAAAGACGCCATCTTGGAAAAGGGCAGTAATGCACAAAAGGTAAAAAATGTTCAGAGTCCTGACACATGCATAGTGTCCAGTGTTTCCACACCAAAAACAAGTCAGATTCCATTCTGCATGGGGTTGTCCTGTTCCCTGGCAAGGCTCGACAAACAAGCGGGACTCTGAATCAGTCCTATCTCTTGACGTATTTTGGGCTGAAGTGGGTACTCTTCTAAGGCTGGACCATTTTTCCCACATTTCCTGTTTTACCTTCCAAATTTCCCAGGCCAACTCTGGCTCAACTGTGGGCGGGGTGGGTAGCTCATTGCTCCGGACCATCCCTGCCAAGGCCGCTGCCCTCTGTTCCTGCTCTCTCATGAGCGCTTCCGCTCCTATTTCTAGGAAGGTCATACATGGCTTAGTACACACGGGCCCTCTCAAAGCTTTAAGAGGTGTATCCCTGAGACCCGACACAAACTGGTCCTTCAGTATCACATCAGGGGGTCCTGCTCCTATAGCCCCCACATCATCCCGCTTAACGATATGCGCATTCACCTCCTGCAATGCATTAATATACTGGGTTACAGACTCTCCTTTCCTCTGGAAGTGGTGAAACAGTCACCAACGTTGATGGGATCCCCATGCATTTCTTCCAGGATCTGCATCACTTTATCCAGAGTATCCCTCTCATAGTGGGGACGAAACATGACAGAGCACCGAGCCTCACCATCCAGGGCCATCACAGCAATCTCAACTTGCATAGCAGGGGTCATGGGGTGCATCCGCAACATACTTTTAACCCGCTCGGTCCAGTCCCACAGCATTATATTACTCCCTGTGTATTTTGGGAGATTGCTGAGCATGGTCCCCAATGATAAGCTAAACTGTGGGGCACCCATGGTGGATTGGTCTGCTGCGTCTTTTTTCAAAGGCTGCATCATGTCAACTATGCCAAATGTAAAGCAGGTAAATGGATACAGTAACACAGAGGCGCAGAGCAAGGGTTAACAGAGGTATGGTTTAATTAACACAGTAAGAATTCTCCTTGCAGGGAGCAAAAGGGGTTAAACAGATTTTAAGCTAAAGAATGCGAAGAACAGGATAACTTAAGGCCACAGTCTATGCATTTAACTGTTTCACTTATCATGAGTCCAATGCTGATCACTTCTCCAAAAACGAAAGCTGAAAGCCGGCTGATACTGGTGTTGTGACCTTCAGACTTCCCCGCCCAACATATTTATGAGAACTCTTCTGGCGGCAACGGGTGGTCACCGGTCAGACCCATTGAGCCACTAGTCCATCACGTTGCTCTGCACCTGGGAGTCTTTTACCACAATCACCCCCTGCTCAGTGTGCTCTGCAATCGGGAGTTCTGCACAACACTTACCCGCTCGGTGTGCTCTGCAATCGGGAGTTCTGCACAACACTTTCCCGCTTGGCATGCTCTGCAATCGGGAGTCCTGCACAACACTCTCCCGCTTGGCGTGCTCTGCAATCGGGAGTCCTGCACAAACCTCTCCTGCTCAGTGTGCACTGCAATTGGGAGTCCTGCACAACACTCTCCTGCTCAGTTTGCACTGCAATTGGGAGTCCTGCACAACACTTTCTCGCTCGGCATGCTCTGCCCTTGTTCTCTCTCATTAGCGTGCGAGCTAACTTTACCCTCGGCGTGTAGCAGGTCTCTCCTCTTTGGCGAGAACTCTCCCTGTCTTCCCATGCAAAACCCACTGTCTTCCTCTCCCTTACCAAGCATAAACTACCAGCATCATGGGCATGTATAGGGATTAGTTAGTTCAGGTCATGAGACACATGGTTGGCCTGAGCATTAGAAGTACAGTCATGGCCAATAGTGTTGGCACCCTTGAAATTGTTCCAGAAAATGAAGTATTTCTCCAAAAAATGTATTACAATTACACATAGTTTGTTATACACGTTTTTCCTTTGTGCTTTGGAACAACACAAAAAAGAGAAAAAAAGGTAAATTAGGCTGGTTTCACATTTGCGGTTGTGTCCGCAGCGTTTGTACCGCATATATCCGCATGCGTTTTGTATTCCTATATTTAACATTAAGAACGCATGCGTTTTTGCTTTTTCGCGTTTTGCCGCGTTTGACGACACATGCGTCGTTTGCGGCTTGGCGCGGAAATGCAACATGTAGTAATTTTTAGAGACATCAATTTGCCACCTGGAAACGCATGCGGTCTATTGCGCAAGGATTGCGACAAAAAAAACGCATTGCTGTCTATATGAACGCATGCGTTTACAAGCACATGAGTTTGGTTGCGTTCATTAACGCATGCGTTCCACAAGAGAAAAACATGTCTAGACACTGATAAGCCACCCAGGGCCGGCTCCAAGTTTTTGTGGGCCCCGGGCAAAAGAGTCTCAGTGGGCCCAAATACCACGATTCATGATGCACAGATACGGAGGAGAAATATAGATATACTTCACAGGGCCTAGCTTTCCCCCTCATCCTTCACATAGGCAGATCTACACACACAAAATACGCAGACATGCACACACACACACAATACGCAGACATGTACACATACAATACGTAAACATACACATACACAGTACGCAGACATGCACACACACATGCACACACACACAGTACGCAGACATGCATAAAACATACAGTACGCAGACATACACACACACGGTACGCAGACATGCACACACACACAGTATGCAGACATGCACACACATACAGTACGTAGACATGCACATACAGTACGCAGACATGCACACACACAGTACGCAGACATGCACACACATACAGTACGCAGACATGCACACACAGTACGCAGACATGCACACACATACAGTACGCAGACATGCACACACAGTACGCAGACATGCACACACACAGTACGCAGACATGCACACACATACAGTACGCAGACATGCACATACAGTATGCAGACATGCACATACAGTACGCAGACATGCACACACATACAGTACGCAGACATGCACATACAGTACGTAGACATGCACACACACACAGTAAGCAGACATGCACAAACACAGTAGACAAATACACAAAAATACATAAATATATACAGTCATACACACTGATATACACACAGATATACACATCATACATGCATACACAGACACAAGCCTCACTCACCTCCCCCTGGCTTGTCGCTCATCAGGCTGTTCTGGTATGTGGCTATGGAGGGCATGCTGTTTGATGGCCGTCAGACATGGCCGCACACAGTGCACCCTACAGCTGTGTCTGATAGTAAATGATGCGGTCGGATGGCACTGTGCCTTTAACTTTGCTTGTGTGTCTGCCCGGCCACGTCATTACTACAGCTGCAGAGTGCACTGTGCGCGACCTTGTTTGTTTAAGTGACGCTGAGCTCAAGTAGTTCCGAAGCTGCTGGGGGAGCGGCCAGGGCTCCATGGTGTCTCGGCCACCAGTGGGCCCCCCATTTGTTCAGGGCCCTGGCAGTTGTCCGGGTACGCCGGGTGTTGACGCCGGCCCTGAAGCCACCCCCCACATACAAGGTGATAAAGGGAGGGTGTGGACAGTTGCAGGTCACTTCTCAGCAGACAGCCAAGCAGAGCAGACAGACCACAGCACCTTGGTGCAAACAAGCCTCTGAACAATGTGAGTATATCATAGCCAATGCCTTTATTTTCTATTTTCTTTCTCTACATGTCCTAATTTCTGCCATTTCTTTCTTTCTACATGCATCAGAATGTCTTCTTCGGATTCTTCTCATGAGGAGTTTCTTCCTGGGCCATCTGAAGTCGAGCATGTCAGTGAGGTGAGTACTTGCCTCGTCAGATTGGTAAGTATTCACTATCACGTCTACACATGTGACAATTTGAATTTTTCTTTTTTTTAGAGCTCTTCTTCTACTGCGGCAGAGACAGGGCAGGAGCAGCGGAGTCAAGGTCCGGTGGAAAGACGGCAGCGGTTACGTATACAAGGCTGACTGTTATCTTGAATCTTCCTTTCTTTGCATTCGTATTTCTTAACTTTTTTCTTCTGGAATCCTTTTGTATGTTGACTTTCCTGTTCATGCCATTTCTCAGCATCTTTTTTCTTTCTTTTCCTTATGTTAATTGAGCAAACTTTAATGACTTTATTTAATTTTTAGGTTTCACAACGGGAGGATGATCTTATTGAGAATGACCTCCTCTTCTCGCAGGTCCAGGAGCGAGTCCCGTTGTGGGACACCCAGGATCCACTGCACTCAAACAACGTCACGATCCAGCGCTTATGGAATGAGGTGGCCAAAGAGATGTGGGATGGCTGGGACAACGCCCCGAATCGGGTCCGAAGTGCATTTGGTAAGTATTGCACTGCAGTGTGAAGCAGCAGAGACCTTGGCCATGCTCACTCGACTGTGTGTGATGAAAGAAACTCTCAGGAGTTTCTGTCATCACACACAGTTGTGTGAGCACGGCCAAAAGTCCTTTTTCTGACCACAATTTTTTTTTAACAGTGGCCAAAGTCAAAACACGTTGGCGTTCGATGAAGGACCGCTTCAACAAGGACCTGCGTCAAGAGAGCCGTGTTCCCAGTGGTTCAGGAGCAAGGATCAGAAGATACAAATACCATCGAGTTCTGGCATTTTTAAGACCGGTCATTGCCCAGAGAACGCAAGTATCACGTGCATTAGGTTGTATTGTATTGCTATAATCTGTATTTTTATATTCCACAGGATTTTGCGTGTGGTTAATGCGGCGCGCCCCCACACCGCCGCAGGGCCGAGGGGTACCCGGAGCCGGGCCTCTAGGTCTCAGTCCTGGGGTTGTCACGGTGGCTAGACCCGGTCCGTGGCCCTGTCCGTCAGTGGGGGACGTCCGGTGAAATAAGTGGTGCTAATGGTGGTGTAGCGGTGCAGTTGTGGGGTGCAGGTCGCGGTAAATAACGAGGACACCAGGTTGCAGTCTCTTTACC
Source organism: Ranitomeya variabilis (assembly GCF_051348905.1). Taxonomy (NCBI): domain Eukaryota; kingdom Metazoa; phylum Chordata; class Amphibia; order Anura; family Dendrobatidae; genus Ranitomeya; species Ranitomeya variabilis. The sequence goes on along the minus strand of NC_135232.1, from coordinate 592,030,409 downwards.
TCTTTACTGGAGATCTCTGAGTCCTCAGTCCAGAATACGGTTCACCAGGCTGCGCAAGTCCGGCCGGTCCAATGGCACCTCCAGAGTCCTCCTCTCAGGTGGAAATCTGTGCCTTCCTTCTAGCGCTATGTGTTGTAGTCCTTCCCTGCTGTGCTCACGGAAAGTGACCCCACAACGGTTGTGTCTGTTTCTTAAGTTCCCTCACAACTCGATTTGATGTTCCTCTGTGATCCACCCCTCCCTGTATTCAGGTTGGAATGGCACCCGTTTGTCAGGTAGGCCTGGAGTTCTTCCGGGACCCTAGAGATGCCCCTCTCCCGCAATTGCCCCCCAAGACTTCATAGGTGATATGTGGTAGACAGCCCGCCTGGGACCGACTGTCCTGCCGCTGTTTGGAGTATGGCTTGAAGCTGTATTCTATTCCACTCCCTCGGCGTTCCGGCCACCGGTATTGCGCCTCAGCAGGGTGCTGCCTCTTTCAACAAAACCCCTGCTGGTATTCTCCTTCTGCTTGATCTCGTTTCTCACTCAGCACAATCTGCCTCGCTTCTAGTCCTTTCTTGGGCACCGTCGCTAAGCTGAGCAGGCACGGTCCCGTTACGTTCTCTCAATGCCAAGCCTCTGCCAGGATCCCACCCCTGGCAGAGACCCTACAGTCTCTCCCTTCACAACACCCTCTGCCACAAGGTGTTGCTCCGTTCAATCCCGTCAGCGTTCTCTCTAACTTCCTGCCTGACCCCCAGTTTACCCACTATGGTGGGGAGTGGCCTAATGAATAGCACCCTTAGCTCCCCCCGGAGGCCCTGCTGTGAAACATATTGGTGTCTGTGATACCTGATTGGAGGAACTCCTTCAGTGCCATCGAACGTACCATGGCTCCCCTTAGTGGCTGAGCCACAGTACTGCAACGACCAGGACTCTGGGGCGCTGCACTCCCCCCTGGTTAAACACAGTACTCCGGGACTGGGAAGAAAAACAACAATACAGATTAGCAAACAGACATACAATTTTGTTGAGTGCAAAACAATAAGTATACTTGAACAGGCTTCCCTTTATGGAAGGTGAGGACACTTTTAACGTTACAAACATAGTCAACATTATAAATTACAGGCTATACATAACTCCTGTTACCCAACCGGGTATTCTACTTAGTGCAAATTCTGGAACAATAAATTAACATTGCCTTTAAGAAACATACACTCTTAGTTTACCAAAGGCCTTCCTATAATCACATTACAGGGTAGGGTAACTTCACATTCTCCTACTTTGAACCTGCAGGACCGCCTGTCCCTATGGCACCAGACCTACTGCCTCTCCTTTCTTTTACAGGACCGCCCCGTTCAGCCAGGGCCTACTGCCTTTCGCTACTATACATAGTATAGACATAACATTCCTTTCGTTTAAAGAACTCTGAGCCAGCTCTACTCGGCTCCTTTAAGGACTCACTCTCTAACCCCTACGGGTTCGCTTTCTGTCCTTAGTAACAAAGTAACTTTCTATGGGGACGCAGGGTTTACCTTCTATCCTCACCTTCATCATTACTTCTTTACTTTCAACTATGCAGATCTCTACTTCTACCCCTGCGGGCTCTCTGCATCTCTTCCTTTCACAAAACATTATTTTCAGATTTCACAATTCAAACAATTTAAACACATATAACTTTTCATATAAAACAGTTACATTCTTTTCAAAGCATCATCATATTACTGTTCTAAAACAGTATCGCTTTCAAGTTCAATTCCACGCATCCCCTTTAAGAGGGGACCAAGCCTTTCTGAGGTAGCTCGTCTTCTCAGCCTACCAGTCCACGCAAAGGCTCCGGAATGGCATCTTCGCAAAGTGTCTTTTAACTAAAACCAGTAGGAAAGGTATCTTCGCAAAGTGTCTTTTAACTAAAACCAGTAGGAGGCACCCTTAAGAAGGTGCAACTATTTACAAGGAAGTTCGAATCATGCACAGTCCATGATTACTGCAGTTTGTGTAAAACTTTTGGAAAACAACAATAGTGACCCCGGGTCAACAAAGGGGTCACCTTTTAAAGTTTACCCTAGACGGGTTTTAGCAGCAAACAGGAACAAAAGAACAAACAGTAACTATTTACATTTTTCAGGTTTCCGAGGTTTATTCTTCTTCAGGTGGCTTTGGTTCCGGGACCCCGGCCACTGTGGCGCCAGTGTCCGCGGTGGGTCTTCCCAGTGCAGTCAGACCACCTGACGCCTGAACCTGAAGACGGATCCTGGCTGTCAGCTCAGTTGCTGCAATGATATGGGCGGTGGCAATGTTGGTAAGCTCCGCTACATTTAGTTCAGTCGCAGCTGAGGTAGTAGATGACACTCTCTCAGATCCACATCGGCGAACGTTGCGGGCACACTCTTCCCGGGCACTCCGATGGCGGGTATCTCCTGACCGTGCAGGCTTCAGACCCTGGTTCACGGCTAATGCAGCGGGGATTTGTCCCATCTCTTTCCAGTCTTTCCATTGGGAAATCAGGCACTGTCTATATTGTTCCCATGTAAGCACCGCAAGAGTGGACCCGTTCTCCCGGGATCCATCTGCTTTAAACCAGGGGGTGTCCCACCGAAGAACTACTCCATCTAAGCTCACATCCACGGGCTCCCCCACTCCAGTCGACAGCGGTGGCACCATCCTCCCCAGGTCATCGGGGGATAGCACCATTAGCCCTGCCGAGATAAGTCGCTCCCTACTGAGACGGAGGTGGGTCATGGAATCGGGCTCGTGAAGGGGAGCAGGGACGTCGGCCATACCTGCGCCTAATGTGGTTCCATCGATGTCGCTCCGGTCCATTAACAAGGGTGCTGGAGTCGGCTGCAGCCCGGACTGCGGCTCCTCCAATAGGATTCTCGGATTCGGCTCCGCTTGCTGTAGTTCCTCCTCCTCTAACTCCGAAGTCAGGATTGGTGGACGTAGCCCCGCTGTCGGGTCCGCAGGCTTCCGGTCCATCGTTGGTGAAGGAGGACAAGCCGGAATCGCTTCCTCCTCGCTCAGGCACTCGCTGTTCATCATCGCTGCCCGATAGTCGGTGGCAGTGCATGCACCTAAATCCGCCATTTCTCCGAGGTCGGGCTTCTCCGTCCCCAGCCCCTCGCTGTTGCATATCAAGGGGTGTTTCTCTTCCGTTTTGGGGCGGGTCATTCCTCTGCAACCAGAAGTGCAGGGGGCGGTAGCCATTTCTCGCGCCACACTGGGAGTCTCCGCCCATAACACGCCCTCCTTCCCCTTGGATGTAGCAATGGCGGCGCCTTTTGGCGGGAACTTTTGGCGGCTAATGGCGCAGCACAGTCTTACAATAAAGTACAGTCCAAGCACAGTAAATCACAGTCTCTAGGCACACATGACCTGATTCTTCAGGCTTAAGTAGATCCTGTTCGTGACGCCAAGTTCTGCGGCGCGCCCCCACACCGCCGCAGGGCCGAGGGGTACCCGGAGCCGGGCCTCTAGGTCTCAGTCCTGGGGTTGTCACGGTGGCTAGACCCGGTCCGTGGCCCTGTCCGTCAGTGGGGGACGTCCGGTGAAATAAGTGGTGCTAATGGTGGTGTAGCGGTGCAGTTGTGGGGTGCAGGTCGCGGTAAATAACGAGGACACCAGGTTGCAGTCTCTTTACCTCTTTACTGGAGATCTCTGAGTCCTCAGTCCAGAATACGGTTCACCAGGCTGCGCAAGTCCGGCCGGTCCAATGGCACCTCCAGAGTCCTCCTCTCAGGTGGAAATCTGTGCCTTCCTTCTAGCGCTATGTGTTGTAGTCCTTCCCTGCTGTGCTCACGGAAAGTGACCCCACACGGTTGTGTCTGTTTCTTAAGTTCCCTCACAACTCGATTTGATGTTCCTCTGTAATCCACCCCTCCCTGTATTCAGGTTGGAATGGCACCCGTTTGTCAGGTAGGCCTGGAGTTCTTCCGGGACCCTAGAGACGCCCCTCTCCCACAATTGCCCCCCAAGACTTCATAGGTGATATGTGGTAGACAGCCCGCCTGGGACCGACTGTCCTGCCGCTGTTTGGAGTATGGCTTGAAGCTGTATTCTATTCCACTCCCTCGGCGTTCCGGCCACCGGTATTGCGCCTCAGCAGGGTGCTGCCTCTTTCAACAAAACCCCTGCTGGTATTCTCCTTCTGCTTGATCTCGTTTCTCACTCAGCACAATCTGCCTCGCTTCTAGTCCTTTCTTGGGCACCGTCGCTAAGCTGAGCAGGCACGGTCCCGTTACGTTCTCTCAATGCCAAGCCTCTGCCAGGATCCCACCCCTGGCAGAGACCCTACAGTCTCTCCCTTCACAACACCCTCTGCCACAAGGTGTTGCTCCGTTCAATCCCGTCAGCGTTCTCTCTAACTTCCTGCCTGACCCCCAGTTTACCCACTATGGTGGGGAGTGGCCTAATGAATAGCACCCTTAGCTCCCCCCGGAGGCCCTGCTGTGAAACATATTGGTGTCTGTGATACCTGATTGGAGGAACTCCTTCAGTGCCATCGAACGTACCATGGCTCCCCTTAGTGGCTGAGCCACAGTACTGCAACGACCAGGACTCTGGGGCGCTGCATTAATATTTGGTATAAATTTTCTTTTTCCTTTTTTCACAGCACATACAGCACTACTGTTGGCCCAGGTTCTGGAGCGGTCCTTCATCTGACAGCCACGGACCCGTCCCAGCCATCCAGCAGCGCAGCAGCAAGTGGGCCTTCCACACTAACTAGAGACCAGGGAGCTGGTCCATCAGGTCTTCCCCTTTCGCAGTCCTCTTCCACTGACCCTTTTTTTTTGGGCTCCTCCGGGCAGCGGGAGAGGGCTTCGGACAGGTCACTCATGCCCGAGTTTTTGCACTTGAGCTCGGTTTTACATGAAGCAATCAAGGCTTTGGGTGACCGAATGGATGTTTCACAAAGCCTCTTGAATGCACTTATCCAGGGGGTCAGCAAAAGCCTTGACCAAGTGAAAGCCGACCTCCAGAGGCCAGCACATCATTTTTTTAACAAAATTGAGCAGGGTATGTCGGAACACCTTACTCCTGATCTCCAGCTGAGTGTCATGCAGGCCTGCAATGCTGCTTACGTGCAGGCTATGCAGCAGAGTCGGTATTTCCAGCAGACAGTGTCGGCATATCCACCTGTGCCTTCACTGTCACGATTGTCCTCAATGCCGACCTCTGCTGCATACCACTGCATGGCCACCTAAATTGCTTCCACAGCCGGACACCACTACAGCACCACCACCATGCCGAGTGCAGTTGGACATCCCACCGACACCACCATAACAACCGCTGCTCCTGCTTGGACTTCCTCCACTGACACAACGATGCAGCAGGAACCTGGCATGGCCTTCCATACTGCCACCACCACGATGCAGCAGGACCCTGGCATGGCCTTCCGTACCGCCACCACCACGATGCAGCAGGACCCTGGCATGGCCTTCCGTACCGCCACCACCACGATGCAGCAAGACCCTGGCATGGCCTTCCGTACCGCCACCACCATGATGCAGCAGGACCCTGGCATGGCCTTCCGTACCGCCACCACCATGATGCAGCAGGACCCAGGCATGGCCTTCCGCTCTACAAACGCTATGGACTCTGGCATGGCCTTCCGCTCTACGAGCGCTATGGACTCTGGCATGGCTGCACACTCTACGAGCACTATGGACTCTGGCATGGCTGCACGCTCTACAAGCACTATGGACTCTGGCATGGTTGCACGATCTACGAGCACAATGGACTCTGACACAGTGCAGCCGGATCCTGACAGGTCACCCACCACCACGCCACGCCATATGAGCTCACCAAGACCTCCCACAACCAGGCAAACCAAAGAAAAAACACAAAAAAACCCAAAAACCAGAGGACTCTTAGCATTCCTCCCCCTTCACCTCCCAATGTGTCTGTAATGTTAGGTTTGTCTCACCCTTCCAGTGCGTCTCAAGCCTCTCATGTGTCAAGCCCCATCCCCGAACTACCAGACCCCAGTAGTTTCATTGCCCCTTCTCCTGCCACCTCTGCGTCGTCCACGGTTAGCCAGGCCTCTGTGCTTCACACTCCATGTTTACATCACTCTACCCCAAGCCGGCGCAGTTAAATAAAGTTTTTTGGTTGTTAAAAAATAAATACAATTTGATTTGCCCAAATTAGGTTTGGTTTATTGTGTCTATCGCCGCCGGCAACACACACCGTGCGCCAACTAAGAAACTTTGCCACACACTTACTTTTTGGGCCACATCATATCTCCAGTAGTTATAAAATAAAAAGACTGCAGCTTTGTGTGTCTTTAGTATACAGATATGAGGTGGGCCCAAAAATATTAGATGTACTATCTCCATAATCTCTTCTTTCTGCTTAGTCTGTGACTAGTGTGGCAGTCTGAAGAGAAAATGGTGGAAATACAGTGCAGACATCTACTGAACAGGTCAGGTGTCAAAAAACTCATTAGTTGGGACACCTGACCTGGTGAGTATAGAACTGCCTTGTATAACCACCATTTTGTCTTCTTTGTACATAATCTATTACACACAAATTGAAGGGACGATGGTGGTCACACACTGCATATCTATGCTCACCTGCACAGGTGTCAGAAGTAGTGAATTCATGAAGCTTACAGTATATATGCATCATGAATTCATTATTTCTGACACCTGACTTGATGAGTATAGATCTCTTTAGTGTGACAGTCATTGTCTCTTCAGTCTGTGTCCAATGGATAAAGCAGAACAGAATCAGGACGCAATGATGTCAACAAGCTTACCAATAAAGCAACATGGCTGCCACACTAGCAGTATGTGGCCACTGTTTTATATCAGTATTTTTAAGCCAAAACAAGGAGTGGAACAATTAGAAGTAAATTCTGATATTAATATAATAACTATCACCTCTGCCTCTATCACCCACTCCTGGTTTTGGATTACAAATACTGATATTAAATACAGACCAAATACTGCTAGTTTTAGGACAGCCTTGGTTTGTAGAGGAAATACATAGGAGACACGGTCAACACAACCAAAAATAAAGTTTATTAATGAGAAATATTATTATCATTGCAGAAAATTACTGGTACAGATCGAATTACAATTACACAACATTGTCCTGCCATGACACACGTCCAATATCTGAATCAAAAAAGGCAGCAAATTGGTCCCGCATGTGACCAACTGCTGCAGTTGACCGCAGCGGGTAATGCTGGAAATCGGGCAGTGGGTGTGCAACTGGTTCATCCAGTTCAATGTTGGGCCGCTCCTTAGCCATTAAAAAATTGTGTAGAACCACACAGGCTTTGACCACCTCGTCGACTGTTTCCACTTTTAGATTTATGGCTGATGCAAGAATGCGCCATTTAGAGACCAGAATGCCAAAGGTACACTCTACTGTTCTTTGGGCCCTGGTCAGTCTGTAGTTAAAGATCCTTCTAGTGTGGTTCAAGTCCCGACTGGAATAGGGCTTCAGTAGGTTTTCACACATCTGAAAGGCCTCATCCCCAACCATAACAAATGGCATCGGTGGATCTTGAGTGCTGGGGAGAGGTTGTGGAGGTGGAAAATTTAAATTTTTGCCATACACACGGCGGCCCATATCCGAGTTCTTGAAAGTCTGGGAATCGTTGCCACGGCCAAAAGCTCCAATGTCCACAGCGATGAAGCGACAGTTCGCATCGGCTATTGCTATGAGCACAACAGAAAAATATTTTTTGTAGTTGAAATACTCCGATCCTGTTCTGGCAGGTTTGATAATGCGGATGTGCTTTCCATCCACAGCTCCTAAACAGTTGGGGAAATCACACACACTCCAGACTTTTTCCGCAATTTCAAGCCACATGTCCAAGGTGGGTAGGGGTATAAACTCATCCCGGAGTACATTCCACAAAGCCCGGCAGGTGTCCGCAACTATTCCGGACAGGGTGGATATTCCAAGCCGGTATTGGAAGTGGAGGGATGATAAACTCTCTCCGGTTGCCAGAAATCTGTAAGAAAAACAAACCCCCCCAAAATTACAATCTATTCTATTTATGGTGTGATTACGCTAAAGAAAGAAAGGAAAATACCAAAAACATACATGTCAGAAAACTCAAAATTTGGACTGTCATTGGTTTTGATTTGGAACGTACCTTAATGTAACCAGCAGACGTTCCTCTGGTGGAATCGCTCTATGGAGCTGGGTGTCCTGTTTCCGTATGGCTCCTTGGACACGAGCAATCAAATCCCGGAACGAGTTTTGCGACATCGTTGTATATTCATGGAATTTCTCCGGGTTGACATTAAGCTCGGGATAAAGCGTGTGATAGGCTCCACGGCTCTCACGTAGTTCGATAATGGGGTGTCTCCAAAAACGCCTACGTTGCCTCCTTCTCCATCTTTCGCGATTTCTGTCTTGCTCCCAAGCAAACGCACAGGCAAGAAACAGCTTGATGCTTAAATCCAGGTTGAAATAAAAGCTCTCCATGCGAAGATCCATTATGACACAGCATACAGGAGCAAAATCTGAACATTTCAGCTGTTCAAGGGTCTATATATACAGATTCCATAATACACGCCCTCTGTAGTCCCATTGGTGGTGTCTGGTTGTCTAGATTTTTCTCTTGTGAAATTTCACATCATGCGCACCAAAAATGCAAACGCAGGAAAAAACGCATATAAAAGCGTACAAACGCGGCGTTTTTTTAACCGCATGCGATACCGCCGCGTTTGTACGCATTTATATGCGTTTTTTCCACCACTTGCAGATGCGTTTTAAACGCTGCAGATTTAAAAGCGAATGTGAAACTAGCCTTAGACATATTTTCACACGAAACCCAAAAATGGGTAGGAAAAAATTGTTGGCACCTTTCCAATATTGTCGTTTGTAGGAAACACTTCTGTTTCAAGCATGAAAATATGAATATGCAGCGCCCCAGAGTCCTGGTCGTTGCAGTATTGTCGCTCTTCCACCAGGGGGAATGATGGTATGTCTGATGGCACTAAAGGAGTTCACCTGACCAGGTATCACAGTCACACACTACACTTCACACTCCAACCACCAGGAGGAGCAAAGGGTTCTATGTATTAGGCCACTCCTCACACTCGGGTAAAACTGGGGGTTGGATAGGAAGTTAGAAGAGAATGCTACTGGGTGAGACCCAGGAAAGACCTGCCAGGCAGACAGGGAGAGAAGGAGGAACATCTGAGCTACAGACAGAGGTCCCTGTCAGGGGTGGGATCCTGGCAGAGACTGAGCGAGAGATAGAACGTTATGGAGCTGCGCATGCACCTCATTGCGGCGGCATCTTAGGAAAGGACAAGAAGCGAAGTACAGGTCCTTCTCAAAAAATTAGCATATAGTGTTAAATTTCATTATTTACCATAATGTAATGATTACAATTAAACTTTCATATATTATAGATTCATTATCCACCAACTGAAATTTGTCAGGTCTTTTATTGTTTTAATACTGATGATTTTGGCATACAACTCCTGAAAACCTAAAAAACCTGTCTCAATAAATTAGCATATCAAGAAAAGGTTCTCTAAACGACCTATTACCCTAATCTTCTGAATCAACTAATTAACTCTAAACACATGCAAAAGATACCTGAGGCTTTTAAAAACTCCCTGCCTGGTTCATTACTCAAAACCCCCATCATGGGTAAGACTAGCGACCTGACAGATGTCAAGAAGGCCATCATTGACACCCTCAAGCAAGAGGGTAAGACCCAGAAAGAAATTTCTCAACAAATAGGCTGTTCCCAGAGTACTGTATCAAGGCACCTCAATGGTAAGTCTGTTGGAAGGAAACAATGTGGCAGAAAACGCTGTACAACGAGAAGAGGTGACCGGACCCTGAGGAAGATTGTGGAGAAGGACCGATTCCAGACCTTGGGGAACCTGAGGAAGCAGTGGACTGAGTCTGGTGTGGAAACATCCAGAGCCACCGTGCACAGGCGTGTGCAGGAAATGGGCTACAGGTGCCGCATTCCCCAGGTAAAACCACTTTTTTGAGGTGGGCCCAAAAATATTAGATGTACTATCTCCATAATCTCTTCTTTCTGCTTAGTCTGTGACTAGTGTGGCAGTCTGAAGAGAAAATGGTGGAAATACAGTGCAGACATCTACTGAACAGGTCAGGTGTCAAAAAACTCATTAGTTGGGACACCTGACCTGGTGAGTATAGAACTGCCTTGTATAACCACCATTTTGTCTTCTTTGTACATAATCTATTACACACAAATTGAAGGGACGATGGTGGTCACACACTGCATATCTATGCTCACCTGCACAGGTGTCAGAAGTAGTGAATTCATGAAGCTTACAGTATATATGCATCATGAATTCATTATTTCTGACACCTGACTTGATGAGTATAGATCTCTTTAGTGTGACAGTCATTGTCTCTTCAGTCTGTGTCCAATGGATAAAGCAGAACAGAATCAGGACGCAATGATGTCAACAAGCTTACCAATAAAGCAACATGGCTGCCACACTAGCAGTATGTGGCCACTGTTTTATATCAGTATTTTTAAGCCAAAACAAGGAGTGGAACAATTAGAAGTAAATTCTGATATTAATATAATAACTATCACCTCTGCCTCTATCACCCACTCCTGGTTTTGGATTACAAATACTGATATTAAATACAGACCAAATACTGCTAGTTTTAGGACAGCCTTGGTTTGTAGAGGAAATACATAGGAGACACGGTCAACACAACCAAAAATAAAGTTTATTAATGAGAAATATTATTATCATTGCAGAAAATTACTGGTACAGATCGAATTACAATTACACAACATTGTCCTGCCATGACACACGTCCAATATCTGAATCAAAAAAGGCAGCAAATTGGTCCCGCATGTGACCAACTGCTGCAGTTGACCGCAGCGGGTAATGCTGGAAATCGGGCAGTGGGTGTGCAACTGGTTCATCCAGTTCAATGTTGGGCCGCTCCTTAGCCATTAAAAAATTGTGTAGAACCACACAGGCTTTGACCACCTCGTCGACTGTTTCCACTTTTAGATTTATGGCTGATGCAAGAATGCGCCATTTAGAGACCAGAATGCCAAAGGTACACTCTACTGTTCTTTGGGCCCTGGTCAGTCTGTAGTTAAAGATCCTTCTAGTGTGGTTCAAGTCCCGACTGGAATAGGGCTTCAGTAGGTTTTCACACATCTGAAAGGCCTCATCCCCAACCATAACAAATGGCATCGGTGGATCTTGAGTGCTGGGGAGAGGTTGTGGAGGTGGAAAATTTAAATTTTTGCCATACACACGGCGGCCCATATCCGAGTTCTTGAAAGTCTGGGAATCGTTGCCACGGCCAAAAGCTCCAATGTCCACAGCGATGAAGCGACAGTTCGCATCGGCTATTGCTATGAGCACAACAGAAAAATATTTTTTGTAGTTGAAATACTCCGATCCTGTTCTGGCAGGTTTGATAATGCGGATGTGCTTTCCATCCACAGCTCCTAAACAGTTGGGGAAATCACACACACTCCAGACTTTTTCCGCAATTTCAAGCCACATGTCCAAGGTGGGTAGGGGTATAAACTCATCCCGGAGTACATTCCACAAAGCCCGGCAGGTGTCCGCAACTATTCCGGACAGGGTGGATATTCCAAGCCGGTATTGGAAGTGGAGGGATGATAAACTCTCTCCGGTTGCCAGAAATCTGTAAGAAAAACAAACCCCCCCAAAATTACAATCTATTCTATTTATGGTGTGATTACGCTAAAGAAAGAAAGGAAAATACCAAAAACATACAAGTCAGAAAACTCAAAATTTGGACTGTCATTGGTTTTGATTTGGAACGTACCTTAATGTAACCAGCAGACGTTCCTCTGGTGGAATCGCTCTATGGAGCTGGGTGTCCTGTTTCCGTATGGCTCCTTGGACACGAGCAATCAAATCCCGGAACGAGTTTTGCGACATCGTTGTATATTCATGGAATTTCTCCGGGTTGACATTAAGCTCGGGATAAAGCGTGTGATAGGCTCCACGGCTCTCACGTAGTTCGATAATGGGGTGTCTCCAAAAACGCCTACGTTGCCTCCTTCTCCATCTTTCGCGATTTCTGTCTTGCTCCCAAGCAAACGCACAGGCAAGAAACAGCTTGATGCTTAAATCCAGGTTGAAATAAAAGCTCTCCATGCGAAGATCCATTATGACACAGCATACAGGAGCAAAATCTGAACATTTCAGCTGTTCAAGGGTCTATATATACAGATTCCATAATACACGCCCTCTGTAGTCCCATTGGTGGTGTCTGGTTGTCTAGATTTTTCTCTTGTGAAATTTCACATCATGCGCACCAAAAATGCAAACGCAGGAAAAAACGCATATAAAAGCGTACAAACGCGGCGTTTTTTTAACCGCATGCGATACCGCCGCGTTTGTACGCATTTATATGCGTTTTTTCCACCACTTGCAGATGCGTTTTAAACGCTGCAGATTTAAAAGCGAATGTGAAACTAGCCTTAGACATATTTTCACACGAAACCCAAAAATGGGTAGGAAAAAATTGTTGGCACCTTTCCAATATTGTCGTTTGTGGGAAACACTTCTGTTTCAAGCATGAAAATATGAATATGCAGCGCCCCAGAGTCCTGGTCGTTGCAGTATTGTCGCTCTTCCACCAGGGGGAATGATGGTATGTCTGATGGCACTAAAGGAGTTCACCTGACCAGGTATCACAGTCACACACTACACTTCACACTCCAACCACCAGGAGGAGCAAAGGGTTCTATGTATTAGGCCACTCCTCACACTCGGGTAAAACTGGGGGTTGGATAGGAAGTTAGAAGAGAATGCTACTGGGTGAGACCCAGGAAAGACCTGCCAGGCAGACAGGGAGAGAAGGAGGAACATCTGAGCTACAGACAGAGGTCCCTGTCAGGGGTGGGATCCTGGCAGAGACTGAGCGAGAGATAGAACGTTATGGAGCTGCGCATGCACCTCATTGCGGCGGCATCTTAGGAAAGGACAAGAAGCGAAGTACAGGTCCTTCTCAAAAAATTAGCATATAGTGTTAAATTTCATTATTTACCATAATGTAATGATTACAATTAAACTTTCATATATTATGGATTCATTATCCACCAACTGAAATTTGTCAGGTCTTTTATTGTTTTAATACTGATGATTTTGGCATACAACTCCTGAAAACCTAAAAAACCTGTCTCAATAAATTAGCATATCAAGAAAAGGTTCTCTAAACGACCTATTACCCTAATCTTCTGAATCAACTAATTAACTCTAAACACATGCAAAAGATACCTGAGGCTTTTAAAAACTCCCTGCCTGGTTCATTACTCAAAACCCCCATCATGGGTAAGACTAGCGACCTGACAGATGTCAAGAAGGCCATCATTGACACCCTCAAGCAAGAGGGTAAGACCCAGAAAGAAATTTCTCAACAAATAGGCTGTTCCCAGAGTGCTGTATCAAGGCACCTCAATGGTAAGTCTGTTGGAAGGAAACAATGTGGCAGAAAACGCTGTACAACGAGAAGAGGTGACCGGACCCTGAGGAAGATTGTGGAGAAGGACCGATTCCAGACCTTGGGGAACCTGAGGAAGCAGTGGACTGAGTCTGGTGTGGAAACATCCAGAGCCACCGTGCACAGGCGTGTGCAGGAAATGGGCTACAGGTGCCGCATTCCCCAGGTAAAGCCACTTTTGAACCATAAACAGCGGCAGAAGCGCCTGACCTGGGCTACAGAGAAGCAGCACTGGACTGTTGCTAAGTGGTCCCAAGTACTTTTTTCTGATGAAAGCAAATTTTGCATGTCATTCGGAAATCAAGGTGCCAGAGTCTGGAGGAAGACTGAGGAGAAGGAAATGCCAAAATGCCTGAAGTCCAGTGTCAAGTACCCACAGTCAGTGATGGTGTGGGGTGCCATGTCAGCTGCTGGTGTTGGTCCACTGTGTTTCATCAAGGGCAGGGTCAATGCAGCTAGCTATCAGGAGATTTTGGAGCACTTCATGCTTCCATCGGCTGAAATGCTTTATGGAGATGAAGATTTCATTTTTCAGCACGACCTGGCACCTGCTCACAGTGCCAAAACCACTGGTAAATGGTTTACTGACCATGGTATTACTGTGCTCAATTGGCCTGCCAACTCTCCTGACCTGAACCCCATAGAGAATCTGTGGGATATTGTGAAGAGAAAGTTGAGAGACGCAAGACCCAACACTCTGGATGAGCTTAAGGCCGCTATTGAAGCATCCTGGGCCTCCATAACATCTCAGCAGTGTCACAGGCTGATTGCCTCCATGCCACGCCGCATTGAAGCAGTCATTTCTGCCAAAGGATTCACGACCAAGTATTGAGTGCATAACTGAACATTATTATTTGATGGTTTTTTTGTTTGTTATTAAAAAACACTTTTATTTGATTGGACGGGTGAAATATGCTAATTTATTGAGACAGGTTTTTTGGGTTTTCAGGAGTTGTATGCCAAAATCATCAGTATTAAAACAATAAAAGATCTGACAAATTTCAGTTGGTGGATAATGAATCTATAATATATGAAAGTTTAATTGTAATCATTACATTATGGTAAATAATGAAATTTAACACTATATGCTAATTTTTTGAGAAGGACCTGTATATTGTGGAGATGTGAGAAACGAGAGCAGAGCACAAGGAGATAATACCAGGAGGAGTCCTGCCCTAAGATCGGCAACATCCTTCTGAGGCGCATAGCCGGTGGCCGGAACACCGAGGGAGTAATAGCCTCTACGCATTACTTCAAACTACGGCAGGACAGTTAATTCCAAGTTGGCTGTCCAACCTTTAACCTAATGAAGACAACGGAGGCAAATTGTGGGAGAGGGGCGTCTCTAGGGTCCCTATAAAATAGCTCTAGGCCTACCCCGTCATACGGGTCGTCCTATCCATATCATCTGGGGGACGTAGAAAGAGAATATCAGAAACATACACGACAGTTGTGAGGACTATCCCATGGTGCTCAGCAGGGAGGTACTACAACACACAGGCGCAAGTAGGAAGGCTACTGATTTTCACCTGCAAAGGGAACTCTGGATGTGCCTTCGGACCGGCCGGATTCAGCCAGCCCTGTTAGCAGTGCTCTGGATTGTAGGTGCTGAAGTCAACAGTAAAAGGTAAAGAGACTGCAACCCTGTGTCCTCGTTATTTACTGCGACCTACACCATCGCCATCTATCTTACTGGGAAGCCCTGGGGACATACTTCACCTGTGGGAAGGTATACCATCTAGCTGCCATAACATCACCCCAGCGGACCCCTCAGCAGCGTCAGTCATCCTGACCGAGTACCACAGGTGGCGTCACGAACACTTGACAAACTATACCTTTAATTGGGCGCCCCTTAGCATGGCCACAGACCGGGTCGGGCCACCGTGACATCCCCAGAACCGAGACAGAAGGGACCCGGTACTGAGTACCCCACTGCCCTGCGCCTGGGGGTGATCCAACTTTGGCGTCACGAACAGGATCTACTTAAGCCTGAAGAATCGGGTCATGTGTGCCTTAGAACTGTGCCAGAATTGTGCTTGAACTGTGATTTATTGCCAAGACTGTGTATTGCCATTTGCCGCCAAAAATTCCCGCCAAAACTGCCAGCATTACAGCGCCACGAGGAGTGCAGGAGAAGACGAAGGGCGTGCCATGGGAGGGAACTACCAAAGTGGCGCCGAAAGTGACGACCGCCCCCTCCGACTACTGCTGCAAGATGATGACCTGCCCCAAAGTAGAGGAGAACCGCCCCCTGATTTGCAACGGCGGGAACCAGAACGAGAAGGAGGACGGGCCCCTGATAATGGCGGAGCCAGGTGTATGTGCCATCGCCGACCTCGAAACAGCGAGGGTGACCAGCGAGTACCTGAACAACGAGTAAGTGATCCTAGACTGTCCCCGCCGACCGGAGGCAGATCCGAACCCACTGCCGCTGGAGGATCCGAGCCTCCTGGAGCTGCAGGCGGAGGAGCCGAGTCAACCTATCCCGAATGAGGAGCCAGCAGATGTGAAGCAATGGAAGTCGGAGCCGTGTCAGAGGGTAGCATTGGAAGACCCATGGTCCATGCTCCAGCCGATTCCAGTATCCCCACCAATGGAACAGATCGACATCGGTGGAACCACATCAGACGCAGGTATGGGAAGCGCCCCTGCTCTACCGACCGATTCTGCTTCCGTGACCGCTCCCCGTCCCGGCAATGATCGATTTCCTGCCGCTGAGCTCATCGTGGTAGCCCTTGACACCGTGGAGAAGACAGTGCCTCCGTTACCAACAGCTATGGGAAAACCACCAGGCGTGAGCTCCGAGGGGGTGATCTTCCAATGGGACGCGCCAAGGACTAGACCAGACGGGTCCCAAGAAGAAGGGATCTATATTGCTGCGCTCACTTGGGAGCAGTACCAACAATGCCTAATTTCCCACTGGAAAAACCAAAAAGAGACAGAACAACGAGACCCACCGAGAGTATAAAAAACAAAGACCGAACGCGGTACTAAGAACTTGGTAAAACAGGGAACTGTACTAGCCTTTCACCCGAAACGGGGTTGGGGCTTTATACAGGAACCGGGACTACTGACCGAAGCCTTTGTTACCAGCTACGACGTGGAGGTCCAATACCGCGATGGGTATCGGAACCGAATCTTACACAGAGGGGACCAGGTGACCTACACTCGCCATCGGAGTGCGCAAGGCTGGTGCGCTCGGAATGTTAAGCGATGTGAACCTACTGTAGTGCCACCTGCCGTCCTGACTACGACTAACTCCGAATTGACAAATCCTACTACTACCACCACTGTGTGCATTATTGCCGCTACTGAACTTGCTACCAAAGCTGACATTCGAATCCAGACTCCTGGTAACCCGGTTGCACCTGAGGAACGACCCAATGACACTGACGCCGCATCAGACGAGAGCACGGAACCGAAGCTTCCCCGGTCCGGAAGTGTTCGCTACCAACTGATGCCTTGCAACCTACTATGAGGATGAACCTCGGGAACCTGAGTATGTATATAGTTATTTTAGAACTTGAACTGTTGTTTTGCTGCTAAACCCGTCTAGGGTTAATTCTTAAAGGGATCCCTTTGTTGACCCGGGATCCCTATTGTTTTGTTTTTGCACAAGTTCATCATTGTTCTAAAAGACTGCCGAATCATGGACGGTGAATGATTCACAAACTGTTGCTGTACATAGTTTGACCCTTCTAAAAGGTGCTCCCTACTGGTTTTACAAAAAGAAGAGCTTTTTGAAGAGACTGTTCCTGATTACAGCGCAAAAGTTATTGCTTTTAAACTGACTTGCAAATTGATAGTTTGCACTACCTCAGAAGAGACATGGTTTCCCCATAAAGGGGATGTTCAATTGTTGCACTTAGCTTAAAACATGATAATGTTGCCTTAAATAGTTAGATAAGTAATAATGTTCTTACATAGTAGTGGTATGTAGTTAGAAAGATAGTGATAAGGAATAGAAATGTTGATAATGTTCTTTGAATAAAACTGAAGTTAGAGTAATTACTAGGATTTTATGAGAGAAAAGCTGAAGAAAGATGCAGTAGGCCTGGAGGGGTAGACAGATAGTCCTGCATATGTGAAAGTAAAAGAGAAAAATAAAGAAAATGTTAATTTGTACTTGTGAGTTTTATAGCATGCCTTTAGTGGGCATAAGCCCTTAAAGGAAAAAGTTTTCACTTAGTAGATAGTATGCCCGGCTGGGTATTAACAGTTATTTATAGTTAGTTAATTAATAAGTGTTATTTAAAATCTTAAGCACAATGTAAATATGTTTTTGTTTGCAACGTTCAAGTATCCTCACCTCCCATGAAGGGAAGCACTGTTAAATTTACTTGTTTTAACCCAAGAGATACAAAAGTATCAAAACACACCACTAAAGACAAATATTGAAAGGGATTTACAAATTTTATTAAAGGTATCCACATCATAAAACCATGACAATAACAATAAACAAAAAAAGAAAAAATATATATGACAAGAGGAAGGATAATACCCGAGTAACGTGCACAAAAATCAGAGAGAAAGGTAAAGTATTAAACAGGTTATGGGGATGAGGTAGTCTCCATGCTAGCTGATGTGGATAAATAACCACCATCAAAAGTGCAAATGCGTAGAAAGCTAGTAATTATAAATACATACCCATATAGTCCACTGTCCTGACTCTCACAAGAAGCCCCGACGCGCGTTTCGCGTACTTGCTTTATCAAGGGGAAGAAAATTGTGCGTGCACAATTTTCTTCCCCTTGATAAAGCAAGTACGCGAAACGCGCGTCGGGGCTTCTTGTGAGAGTCAGGACAGTGGACTATATGGGTATGTATTTATAATTACTAGCTTTCTACGCATTTGCACTTTTGATGGTGGTTATTTATCCACATCAGCTAGCATGGAGACTACCTCATCCCCATAACCTGTTTAATACTTTACCTTTCTCTCTGATTTTTGTGCACGTTACTCGGGTATTATCCTTCCTCTTGTCATATATATTTTTTCTTTTTTTGTTTATTGTTATTGTCATGGTTTTATGATGTGGATACCTTTAATAAAATTTGTAAATCCCTTTCAATATTTGTCTTTAGTGGTGTGTTTTGATACTTTTGTATCTCTTGGGTTAGTGCTAGTTTTCCACACCCTATATATGCCTGTCACGGTATTTCCTACCCTGGTGGAGGAACCCTATGAGCAGTAATATTATGTTTTTGGACATTTTGGTCTAAATTTACTTGTTTACAGCATTCCAAAAATTTTGTATGTCTTTTGCTAACATGTATTGTTGTTCTTCTTTTCCCAGTCCGGGAGTACTGGATTTAACAGGGGGGGGGAGTGCAGCGCCCCAGAGTCCTGGTCATTGCAGTATTGTCGCTCTTCCACCAGGGGGAGTGATGGTACGTCTGATGGCACTAAAGGAGTTCACCTGACCAGGTATCACAGTCACACACTACACTTCACACTCCAACCACCAGGGGGAGCAAAGGGTTCTATGTATTAGGCCACTCTTCACACTCGGGTAAAACTGGGGGTTGGATAGGAAGTTAGAAGAGAACGCTACTGGGTGAGACCCAGGAAAGACCTGTCAGGCAGACAGGGAGAGAAGGAGGAACATCTGAGCTGCAGACAGAGGTCCCTGTCAGGGGTGGGATCCTGGCAGAGACTGAGCGAGAGATAGAACGTTACGGAGCTGCGCCTGCACCTCATTGCGGCAGCATCCTAGGAAAGGACAAGAAGCAAAGTATATTGTGGAGAAGTGAGAAACGAGAGCAGAGCACAAGGAGATAATACCAGGAGGAATCCTGCCCTAAGATCGGCAACATCCTTCTGTGGCGCGTAGCCGATGGCCGGAACACCGAGGGAGTAATAGGCTCTACGCATTACTTCAAACTACGGCAGGACAGTTAATTCCAAGTTGGCTGTCCAACCTTTAACCTAATGAAGACAATGGAGGCAAATTGTGGGAGAGGGGCGTCTCTAGGGTCCCTATAAAATAGCTCTAGGCCTACCCCGTCATACGGGTCATCGTATCCATATCATCTGGGGGACGTATAAAGAGAATATCAGAAACATACACGACAGTTGTGAGGACTATCCCGTGGTGCTCAGCAGGGAGGTACTACAACACACAGGCACAAGTAGGAAGGCTACTGATTTCCACCTGCAAAGGGAACTCTGGATGTGCCTTCGGACCGGCCGGATTCAGCCAGCCCTGTTAGCAGTGCTCTGGATTGTGGATGCTGAAGTCTACAGTAAAAGGTAAAGAGACTGCAACCCTGTGTCCTCGTTATTTACTGCGACCTACACCATCGCCATCTATCTTACTGGGAAGCCCTGGGGATATACTTCACCTGTGGGAAGGTATACCATCTAGCTGCCATAACATCACCCCAGCGGACCCCTCAGCAGCGTCGGTCATCCTGACCGAGTACCACAGGTGGCGTCACGAACACTTGACAAACCTTGCCCTATGATTGGGCGCCCCTTAGCAGGGCCACGGACCGGGTCGGGCCACCGTGACATCCCCAGAACCGAGACAGAAGGGACCCGGTACCGAGTACCCCTCTGCCCTGCACCTGGGGGCGATCCAAATATCACACCTGAAACCACATAGAAAGGGGAGAAGTTGACTCAATCTTTGCATTGTGTGTCTGTGTGTGCCACACTTCGTATACAGAACATAAAAAGGATAAGAGAACTGTCTGATGACAAAACTTGTTGAAAACCATCAACAATCTCAAGGTTACAAGTCCATTTCCAAAGATCTTCATGTTCCCTTTTCCACGGTAAGCAACATACTGTATTTTTCAAATTACAAAATGCACTTTTTTTCTCCAAAATTTGGGAAGAAAATGGGTGTGTGTCTATTAGGCTACTTTCACACATCAGGTTTTCGCCTTCAGGCATAATCTGGCAAATTGTTGAAAAACTGGATCCGGCAAAAGATGCCGCCAGATCCGGTTTTTCCCCATAGACTTGTATTAGCGCCAGATTGCACCACAATACCTTACGTTTTGTCTGGCTTTCGCCGGATCAGGCAAAAATGTCGTTTCCGGCGTCTGGCAAAAATGTACACAGTAACGTTTTTTGTCTCTGGCGAAAAAACCGGAAGCGCCGGATTTCGTTTTTTTATCTGAGCATGCTCAGAAAACATTGACCAGCCCCTAATTTGGAAACATATATAAAGCCAGCCAGGTATGTCTTCACTCAACCATTTATAAGCCAGCAAGAGACAGAGAACCTGACACCATCCAGACCTGAACCTGCTGCCAGCCAGAGCTGGAGCCTCCAGCCACCAGAGCGAAACCTGCCCCAGGCCAGCCACAGCCAGCAGCCAGCCAGCCAACCTGCTTCCAGCCAGAGCTGGAGCCTCCAGCCACCAGAGCTAAACCTGCCCCAGGCCAGCCACAGCCAGCCAACCTGCTGCCAGCCAGAGCTGGAGCCTCCAGCCACCAGAGCTGAAACTGCCCCAGGCCAGCCTCAGCCAGCAGTCAGCCAGCCAACCTGCTGCCAGCCAGAGCCAGAGCCTCCAGCCACCAGAGCTAAACCTGCCCCAGGCCAGCCACAGCCAGCAGCCAGCCAGCCAACCTGCTGCCAGCCAGAGCCGGAGCCTCCAGCCACCAGAGCTAAACCTGCCCCAGGCCATCCACAGCCAGCAGCCAGCCAGTCAACCTGCTGCCAGCTAGAGCCAGAGCCTCCAGCCACCAGAGCTGAACCTGCCACAGCCAGCAGCCAGCCAGCCAACCTGCTGCCAGCCAGAGCCGGAGCCTCCAGCCACCAGAGCTGAACCTGCCCCAGGCCAGCCACAGCCAGCAGCCAGCCAGTCAACCTACTGCCAGCCAGAGCCAGAGCCTCCAGTCACCAGAGCTGAACCTGCCCCAGGCCAGCCACAGCCAGCCAGCCAACCTGCTGACAGCCAGAGCCGGAGCCTCCAGCCACCAGAGCTAATTCTGCCCCAGGCCAGCCAGCAGCCAACCAGCCAACCTGCTGCCAGCCAGAGCCGGAGCCTTCAGCCACCAGAGCTGAACCTGCCTGAGGCCAGCCACAGCCAGCAGCCAGCCAGCCAACCTGCTGCCAGCCAGAGCCAGAGCCTTCAGCCACCAGAGCTGAAGCTGCCCTAGGCCAGCCACAGCCAGCAGCCAGCCAGCAGCCAGCCAGCCAACCTGCTGCCAGCCAGAGCTTCCAGCCACGAGAGCTGAACCTGCCCCATGCCAGCCACAGACAGCCAGCCAACCTGCTGCCAGCCAGAGCCATACCTCCAGCCACCAGAGCTGAAACTGCCCCAGGCCAGCCACAGCCAGCAGCCAGCCAGCCAACCTACTGCCAGCCAGAGCCAGAGCCTCCAGCCACCAGAGCTAAACCTGCCCCAGGCCAGCCACAGCCAGCAGCCAGCCAGCCAACCTGCTGCCAGCCAGAGCCGGAGCCTCCAGCCACCAGAGCTAAACCTGCCCCAGGCCATCCACAGCCAGCAGCCAGCCAGTCAACCTGCTACCAGCTAGAGCCAGAGCCTCCAGCCACCAGAGCTGAACCTGCCACAGCCAGCAGCCAGCCAGCCAACCTGCTGCCAGCCAGAGCCGGAGCCTCCAGCCACCAGAGCTGAACCTGCCCCAGGCCAGCCACAGCCAGCAGCCAGCCAGTCAACCTGCTGCCAGCCAGAGCCATACCTCCAGCCACCAGAGCTGAAACTGCCCCAGGCCAGCCACAGCCAGCAGCCAGCCAGCCAACCTACTGCCAGCCAGAGCCAGAGCCTCCAGTCACCAGAGCTGAACCTGCCCCAGGCCAGCCACAGCCAGCCAGTCAACCTGCTGACAGCCAGAGCCGGAGCCTCCAGCCACCAGAGCTAATTCTGCCCCAGGCCAGCCAGCAGCCAACCAGCCAACCTGCTGCCAGCCAGAGCCGGAGCCTACAGCCACCAGAGCTGAACCTGCCTCAGGCCAGCCACAGCCAGCAGCCAGCCAGCCAACCTGCTGCCAGCCAGAGCCAGAGCCTTCAGCCACCAGAGCTGAAGCTGCCCTAGGCCAGCCACAGCCAGCAGCCAGCCAGCAGCCAGCCAGCCAACCTGCTGCCAGCCAGAGCTTCCAGCCACGAGAGCTGAACCTGCCCCATGCCAGCCACAGCCAGCCAGCCAACCTGCTGCCAGCCAGAGCCATACCTCCAGCCACCAGAGCTGAAACTGCCCCAGGCCAGCCACAGCCAGCAGCCAGCCAGCCAACCTACTGCCAGCCAGAGCCAGAGCCTCCAGTCACCAGAGCTGAACCTGCCCCAGGCCAGCCACAGCCAGCCAGCCAACCTGCTGACAGCAAGAGCCGGAGCCTCCAGCCACCAGAGCTAATTCTGCCCCAGGCCAGCCAGCAGCCAACCAACCAACCTGCTGCCAGCCAGAGCCGGAGCCTACAGCCACCAGAGCTGAACCTGCCCCAGGCCAGCCACAGCCAGCAGCCAGCCAGCCAACCTACTGCCAGCCAGAGCCAGAGCCTCCAGCCACCAGAGCTGAACCTGCCACAGCCAGCAGCCAGCCAGCCAACCTGCTGCCAGCCAGAGCCGGAGCCTCCAGCCACCACAGCTGAACCTGCCCCAGGCCAGCCACAGCCAGCAGCCAGCCAGTCAACCTGCTGCCAGCCAGAGCCATACCTCCAGCCACCAGAGCTGAAACTGCCCCAGGCCAGCCACAGCCAGCAGCCAGCCAGCCAACCTACTGCCAGCCAGAGCCAGAGCCTCCAGTCACCAGAGCTGAACCTGCCCCAGGCCAGCCACAGCCAGCCAGCCAACCTGCTGACAGCCAGAGCCGGAGCCTCCAGCCACCAGAGCTAATTCTGCCCCAGGCCAGCCAGCAGCCAGCCAGCCAACCTACTGCCAGCCAGAGCCGGAGCCTCCAGAGCTGAACCTGCCTCAGGCCAGCCACAGCCAGCAGCCAGCCAGCCAACCTGCTGCCAGCCAGAGCCTCCAGCCACCAGAGCTGAAGCTGCCCCAGGCCAGCCACAGCCAGCAGCCAGCCAGCCAACCTGCTGCCAGCCAGAGCTTCCAGCCACGAGAGCTGAACCTGCCCCATGCCAGCCACAGCCAGCCAGCCAACCTGCTGCCAGCCAGAGCCGGAGCCTCCAGCCACCAGAGCTGACCCAGCCCCAGGAAAGCCACAGCCAGCAGCCAGCCAACCTGCTGCCAGCCAGAGCCAGAGCCTCCAGCCACCAGAGCTAAACATGCCCCAGGCCAGCCAGCAGCCAGCCAACCTACTGCCAGCCAGAGCCGAAGCCTCCAGCCACCAGAGCTGAAACTGCCCAAGGCCAGCCACAGTCAGCCAGCCAGCAGCTGCAAGCCATGTCTTTTTCTGGGAGCCCTCCCTCGCATCGTCAGCGCTGTGAGGTAAATATATATCCATTTTTTTCTCTTTTTGGTGATGTTCACCTAACAATATGCTTTCATTCGTAACAGGAACCTGCAGAATTAGAGGTGCTTCTAGAAGAAGACTGAAGGGGTGGAGAGATACCCGAAGTGGGCGAGTGTGTAGTAAGTATTTAAATGCATTTCAGGTACACATCATTACAGACATCACTGAACACACAACACATAAGCCAACATCCAAGCACTTAAATTGTTTTGTTTTTCTTTTAGTCTTCTTATTCTGGGGTTCGATCCAGAGGTCCTCAAAGCACCCCCCAGGGTCATCGTGAGCGTCGTGGCAGTCACCTCCTAGTAAGTATCTTATTTTTTTCCTTTTTCCCTCTTTATTGTTTTTTTTTAGTCTAACGTCTTTGTTTTTTTCTTTTTTAACAGGCTGCACAGCAGGCTCCTGATTCTGATGGTGAGGAGGCCGGTCTCAACATTGAACTCCTCATTGATCTAGTTGGAGCGGGAACCCCTGTGGAACATGGGTGACCACCGCCACGCTGATCTTGGTGTTACCCGATGGCTCTGGGAGGAAGTCTGCTATCAGTTTGTGGACAACTGCGAGGACCTCGATGTTCGGGCCCAGCATCAAGCATGTAAGTTTTCACAGTTCAGTTATGTTGCTGGATGTAATGTGTTGTATTCTAACTAATTTGTATTTTCCCTTTGCAGGCGAAAGAATTGTCAAGCAACGGCGGTCAATCAGGGATCGCTTCAAGAAGGAATTCAACAAAGAGATGCAGGCCTGGAGTGGATCCGGAGGACGCAGGGGCAGATATAAATATGCCCGAGCCCTGTCGTTCCTCAGGACAACGATGGTGAGCAGAAGGTAAATATAACCCCCCCATTTTAACATGTTAACATGTCTAACCTTATTTTTGGTTTCAGCCAGGGCCAAGCAATAACAATTTAATTTCTTTTTTTTTTCTTTTTTCCACAGCACCGTCTGCAACACTCGGGAGCCTGCTGAGTTGAATCCTTCTGAAGCGATCCCTCAGGAGTCCGTCACCGAGAGACACTCCGACAGACCCGACCCCTCTGCACCTTCCCAGCCTTCCCTCACATGCGATCCGTCAGTCCCATCCACCAGCGCTGGACTATCCTGGCCGCCTGCGTTGCATGAATCTGCTGCTGTGGACATAGCTTTTCCTTTACCCCACCCCTCTGATGCTGCCACCTCTAGAACAACTGTGGGTTCTGGGCGGCAGCTCCAGAGGGGTCAGGTACAGAGCTATGTGCCCGAGTTCCTGCATCTGAATGCATGCTTCCAGAACTGTCTGAAACTGTTGTCTGAGCAAATGACTGCAGGTTTTAATTTGCTCAGCAACAGTATTCTGGAGTTGCACACGCGTCTGGATAGGATTCATTCAGATGCAAGTCGATTGCCTAACCACTTGTTTTTCCAGGCGGTTGTCGAGCGCATAGACAAGCTGTCTCCTGACCAGCAGATGCATGTAATGTAAGCCCAGTTTGCTCTAGCGCAGGTTAGCTCCCAAGATACTACACCCGCCCCGGTAGTTGCTCCTGCACCTGCCCTCCCTCGAGCCACTGTCCCTCCGCCACCCCCATTCCATTACCAGCAAACTGCCCAGTGCCATCCTGCCCCGTATCAGCATCCTGCCCCATACCAGCATCCTGCCCCATACCAGTTCCCTACCTCATCTGTGCCTCCACTCCCTGCCGAACCTGCAGTCCGTGGCCTGTACCACCAATATCCTACACCACCCATCCTGCCCCAAACACATTCTCCACCCTCCACTTCTTCTGTCTCCCTATCCCTCCACTCCACCCCTCAAACCTTCCAAATTCCAAACACCACTCCCGGTTTTATGTCTCCTACTTTCTCCACACCTTCACCTTCTGTTTTTCCTCCTGATCCTTCACTACCACCATCATCTCTCCACACTCCCACTGTCAATGTGTCCCAATCTGACAGCCCCTCCAGTATTATCTCCACCCCACAGTTTTTAAATTTATGAAAGTTTTGTTAATTTTTTATAAAATAAAGCACTTCTTTGGTTAACTATTGTTAAAAAAGGTACAATACATTGAGTAATCAACAAGGTAATATTGGGTAAAAAAAGGTAAACATTGAAAATCCAAACCAGGTAAAATACTTTGGGTAACACAAGGTGAAATAATTTTGATAGCAATGTACAATACAGTTTTTAAACTCTCTCATCTTGCCAGTCTACTCTTCCTTGAGGTGACACGAAGTATTCAGCATATTTGTCCCTCAGGCCAGGGTCACACTGGCGACTTAAACGGACGAGTGCAATGCGATTAACAATCGCATTGCACTCGGACCAATATTAATCTATGGGGCAGCTCCCAGCATCTGATTTTTTGACGGCCATTTTTTTTTTGGCTGAGACAATCGCAGCATGCTGCGATTGTCACCGATTATCGGATCGAACTCGTCAATGCAAGTCTATGGGTGGGATGAAAAATCGGATTACAAACGGACCACAAGTGTGACTTGCGAATAAATCGCAAGACTTCTCGAGGTGACAGGAAATTGCATCAGGCATTGTCAGGAAGCTTTGGCATGCAAATTACCCAGGAACAGATTAAAAAAAAAACAGGAACAACACCTCCACGGATTCCTACAAGCATGTTGACGCTTATTAACGTCGAGATGCTCATAGTTCAAGTCCAATAGAGGCCTAAACTATGGGACCAGAGAGATGCCCACTATGCCGAACGGGCATGCAAGGAGGCAGCGTGGAAAAGAATTTATTGCCAAATGTTCCCAGGTTATGAAGACAGATTTCGGGAGGACCAGGAGAGAATTAGTAAGTAAAATAATGTCAAAATGTTCAAATTTAACTTTTAAAATGTTTTTTTTAAACTTAAATGTACAATATTCATATGTTATATTGGATTTAAAAAATGTGCCCTCCTATTCAGCTAAACCGTTTAAAAGTTATACACCAGATTGTTATGTGGTAATCTTTACACCATATAATTTATAGATCCATGTGTGTTGTCCCCATTAGGGTTGAGTGACTTTCATTTTTTTAAGATCGAGTCGGGTTTTGCGAAACCCGACTTTGTCCAAAGTCGAGTCGAGTGAAGTCGGCCGATTATCGCGAAAAGCCGAGGATCGACCGAAACATGAAACCCAATGCAAGTCAATGGGGAAGCATAGTCGGCAGTGAGTGGAGGCCAGGAAAACACCTACAGTGCCCATTTTAATGCCAAAAACATCCATTCTTGTTTCTGAAGCTTGTCAATCTTAATTAACTTTATAATAATAGTTGGGCATTGGAAATTGGGGGTCATTTGGCAAAAATTGTGGGGGGTAGGGCTGGTTCAAGGTTTTAGTGGGCCCAGGAAACGTGGACTACGTCACGGCGGTGGAGCAGTGAGAGGTAAGTATTTCAACTTTGCAAGTGCTGTGATCCTGAGCAAGCAGGGAGGCCCACTCGTTCGCATTGGCTCTGGCACAGGGCCCCTCAAAGTACGGTGGTGTGTTTGCACGGCGGGGGGCGCCTCCCACTGGCAGCGACACTTTTGCGTACTCTGAGGGGCCCTGTGCCTGTGACGTCACCAACGAGTATGCCCCCCTACCTGTTGAAGAAACCTGCACTTTCATCTGCACCTTCCTCTTTGTCCCTGTGTAAGGTGGTATAGTATGCGGGAAGGGGAACCTGACTTTCAGCAGGGTCAGATTGTGGCTGTGTAGCGTGCAAGGGGAATGTAGTGGTCTGGGTCAAAGTACCACAAGACTCATCTAGCACCGGCTGGGCAATGGGCAGGATGAGGCGGAAACACTGATATAGGCCCAAATAATAAAGTGGGTAAAATGCAGGTCAAAATTGGTAACAGGACTAAGCAGGTGGCATTGCTTAGTTCAGTGGAGTAGAAAACCCAGGAGCGGCAGACAGACACCATTAGTAGGGCCGAACCACACTAGTAGGCCCTATGCAGTTTAATATTACAAATGAAGGCCGAAAGCCTGAAGATTAAAGGTCAGGAAAATAACACAGGACAACACCAAGGTGCGGCACACACCGTTACTAGGCCCAACCAAAGTAGTAGGCCAACTGCAGTTTAATTATTTAAAATGTAAGCCGAAAGCCTGAACATTGAAGGTCGGGACAACAAAATAGGAGAAAACCCAGTAGCGTCAGACACCGTTTTAAGGGCCCAACCACACATTTTAAAAACAACTACTTAACGAGAGCTTTAAGATTGAAGCTCAGCTTTATACAGTGGAGGACAACACCATGGAGCGGCACACATCGTTAGTAGGCCCCAACCACCAATTTTTACCAACAAATACTTAATGAGAGCCTGAAGGTTGAAGCTCAGATTTATACAGTGGAGGACAACACCAGGGAGCGGCACACACCGTTAGTAGGCCCCAACCACCAATTTTTACCAACAAATACTTAATGAGAGCCAGAAGGTTGAAGCTCAGCTTTATACAGTGGAGGACAACACCAGGGAGCGGCACACACCGTTAGTAGGGCCCAACCAAAGTTGAAGGCCAAATGCAGTTTAATATCTGCTACTATAGGCCGAAAGCCAAAAGGTTGAAACTCAGCTTTATACAGTGGAGGACAACACCAGGGAGCGGCAGACACCATTAGTAGGCCCCAACCACCAATTTTTACCAACAAATACTTAATGAGAGCCAGAAGGTTGCAGCTCAGACAAGGAAACCTGGAGGAGAACACCCAGGAGGAGGAGAACACCCAGGAGGAGGAGAACACCCAGGAGCGTCAGACACCGTTAGTAGGCCCCAACCACCAATTTTTACCAACAAATACTTAATGAGAGCCTGAAGGTTGAAGCTCAGATTTATACAGTGGAGGACAACACCAGGGAGCGGCACACACCGTTAGTAAGCCCTAACCACCAATTTTTACCAACAAATACTTAATGAGAGCCAGAAGGTTGAAGCTCAGCTTTATACAGTGGAGGACAACATCAGGGAGCGGCACACACCGTTAGTAGGGCCCAACCAAAGTGGAAGGCCAAATGCAGTTTAATATCTGCTACTATAGGCTGAAAGCCAAAAGGTTGAAGCTCAGCTTTATACAGTGGAGGACAACACCAGGGAGCGGCAGACACCGTTAGTAGGCCCCAACCACCAATTTTTACCAACAAAAACTTAATAAGAGCCTGAAGGTTGAAGCTCAGACAAGGAAACCTGGAGTAGAACACCAAGGAGGAGGAGAACACCGTTACTAGGCCCCAACCCAAGTAGTATGGCAACTGTAGTGTTACATTTAAAAATACTTAATGAGAGCCTTAAGGTTGAAGCTCAGACAAGGAAACCTGGAGGAGAACACCCAGGAGGAGGAGAACACCCAGGAGGAGGAGAACACCCAGGAGCATCAGACACCGTTAGTAGGCCCCAACCACCAATTTTTACCAACAAATACTTAATGAGAGCCTGAAGATTGAAGCTCAGATTTATACAGTGGAGGACAACACCAGGGAGCGGCACACACCGTTAGTAGGCCCTAACCACCAATTTTTACCAACAAATACTTAATGAGAGCCAGAAGGTTGAAGCTCAGCTTTATACAGTGGAGGACAACATCAGGGAGCGGCACACACCGTTAGTAGGGCCCAACCAAAGTGGAAGGCCAAATGCAGTTTAATATCTGCTACTATAGGCTGAAAGCCAAAAGGTTGAAGCTCAGCTTTATACAGTGGAGGACAACACCAGGGAGCGGCAGACACTGTTAGTAGGCCCCAACCACCAATTTTTACCAACAAAAACTTAATGAGAGCCTGAAGGTTGAAGCTCAGACAAGGAAACCTGGAGGAGAACACCAAGGAGGAGGAGAACACCGTTACTAGGCCCCAACCCAAGTAGTATGGCAACTGTAGTGTTACATTTAAAAATACTTAATGAGAGCCTGAAGGTTGAAGCTCAGACAAGGAAACCTGGAGGAGAACACCAAGGAGGAGGAGAACACCGTTACTAGGCCCCAACCCAAGTAGTATGGCAACTGTAGTGTTACATTTAAAAATACTTAATGAGAGCCTGAAGGTTGAAGCTCAGACAAGGAAACCTGGAGGAGAACACCAAGGAGGAGGAGAACACCAAGGAGGAGGAGAACACCGTTACTAAGCCCCAACCCAAGTAGTATGGCAACTGTAGTGTTACATTTAAAAATACTTAATGAGAGCCTGAAGGTTGCAGCTCAGACAAGGAAACCTGGAGAACACCAAGGAGGAGGAGAACACCAAGGAGGAGGAGAACACCGTTACTAGGCCCCAACCCAAGTAGTATGGCAACTTTAGTGTTACATTTAAAAATACTTAATGAGAGCCTGAAGGTTGAAGCTCAGACAAGGAAACCTGGAGGAGAACACCAAGGAGGAGGAGAACACCGTTGCTAGGCTCCAAACCAAGTAGTATGGCAACTGTAATGTTACATTTAAAAATACTTAATGAGAGCCTGAAGGTTGAAGCTCAGACAAGGAAACCTGGAGGAGAACACCAAGGAGGAGGAGAACACCGTTACTAGGCCCCAACCCAAGTAGTATGGCAACTGTAGTGTTACATTTAAAAATACTTAAAGAGAGCCTGAAGGTTGAAGCTCAGACAAGGAAACCTGGAGGAGAACACCAAGGAGGAGGAGAACACCGTTACTAGGCCCCAACCCAAGTAGTATGGCAACTGTAGTGTTACATTTAAAAATACTTAATGAGAGCCTGAAGGTTGAAGCTCAGACAAGGAAACCTGGAGGAGAACACCAAGGAGGAGGAGAACACCAAGGAGGAGGAGAACACCGTTACTAAGCCCCAACCCAAGTAGTATGGCAACTGTAGTGTTACATTTAAAAATACTTAATGAGAGCCTGAAGGTTGCAGCTCAGACAAGGAAACCTGGAGAACACCAAGGAGGAGGAGAACACCAAGGAGGAGGAGAACACCGTTACTAGGCCCCAACCCAAGTAGTATGGCAACTTTAGTGTTACATTTAAAAATACTTAATGAGAGCCTGAAGGTTGAAGCTCAGACAAGGAAACCTGGAGGAGAACACCAAGGAGGAGGAGAACACCGTTGCTAGGCTCCAACCCAAGTAGTATGGCAACTGTAGTGTTACATTTAAAAATACTTAATGAGAGCCTGAAGGTTGAAGCTCAGACAAGGAAACCTGGAGGAGAACACCAAGGAGGAGGAGAACACCATTACTAGGCCCCAACCCAAGTAGTATGGCAACTGTAGTGTAACATTTAAAAAAACTTAATGAGAGCCTGAAGGTTGAAGCTCAGACAAGGAAACCTGGAGGAGAACACCAAGGAGGAGGAGAACACCATTACTAGGCCCCAACCCAAGTAGTATGGCAACTGTAGTGTAACATTTAAAAAAACTTAATGAGAGCCTGAAGGTTGAAGCTCAGACAAGGAAACC
Organism: Ranitomeya variabilis; assembly: GCF_051348905.1. Taxonomy (NCBI): domain Eukaryota; kingdom Metazoa; phylum Chordata; class Amphibia; order Anura; family Dendrobatidae; genus Ranitomeya; species Ranitomeya variabilis. Next base: position 591,999,194 of record NC_135232.1, on the reverse strand, counting down.
TGGAAGAGAACACCAAGGAGGAGGAGAACACCAAGGAGGAGGAGAACACCGTTACTAGGCCCCCACCCAAGTAGTATGGCAACTGTAGTGTTACATTTAAAAATACTTGATGAGAGCCTGAAGGTTGAAGCTCAGACAAGGAAACCTGGAGGAGAACACCAAGGAGGAGGAGAACACCGTTACTAGGCCCCAACCCAAGTAGTATGGCAACTGTAGTGTTACATTTAAAAATACTTAATGAGAGCCTGAAGGTTGAAGCTCAGACAAGGAAACATGGAGGAGAACACCAAGGAGGAGGAGAACACCAAGGAGGAGGAGAACACCGTTACTAGGCCCCAACCCAAGTAGCATGGCAACTGTAGTGTTACATTTAAAAATACTTAATGAGAGCCTGAAGGTTGAAGCTCAGACAAGGAAACCTGGAGGAGAACACCAAGGAGGAGGAGAACACCAAGGAGGAGGAGAACACCGTTACTAGGCCCCAACCCAAGTAGTATGGCAACTGTAGTGTTACATTTAAAAATACTTAATGAGAGCCTGAAGGTTGAAGCTCAGACAAGAAAACCTGGAGGAGAACACCAAGGAGGAGGAGAACACCAAGGAGGAGGAGAACACCGTTACTAGGCCCCAACCCAAGTAGTATGGCAACTGTAGTGTTACATTTAAAAATACTTAATGAGAGCCTGAAGGTTGAAGCTCAGACAAGGAAACCTGGAGTAGAACACCAAGGAGGAGGAGAACACCGTTACTAGGCCCCAACCCAAGTAGTATGGCAACTGTAGTGTTACATTTAAAAATACTTAATGAGAGCCTGAAGGTTGAAGCTCAGACAAGGAAACCTGGAGGAGAACACCAAGGAGGAGGAGAACACCAAGGAGGAGGAGAAAACCCAGGAGCGGCAAACATCACCAGTAGGCTCCAACCAAACTAGTAACCCAAATGCTGTTTCCTATTTTTTAAAAAAGCCCGAAAACCTGAATTGAGGACAATTTTAATTAGGGACTGCAGACAGACTTAGTAGGCTGTCCCCTGTGGACCATGCATCCACCACATTAACCCATTGCGCCGTAATGGACACGTAACCTTCTGTGGCCATGCCTACAGGTCCATGCGTCTGTTGTCAGGTGCACCTTTGTACTCACAGATTGCCAGAGTGCATGGACAATGCGGTCTTTTACATGCTGGTGGAGGGTTGGGATGGCTTTTCTCGCAAAAGAAGTGTCGACTGGTTAGCTTGTAGCGTGGTACAGCGTAGTCCATCATGGCTTTATTAATATTAAATAAAATATATAAATAGGCTCTATGAACTTTTAAATAGGTTCCAGGGGTACACGGGCAGCATTGGTGTGGTCAGCGGAGGACGATTGCAAGGAGGGACTGCAGACAGGCTTACTGGGCCTAAAATAAGTAAAAATAGGCTCTATGCAGTTTTAAATAGGTTACATGGGTACACAGGCAGCATTGGTGTGGTCAGCGGAGGACGATTGCAAGGAGTGTCTGACACAGTTAGTACTCCCAAAAAATAAATAGATGTTAATGTCTCGCAAAACAACAAAACAAAAAAACAAAAGTGTGGCATACTTAGGTACAGGAGTGGGCTCCTCTGCTGAGTTTCAGACATAGCAATTTGGCACTAAGCATTTACTGGTGTCAATATAGGACACTGACCCAGACTATTTTAACTAGCATCATAGATGTCAACAAATTGGTATTGTCAGTGCCAGGCATTGAATGATGTCAGCGCATAGACTAAACATTGGTGGAGCTGTGAGAGATAATTTTGCATGTGGTAGAGCACAGTTTGAGCTGGGGGGGGGGGTGAACTCTCTTGTGGCTGGCGGTACCGTCCAAGGGCCCCTCATGTTACAACGGTGTGTCTGACGTTGGGTGCGCGCCACCACCGGCAGAGACACTTTATTGTACTATGAGGGACCCAGTGGCAGTGCCGTCGACCAAGAGCGGGCACACCCACCTCTTCAGACAAACGGCACTCTAACGGGTGCTTGCGCCAAGTGGCGAGACCACGGCCCCGTGGGGGGAGTTTTCCCATTGAGGGAGGTGTAAACATGTCGTATGCTGGACAAACAGCTGCTGCAAATTAAGAGATTGGAACACTCAGTAAGACCAGTCCACAAGCAAGACCTTTTTACAGGAAAGCTAGGTGTCAGCCGGGAAAGGTGGGGCAAAATAATTTGAAATCTAGGAGTGGTTCATTTTAATGAAGGTTAGATCATCCACATTTTGGGTAGCCAGACGAGTCCTTTTTTCGGTTAATATTGAACCAGCAGCACTGAATACTCTTTCTGATAGGGCAGCGCCCCAGAGTCCTGGTCGTTGCAGTACTGATGCTCCGCCGCTAAGGGGGGCTATGGTACGTCTGATGCCACTGAAGGAGTTCACCTGACCAGGTATCACAGACACCAATGCACTTCACAGTCTGGCCTCCAGGGGGAGCTAAGGGCGCTATGTATTAGGCCACTCCTCACAGTCTGGTAAAACTGGGGGTTAGATAGGAAGTTAGACAGAAGCTGACTGGGTTGGAGCCAGGCAACATCCTGTGGCAGAGGGTGTTGCAGGGGAAGATTCAGGGGGGTCACTGTCAGGGGTGGGATCCTGACAGAGGCCTAGCGAACAGAGAGAATGCTACGGGACCGCGCCTGCACGAGATAGCGGCGGTGCCCTAAGAAAGGACAAGAAGCGAGGTTCATTGTGCTGAGTGAGAAACGAGATCAACGCAACAAGGAGAAATACCAGTAGGAGTCGTGCTGCAAGACGAGGCAACATCCTACTGAGGCGCGCAGCCGGTGGCCGGAACGCCGAGGAAGTATTGAGCTCCAGGCCTTACTTCAAACCTACGGCAGGACAGTCAGTTATAGGCGGGCTAAGAAGTAAGTAGAAGGCTGACAGCACTCACTCACTGGAGCGCACCGTCCACGTCCCGGGAACCATCCAGGACCATAGAAATTTCAGGCAAAAGAAGAACAGCGCTCCATCCGGGTGTGTAGTATAAAAGATGTAGTTTTATTGTGCCATATAACAGCAACGTTTCGGCCCTAAGGGCCTTTGTCAAGCATAACATAGAGGGCTCATGGCCGGCTTTAAATAGTGTGTATGCCACACAGGGCACCAATCACCATGTAGCCGCCCACCACCCAATAAAATTTACACTATATGATAAAAAACAGAGATCAGAACACATTAAAATACAGTTACACAGTCACCCACACCTCCCTTACAAAACACCCACAAAATTCCCTTATCCTCTCAATATTAACACAATTTAATGTTAATGTCTCAGGTAGTCCGCCTCTCGCAGCTATATCGTCACGGCCCCTCCACCAATCCTTGTGTAGCCATGTGAAGAACACAAACAAAGCAGAGCCAATCGGATCCAATCTTCAGGTGGCGCCGAAAACTCCATGCCACCAATCCATGTCATCCGCATATGTGAATTCTGTCGTCCAACCTATCAGATAATCTCTGACATACCTCAGGGCTCAGGGTGTCACAGACCGGCACCGCCGCTCCAGATACAACTCCTCCCATGGTCCACCGTGTAGAGGTGGGCGGGACACAGGAGCGCACCGCCGGCCGGAAGTATCCACATCACGTGACCGTGGGGCGGACCTACCACCTGCAGCGCTCACCCACCCGTCCATCTCCAACACTGCGTCCGGCCAGGAGCGTCACCCGGGTAACCAGGACGCAAGCTGTCAGATGACATCACTGATCACAAAAACAAATCAAAACATAATGATATTAAAACAAATCTCCGCATATTGTCAGCGATCCAAACTTACATTGATAACATTATACCATATTGCTATAGATGCGCAACAGTCGGGCACAAGGAGGGAAGCGCAGGCACAAAAAGAAGAAGTTAATATAACACTTCAAAATATCACCTGTTGCTTCCCCTATAACCCAATCCCTATGACAACCGACTGTGTCCATACTAACCTACATACTTAGCAAACAAAGAAAAAAGGGGAGAAAAGAAAATCGCAAAAAAGGAGGAAAAAAAATATATGAATAAAAAAGGAAGGGAAAACAGGGAAAATACATTATATATACATTACACAGTTGGAGGGGAGCATTAAAAACAACATATACCGACTAAGAAGCTACCCGCCCACACTACATCAGCAAATTAAAGGCCGCAGGTCTGTAAATTGAAATCAATATTTAAACCTTTAGGTTGCAGAGACCCTAACGTGTATATCCATCGCAATTCTTTCTTTTTCAAAATTTGTACCCTGTTACCACCCCTCCTCAGAACCGGGACACTATCAATTACCCTGAATCTCAATTGATTTACCGAGTGTCTGTTTTCAATAAAATGTTTAGGGACTGGTAATTCTGTAAGCCCTGTTCTCACCGTGCTCTTGTGCTTGCTAATACGGGCCCTCACCTCCATAGTTGTTTCACCAACATAGGTGAGTCCGCATGGGCAAATGATCATATACACAACATAGCTTGAAGAGCAGGTGTACCTTTCTTTCAAGAAAATCTTCTCTCCCGTGTATATATTACCAAAAATACATAAGGACCTCTATGACCCTCCGGGACGACCTATCGTGTCGGGAAGGGGCTCCCTATTTAGTAATACGGCTATCTTTCTAGACAGGGTATTAAGACCATTTGCAATCTCTGCCCGGTCCTACATTAGGGACACGGGTGACTTTTTGAATAAGATCGAGGACTTGACTGTTTCTGAGACAACTATTCTGGCCTCATTTGACGTTGTGTCGCTATATACATCTATTGTATATGTAGATTTTCTTTTCTCCCCTTTTTTCTTTGTTTGCTAAGTATGTAGGTTAGTATGGACACAGTCGGTTGTCATAGGGATTGGGTTATAGGGGAAGCAACAGGTGATATTTTGAAGTGTTATATTAACTTCTTCTTTTTGTGCCTGCGCTTCCCTCCTTGTGCCCGACTGTTGCGCATCTATAGCAATATGGTATAATGTTATCAATGTAAGTTTGGATCGCTGACAATATGCGGAGATTTGTTTTAATATCATTATGTTTTGATTTGTTTTTGTGATCAGTGATGTCATCTGACAGCTTGCGTCCTGGTTACCCGGGTGACGCTCCTGGCCGGACGCAGTGTTGGAGATGGACGGGTGGGTGAGCGCTGCAGGTGGTAGGTCCGCCCCACGGTCACGTGATGTGGATACTTCCGGCCGGCGGTGCGCTCCTGTGTCCCGCCCACCTCTACACGGTGGACCATGGGAGGAGTTGTATCTGGAGCGGCGGTGCCGGTCTGTGACACCCTGAGCCCTGAGGTATGTCAGAGATTATCTGATAGGTTGGACGACAGAATTCACATATGCGGATGACATGGATTGGTGGCATGGAGTTTTCGGCGCCACCTGAAGATTGGATCCGATTGGCTCTGCTTTGTTTGTGTTCTTCACATGGCTACACAAGGATTGGTGGAGGGGCCGTGACGATATAGCTGCGAGAGGCGGACTACCTGAGACATTAACATTAAATTGTGTTAATATTGAGAGGATAAGGGAATTTTGTGGGTGTTTTGTAAGGGAGGTGTGGGTGACTGTGTAACTGTATTTTAATGTGTTCTGATCTCTGTTTTTTATCATATAGTGTAAATTTTATTGGGTGGTGGGCGGCTACATGGTGATTGGTGCCCTGTGTGGCATACACACTATTTAAAGCCGGCCATGAGCCCTCTATGTTATGCTTGACAAAGGCCCTTAGGGCCGAAAAGTTGCTGTTATATGGCACAATAAAACTACATCAGTTATAGGCGGGCTGTCTCACTCAATTCACCTAAGAAGACATAGGGGGCAACAACTGGAGAGGGGCGACACTAGGGTCCCGGAAGAGCTCCGAGCCTACCCGTCATACGGGTGCGTCCTAGCCATATGATCTGGGGGACGAAGCAGAACATCATAATCGAGTTGTGAGGGAACTTCAGAAACAGACACAACGGTTGTGGGGACTATCCCGTAAGCACAGCAGGGGAGGACCACAACACACAAGCGCTAGAAGGTAGGCACAGATTTCCACCTGCAAAGGGAACTCTGGAGGTGCCATCGGACCGGCCGGACTTGCGCAGCCTGGTTAACCGTATTCCGGACTGAGGATCCTGGGGCCTTCAGTAAAGAGGTAAAGAGACTGCAACCTGGTGTCCTCGTTATTTACTGCGACCCGCATCAATACAGCATCACCACCCACACCTTTCATTGGGCGCCCCTCAGCAGGGTCACGGACCGGGTCTAGCCACCGTGACAACCCCAGAGCAGAGACTCAGAGGCCCGGTACCGGGTACCCCTCGGCCCTGCGGCAGTGGGGGCGCTACAACTTGGCGTCACGAACAGGATCTACTTAAGCCTGAAGAATCAGGTCATGTGTGCCTTGGAACTGTGATTTATTGTGCTTGGACTGTGACTTATTGCAAAGACTGTGCATTGCCACTTGCCGCCAAAAACCGCCGCCATTACAGCGCTGAGGAGAGCGCAGGAGGAGAAGAAGGGCATGGAAGTGGGCGTAGACAAGCTGAAGAGCGCGAAAGACAATGGCCTCCCAGTCTAAGTATTTCTGCCCCTTGAGAACGTGTCCGTCAGCAGCCGAGATCCGCCTCCTGATTCTCAATGGAGGGCGGAGGCAGAGAAAACGAAACCGCCCACGAAGGAGAGAGCGGGAAAAGGACAAAGAGGAAGTCAGCCACATGGAGGATGCCATGGCGAGCCACCCGGAGCCGGAGCATGGGGTCGGAGCAGAGGACTCCCCCAGCTACCCAGAGGGGCACCGTAACCAGGCCTCCACCGCTGATGCTGATTTCCTGCAGGCCGGCGTGGAAGAGCTCAGCGACCAACTCCGGCGGACGCCGCTGAGCACTGAGGCCGGGTGGAAGAAGATCTTCATCGGGAGCCTCGCCAGACGCCTGTCGGCAGCCTCGTTTGGTCCAGAGCAGGAAAGAACGTCCAGCGCTCCGAAGCTGGAAAGCGAGGCCCTGCCGGAAAGCGAGATGGTGCAAACAGAGATGACAACGCCACAGCATGAGGCCCTGCAACCAGCGTACCAGACCCCAACGGAGGCAGAGCAGACTGGCACCGGAGGGACCGCATCTGAAGCAGGTATGAAGGATGACCCTGCCCTGATGACTGACACCACTCCCACGACTGCTAGTGCCACAGCTGCTGACTCCGTTCCAGTGACTGATCTTGCAGCAGCCGCTACGTCTGCTGCAGCAAATGCCCCTACTCAAGCTGCGCAGACCTCCATCGCTGTGCATGACCTAACCGTACATGAAAGACGGATTAACGGCGTTTGTCCAGCACTGGGTGCAACCCTGGACTTCACCCTTCCCGGGCCAAGAGGGGTTAAGTGCCAGGTGCAGCCCTGGAAGCCGTCCAACTAAACCTCGGAAACCTGAAACTGTAAATAGTTAACTGTTTGTTTCCTGCTGTTTTGCTGCTTTAAACCCGACTAGGGTTATCCTTAAAGGGATCCCTTTGTTTACCCGGGATCTCTATTGCTTTTTATTTTTGCTTTTGTTTTCCTTTTTGCTCCTTGTTCACCCATGTTATAAAGACTGCCGAATCATGGACGGTGAATGATTCACAAACTGTTTTGTAAATAGTTTGCACCTTCTTAAAGGTGCCCCCTACTGGTTTTACAAAGAAAAGGACTCTTTGCGAAGAAACTGTTCCTGGAAACAGCACCGGAGTCATTACTGTACACGAACTTGCAGCTTGAGAAGTTGCACTACCTCCGAGAGACTTGGTCCCCTCTTAAAGGGAACGTTTACCCATAGCACTTAAAGTATAATGATGCCTTAAGAGAAATAGTGATAATGCTTACATGTAAAGTTATGTGTAGTTAGACAGTTGATAGTAAGAGATGTTTAATGATGTGTCAGAGAATGAGGACAGGAAGTGGACCCGTACGGGGTTAATCGGTGAGTCCTCCTAGGAGCCATACAGAGATGGCTCAGTGATCTTGAACTGAGAGATGGATGATACGTTCTATACTGTGTATAGTAGCAGAAAGGCAGTAGGCCCGGGCAGAAAGGGGCGGTCCTGCAACAGAACAAGAGGCAGTAGGCCTGGGGCAGATAGACAGGCGGTTCTGCAGATGTAAAGATGGAAAATGAAGAAAGGTTGATTAGCCTTATAATGTTTTATAAGAAGGTCTTTAGTGGATTTCGTGTGTACGTCCTTAAAGGCAACGTTAAATTATTGTTCAAAAATTTGCACTTAGTAGAATACCCGGTTGGGTAAGAGAAGTTATTTATAGTATGTTATTTAAAATATTTAACCATGTTTGTAACGTTCAAGTGTCCTCACCTCCCATAAAGGGAAGCCCTGTTCAAACTTGCTTATTGTTATTGCATTTCAAAATTGTATGTCTTTTTGCTGACATGTATTGTTGTTTTCTTCCCAGTCCAGGAGTACTGGATTTAACCAGGGGGGAGTGCAGTGCCCCAGAGTCCTGGTCGTTGCAGTACTGATGCTCCGCCGCTAAGGGGGGCTATGGTACGTCTGATGCCACTGAAGGAGTTCACCTGACCAGGTATCACAGACACCAATGCACTTCACAGTCTGGCCTCCAGGGGGAGCTAAGGGCGCTATGTATTAGGCCACTCCTCACAGTCTGGTAAAACTGGGGGTTAGATAGGAAGTTAGACAGAAGCTGACTGGGTTGGAGCCAGGCAACATCCTGTGGCAGAGGGTGTTGCAGGGGAAGATTCAGGGGGGTCACTGTCAGGGGTGGGATCCTGACAGAGGCCTAGCGAACAGAGAGAACGTTACGGGACCGCGCCTGCACGAGATAGCGGCGGTGCCCTAAGAAAGGACAAGAAGCGAGGTTCATTGTGCTGACTGAGAAACGAGATCAACGCAACAAGGAGAAATACCAGTAGGAGTCGTGCTGCAAGACGAGGCAACATCCTACTGAGGCGCGCAGCCGGTGGCCGGAACGCCGAGGAAGTATTGAGCTCCAGGCCTTACTTCAAACCTACGGCAGGACAGTCAGTTATAGGCGGGCTGTCTCACTCAATTCACCTAAGAAGACATAGGGGGCAACAACTGGAGAGGGGCGACACTAGGGTCCCGGAAGAGCTCCGAGCCTACCCGTCATACGGGTGCGTCCTAGCCATATGATCTGGGGGACGAAGCAGAACATCATAATCGAGTTGTGAGGGAACTTCAGAAACAGACACAACGGTTGTGGGGACTATCCCGTAAGCACAGCAGGGGAGGACCACAACACACAAGCGCTAGAAGGTAGGCACAGATTTCCACCTGCAAAGGGAACTCTGGAGGTGCCATCGGACCGGCCGGACTTGCGCAGCCTGGTTAACCGTATTCCGGACTGAGGATCCTGGGGCCTTCAGTAAAGAGGTAAAGAGACTGCAACCTGGTGTCCTCGTTATTTACTGCGACCCGCATCAATACAGCATCACCACCCACACCTTTCATTGGGCGCCCCTCAGCAGGGTCACGGACCGGGTCTAGCCACCGTGACAACCCCAGAGCAGAGACTCAGAGGCCCGGTACCGGGTACCCCTCGGCCCTGCGGCAGTGGGGGCGCTACAACTTGGCGTCACGAACAGGATCTACTTAAGCCTGAAGAATCAGGTCATGTGTGCCTTGGAACTGTGATTTATTGTGCTTGGACTGTGACTTATTGCAAAGACTGTGCATTGCCACTTGCCGCCAAAAACCGCCGCCATTACAGCGCTGAGGAGAGCGCAGGAGGAGAAGAAGGGCGTGGAAGTGGGCGTAGACAAGCTGAAGAGCGCGAAAGACAATGGCCTCCCAGTCTAAGTATTTCTGCCCCTTGAGAACGTGTCCGTCAGCAGCCGAGATCCGCCTCCTGATTCTCAATGGAGGGCGGAGGCAGAGAAAACGAAACCGCCCACGAAGGAGAGAGCGGGAAAAGGACAAAGAGGAAGTCAGCCACATGGAGGATGCCATGGCGAGCCACCCGGAGCCGGAGCATGGGGTCGGAGCAGAGGACTCCCCCAGCTACCCAGAGGGGCACCGTAACCAGGCCTCCACCGCTGATGCTGATTTCCTGCAGGCCGGCGTGGAAGAGCTCAGCGACCAACTCCGGCGGACGCCGCTGAGCACTGAGGCCGGGTGGAAGAAGATCTTCATCGGGAGCCTCGCCAGACGCCTGTCGGCAGCCTCGTTTGGTCCAGAGCAGGAAAGAAGGTCCAGCGCTCCGAAGCTGGAAAGCGAGGCCCTGCCGGAAAGCGAGATGGTGCAAACAGAGATGACAACGCCACAGCATGAGGCCCTGCAACCAGCGTACCAGACCCCAACGGAGGCAGAGCAGACTGGCACCGGAGGGACCGCATCTGAAGCAGGTATGAAGGACGACCCTGCCCTGATGACTGACACCACTCCCACGACTGCTAGTGCCACAGCTGCTGACTCCGTTCCAGTGACTGATCTTGCAGCAGCCGCTACGTCTGCTGCAGCAAATGCCCCTACTCAAGCTGCGCAGACCTCCATCGCTGTGCATGACCTAACCGTACATGAAAGACGGATTAACGGCGTTTGTCCAGCACTGGGTGCAACCCTGGACTTCACCCTTCCCGGGCCAAGAGGGGTTAAGTGCCAGGTGCAGCCCTGGAAGCCGTCCAACTAAACCTCGGAAACCTGAAACTGTAAATAGTTAACTGTTTGTTTCCTGCTGTTTTGCTGCTTTAAACCCGACTAGGGTTATCCTTAAAGGGATCCCTTTGTTTACCCGGGATCTCTATTGCTTTTTATTTTTGCTTTTGTTTTCCTTTTTGCTCCTTGTTCACCCATGTTATAAAGACTGCCGAATCATGGACGGTGAATGATTCACAAACTGTTTTGTAAATAGTTTGCACCTTCTTAAAGGTGCCCCCTACTGGTTTTACAAAGAAAAGGACTCTTTGCGAAGAAACTGTTCCTGGAAACAGCACCGGAGTCATTACTGTACACGAACTTGCAGCTTGAGAAGTTGCACTACCTCCGAGAGACTTGGTCCCCTCTTAAAGGGAACGTTTACCCATAGCACTTAAAGTATAATGATGCCTTAAGAGAAATAGTGATAATGCTTACATGTAAAGTTATGTGTAGTTAGACAGTTGATAGTAAGAGATGTTTAATGATGTGTCAGAGAATGAGGACAGGAAGTGGACCCGTACGGGGTTAATCGGTGAGTCCTCCTAGGAGCCATACAGAGATGGCTCAGTGATCTTGAACTGAGAGATGGATGATACGTTCTATACTGTGTATAGTAGCAGAAAGGCAGTAGGCCCGGGCAGAAAGGGGCGGTCCTGCAACAGAACAAGAGGCAGTAGGCCTGGGGCAGATAGACAGGCGGTTCTGCAGATGTAAAGATGGAAAATGAAGAAAGGTTGATTAGCCTTATAATGTTTTATAAGAAGGTCTTTAGTGGATTTCGTGTGTACGTCCTTAAAGGCAACGTTAAATTATTGTTCAAAAATTTGCACTTAGTAGAATACCCGGTTGGGTAAGAGAAGTTATTTATAGTATGTTATTTAAAATATTTAACCATGTTTGTAACGTTCAAGTGTCCTCACCTCCCATAAAGGGAAGCCCTGTTCAAACTTGCTTATTGTTATTGCATTTCAAAATTGTATGTCTTTTTGCTGACATGTATTGTTGTTTTCTTCCCAGTCCAGGAGTACTGGATTTAACCAGGGGGGAGTGCAGTGCCCCAGAGTCCTGGTCGTTGCAGTACTGATGCTCCGCCGCTAAGGGGGGCTATGGTACGTCTGATGCCACTGAAGGAGTTCACCTGACCAGGTATCACAGACACCAATGCACTTCACAGTCTGGCCTCCAGGGGGAGCTAAGGGCGCTATGTATTAGGCCACTCCTCACAGTCTGGTAAAACTGGGGGTTAGATAGGAAGTTAGACAGAAGCTGACTGGGTTGGAGCCAGGCAACATCCTGTGGCAGAGGGTGTTGCAGGGGAAGATTCAGGGGGGTCACTGTCAGGGGTGGGATCCTGACAGAGGCCTAGCGAACAGAGAGAACGTTACGGGACCGCGCCTGCACGAGATAGCGGCGGTGCCCTAAGAAAGGACAAGAAGCGAGGTTCATTGTGCTGACTGAGAAACGAGATCAACGCAACAAGGAGAAATACCAGTAGGAGTCGTGCTGCAAGACGAGGCAACATCCTACTGAGGCGCGCAGCCGGTGGCCGGAACGCCGAGGAAGTATTGAGCTCCAGGCCTTACTTCAAACCTACGGCAGGACAGTCAGTTATAGGCGGGCTGTCTCACTCAATTCACCTAAGAAGACATAGGGGGCAACAACTGGAGAGGGGCGACACTAGGGTCCCGGAAGAGCTCCGAGCCTACCCGTCATACGGGTGCGTCCTAGCCATATGATCTGGGGGACGAAGCAGAACATCATAATCGAGTTGTGAGGGAACTTCAGAAACAGACACAACGGTTGTGGGGACTATCCCGTAAGCACAGCAGGGGAGGACCACAACACACAAGCGCTAGAAGGTAGGCACAGATTTCCACCTGCAAAGGGAACTCTGGAAGTGCCATCGGACCGGCCGGACTTGCGCAGCCCGGTTAACCGTATTCCGGACTGAGGAACCTGGGGCCTTCAGTAAAGAGGTAAAGAGACTGCAACCTGGTGTCCTCGTTATTTACTGCGACCCGCATCAATACAGCATCACCACCCACACCTTTCATTGGGCGCCCCTCAGCAGGGTCACGGACCGGGTCTAGCCACCGTGACAACCCCAGAGCAGAGACTCAGAGGCCCAGTACCGGGTACCCCTCGGCCCTGCGGCAGTGGGGGCACTACAACTGCACACTAGCTGCTGGGCAAGCAAGCTCCTGCAATGCATATTCTGCCAATTCAGGCCAGGTGTCTAATTTGGATGCCCAGTAATCAAATGGGAATGATGGTTGAGGGAGAACATCGATAAGGGATGAAAAATAGTTAGTAACCATACTGGACAAATGTCTCCTGTCACTTTGAATAGATGCTGCAGTACCTGTCCTGTCTGCGGTCATTGCGAAATCACTCCACAACCTGGTCAGAAAACCCCTCTGTCCAACGCCACTTCTGATTTGTGCACCTCTAACACCTCTGCCCTGTAGCCCCCTGCAGCTCGTGTGAGAACCATCACCGGCGCTGTGTGCTGGGAATGCCTGAATCAAACGGTCAACAAGAGTTGCTTGTTTGGTTGCTAATATTTGTTTGAGGTTCTCATGTGGCATAATATTTTGCAATTTGCCTTTATAGCGAGGGTCAAGGATGCAGGCCAAACAGTAATCGTCATCGGTCATCATTTTAATAATGCGTGGGTCCCTTTTGAGGATACGTAAGGCATAATCCGCCATGTGGGCCAAAGTTCCAGTTGTCAAATCTGTGGTTGTGCTGGTTTGAGGGGCAGTTACAGGCAAATCTACGTCACTTGTCTCCCTTAAAAAACCAGAACCCGGCCTTGCAACGCCACTAATTTCTGTTGGCCCAGGAGAAGCTTCCTCATTAAAAAAGTACTCATCCCCATCATCCTCCTCGTCCTCCTCCTCCTCTTCGCCCGCTACCGGGTCCTCTACACGGCCCTGACCAGACAATGGCTGTCATCAAGGCTTTCCTCTTCCTCGGCTGCAGACGCCTGCTCCTTTATGTGCGTCAAACTTTGCATCAGCAGACGCATTAGGGGGATGCTCATGCTTATTATGGCGTTGTCTGCACTAACCAGCCGTGTGCATTCCTCAAAACACTGAAGGACTTGACACAGGTCTTGTAGCTTCGACCACTGCACACCTGACAACTCCATGTCTGCCATCCAACTGCCTACCCGTGTATCCTCCCACAAATACATAACAGCACGCCTCTGTTCGCACAGTCTATGAAGCATGTGCAGTGTGGAGTTCCACCTTGTTGCAACGTCGATGATTAGGCGATGCTGGGGAAGGTTCAAAGACCGCTGATAGTTCTGCATACAGCTGGAGTGTACGGGCGAACGGCGGATATGCGAGCAAAGTCTGCGCACTTTGAGGAGCAGGTCGGGTAACCCCGGATAACTTTTCAGGAAGCACTGCACCACCAGGTTTAAGGTGTGAGCCAGGCAAGGAATGTGTTTCAGTTGGGAAAGGGCTATGGCAGCCATGAAATTCCTTCCGTTATCACTCACTACCTTGCCTACCTCAAGATGTACAGTGCCCATCCATGACTGAGTTTCTTTCTGCAAGATCTCGGACAGAACTTCCGCGGTGTGTCTGTTGTCGCCCAAACACTTCATTGCCAATACAGCCTGCTGACGCTTGCCACTAGCTGTCCCATAATGGAACACCTGGTGTGCAACAGTGGCAGCTGTGGATGGAGTGGTTGTGCGACTGCGGTCTGTGGACGAGCTCTCGCTTCTGCAGGAGGACGAGGAAGAGGAGGAGGGGGAGCGAACGCCTACAGCCAACTGTTTCCTAGACCGTGGGCTAGGCAGAACTGTCCCAATATTGCTGTCCCCTGTGGACCCTGCATCCACCACATTCACCCAGTGTGCCGTGATGGACACGTATCGCCCCTGGTCATGCCTACTGGTCCATGCATCTGTTGTCAGGTGCACCTTTGTAGTCACAGATTGCCTGAGTGCATGGACGATGCGGTCTTTAACATGCTGTTGGAGGGCTGGGATGGCTTTTCTAGAAAAGAAGTGTCGACTGGGTAGCTCGTAGCGTGGTACAGCGTAGTCCATCAGCGCTTTGAAAGCTTCGCTTTCAACTAACCGGTAGGGCATCATCTCTAATGAGATTAGTCTAGCAATGTGGGCGTTCAAACCCTGTGTACGCGGATGCGAGGATGAGTACTTCCTTTTCCTAACAAGAGTCTCATGTAGGCTGAGCTGGACTGGAGAGCTGGAGATCGTGGAACTAGCGGTGGTGCCGGTGGACATGGCAGACTGAGAGACGGTTGGAGATGGTATTCTTGCCGGTGCCCTACATGCAGTGTTTCCTACTACGAACCTGGTGATTCCCTGACTGCTTTGGCCTGGAGACGAAAGCTGCACAGATACTGCAGGTGGTGCGGGAAATGGTGGGCTTACAGTGAGGGAAGGGATGTAGTGTTGCTGACTAGGACGTTTGGTAGTTAGTCCAGGCTTGCAAATGCATGGTGGTTAAATGTCTATGCATGCAACTTGTATTTAGACTTTTAAGATTCTGACCTCTGCTTAAGGTAGTTGAACATTTTTGACAGATGACTTTGCGCTGATCATTTGGATGTTGTTTAAAAAAATGCCAGACTGCACTCTTTCTACTATCGGATACCTTTTCAGGCATTGCAGACTGAGCTTCTTTAACCGGATGGCAACGCTGTCCTCCAACTGGTTTTGGTTTTGCCACGCGTTTTTGGCCAGATACGGGCCCGGCAGATGGAACCTGTTGTGATGTTGATGCCTGCTGCGGCTCCTCCTCCTCCACTTCAGAACTACTGCCACCTGCACCCTGTTCCCCCAATGGCTGCCAATCGGGGTCAACAACTGGGTCATCTATGACCTCCTCTTCTATCTCGTGTGCAACTTCGTCTGTGTCACCGTGTAAGCCGGTGGTATAGCGTTCGTGACGAGGCACCATAGTCTCAGCTGGGTTTGATTCTGGCTCAGTACACTGCGAGGGCAATGTTCTGGTCTGAGTCAAAGGAACAGCATAGTAATCTGGCTGTGGCTGTGCATCAGTGCACTCCATGTCCGATTCAACTTCTATTGGGCATGGCCTGTTAACTGTTTCATTGTCTAACCCAGGAACGGTATGTGTAAAGAGCTCCATGGAGTAACCCGTTGTGTCGCCTGACGCATCCTTCTCTCTTGTTCTGGGTGAAGAAGACAAGGAAGCGACTTGTCCCTGACCGTGAACATCCACTAACGACGCGCTGCTTCTACATTTAGCACTTTCAGAAGAGGAGGCAAAAGAGCTAGAGGCTGAGTCAGCAAGGAAAGCCAAAACTTGTTCTTGCTGCTCCGGCTTTAAAAGCGGTTTTCCTACTCCCAGAAAAGGGAGCGTTCGAGGCCTTGTGTAGCCAGACGACGAACCTGGCTCAACAACTCGAGACTTAGGTGCTGTATTGCTTTTACCACGACCACCTGATGCTCCACCACCACTACCATCATTACCAGCTGACAATGACCGCCCACAGCCACGACCTCTTCCACCAGACTTCCTCATTGTTTGCAAAACGTAACCAAATTAACGGTATCTGTTACTGTAAAACAACTTATAAGGTGAACTCAAACTTCTGTAGGATTTATATATACCTTTATAGGTGGCTGACAATGAAAGGAAAATCAGGCCCAATGTTACACACTAGGTTTTATGTGCCCCAATAATTTGAGACAGATGGCACACACAAGACCGGCACTCAAGCACAAATGCCAATCTTAATCTCCCACTATGTTTTTTTTTTCAGGGAGAATTAAAAAAAAAAAAAAAATTCCCAGTATGACACACTAGGTTTTATGTGCCCCAATAATTTGAGACAGATGGCACACACAAGACCGGCACTCAAGCACAAGTGCCAATCTTAATCTCCCACTATGTTTTTTTTTTCAGGGAGAATTAAAAAAAAAATTCCCAGTATGACACACTAGGTTTTATGTGCCCCAATAATTTGAGACAGATGGCACACACAAGACCGGCACTCAAGCACAAATGCCAATCTTAATCTCCCACTATGTTTTTTTTGTCAGGGAGAATTAAAAAAATTCCCAGTATGACACACTAGGTTTTATGTGCCCCAATAATTTGAGACAGATGGCACACACAAGACCGGCACTCAAGCACAAATGCCAATCTTAATCTCCCAATATGTTTTTTTTTTTCAGGGAGAATTAAAAAAAAAAAAAAAAATTCCTAGTATGACACACTAGGTTTTATGTGCCCCAATAATTTGAGACAGATGGCACACACAAGACCGGCACTCAAGCACAAATGCCAATCTTAATCTCCCACTATGTTTTTTTGTCAGGGAGAATTTAAACAAAAATAAAAAAATTCCCAGTATGACACACTAGGTTTTATGTGCCCCAATAATTTGAGACAGATGGCACACACAAGACCGGCACTCAAGCACAAATGCCAATCTTAATCTCCCACTATGTTTTTTTTGTCAGGGAGAATTTAAACAAAAATAAAAAAATTCCCAGTATGACACACTAGGCTTTATGTGCCCCAATAATTTGAGACAGATGGCACACACAGGACCGGCACTCAAGCACAAATGCCAATCTTAATCTCCCACTATGTTTTTTTTTTCAGGGAGAATTAAAAAAATTCCCAGTATGACACACTAGGTTTTATGTGCCCCAATAATTTGAGACAGATGGCACACACAAGACCGGCACTCAAGCACAAATGCCAATCTTAATCTCCCACTATGTTTTTTTTTTCAGGGAGAATAAAAAAAAAAAAAATTCCCAGTATGACACACTAGGTTTTATGTGCCCCAATAATTTGAGACAGATGGCACACACAAGACCGGCACTCAAGCACAAATGCCAATCTTAATCTCCCACTATGTTTTTTTGTCAGGGAGAATTTAAACAAAAATAAAAAAAATCCCAGTATGACACACTAGGTTTTATGTGCCCCAATAATTTGAGACAGATGGCACACACAAGACCGGCACTCAAGCACAAATGCCAATCTTAATCTCCCACTATGTTTTTTTTGTCAGGGAGAATTTAAACAAAAATAAAAAAATTCCCAGTATGACACACTAGGCTTTATGTGCCCCAATAATTTGAGACAGATGGCACACACAGGACCGGCACTCAAGCACAAATGCTAATCTTAATCTCCCACTATGTTTTTTTTTTCAGGGAGAATTAAAAAAATTCCCAGTATGACACACTAGGTTTTATGTGCCCTAATAATTTGAGACAGATGGCACACACAAGACCGGCACTCAAGCACAAATGCCAATCTTAATCTCCCACTATGTTTTTTTTTCAGGGAGAATTAAAAAAATTCCCAGTATGACACACTAGGTTTTATGTGCCCCAATAATTTGAGACAGATGGCACACACAAGACCGGCACTCAAGCACAAATGCCAATCTTAATCTTCCACTATGTTTTTTTTTTCAGGGAGAATTAAAAAAACAAAAACAAATTCCCAGTATGACACACTAGGTTTTATGTGCCCCAATAATTTGAGACAGATGGCACACACAAGACCGGCACTCAAGCACAAATGCCAATCTTAATCTCCCACTATGTTTTTTTTGTCAGGGAGAATTAAAAAAATTCCCAGTATGACACACTAGGTTTTATGTGCCCCAATAATTTGAGACAGATGGCACACACAAGACCGGCACTCAAGCACAAATGCCAATCTTAATCTCCCACTATGTTTTTTTTGTCAGGGAGAATTAAAAAAAAAAAAAAAGGGACTGTCCTACAATTACTATCTCCCTGCAGTAATCTCAGCAAGGTATGGCATGCAGCAATAACAAGGAGTGGACAGCTGCACAAAAAAAACAAAAGTGTGGACAAACAAACAAGATAGCTGTGCAGAAAGGAAGGAACAACAGGATTTGTGCTTTGAAAAAAGCAGTTGGTTTGCACAGCGGCGTACACACACAGCAACGCAGCTATCAGGGTCAGGGAGCCTTCTAGGGCAGCCCAATGAGCTACAGCGCTGAGGAAAAAAAATGTAGCTTCCACTGTCCCTGCAAACAAAAGGTGGTGTTGGACAGTGGAAATTGTTACAGCACAAGCGGTTTGGGGCTTTATGTACCCTGCCTAACACTATCCCTGCTTCTGAAGAAGCTGCAGCAACCTCTCCCTACGCTCAGATCAGCAGCAGTAAGATGGCGGTCGGCGGGAACGCCCCTTTATAGCCCCTGTGACGCCGCAGAAAGCAAGCCAATCACTGCAATGCCCTTCTCTAAGATGGTGGGGACTGAGATCTATGTCATCACGCTGCCCACACTCTGCGTCCACCTTCATTGGCTGAGAAATGGCGCTTTTAGCGTCATTGAAACGCGACTTTGGCGCGAAAGTAGCGTACCGCATGGCCGACCCCACACAGGGATCGGGTCGGGTTTCATGAGACGCCGACTTTGCCAAAAGTCGGCGACTTATGAAAATGACCGATCCGTTTCGCTCAACCCTAGTCCCCATTAATTTGTAAATAAAGTAATTACAAAACTTAGCACACAACAAATGTGTTGCTTTTCTTGATGATGTTTTGCCCATATCTTAGTCAGTATATAGGTGGATACTTTGGCCTTAAGTAATAATAGATGTCCTTACCCCTACCTCAAAACCTCATCATTGTAGTAATTTTCCTTTCAAGTATGTTGTGATGAAGGTCCTTTTTCGCCCTGATATCGTTACTACTTTTGGATTATTTTTCGTGAGCCGTTAAAAAAAGAAACCTATAATTTTTATCTTGAATGCAAAGTTAAAGGTTTTTATGCTCAGAACATATCTATATTTGTGGTTAAAACACTTGTGTTTTGTGTTACATTGCAGTGAATGATGTGACAAGGCGTTGGCGCAGCTGTAGGGACTCATATTGGAGGGAGAGACAGCTTCGGGCCCGGAGTGGAGCGGATGCAACCACCAAGAGGAAATACCTCTACTTCGACCACCTGAATTTCCTTGCTCCGGTAATGGCTCTGAGACCGTAAGTACTTGGCTTTATAAAGGTTAGATTCTATTTTGGTGGCAACTAGTAATGTTTTTTTTTATTTGATTACCGAGTCAAACCTTACAGAGAGGTGCAAATACATCCAGTGGGTCATGATGCTGAACAGGCTGGACCTTCTTCATCACTTTCAAGATGCACCCAAGCGCCACCACCACCACCACCACCAAGATCACCACCACCACCAGAATCTGCAAGCCAGGCAGCACATCCAGAGGAACAGGGCATCAGTAGCAGCCCCACCATGCCTCTGGATGCCTCTCCCCAGGCTTCAGACATCCCACGGCGATTCTAGAGAAGGAGAGAAGTAGCAGCTTCTGGCACAAGGAGGCAGGTGGACAGAGGTGTTTTAGATTATTTGTCCACAGCTGCTCATGATGATGGGGAGGAGGCTTATGGACGCAGTCTGGCATGGTATCTCAGGGCTATTCCCCGTGAGTACAGGCTGCATACCAGATGGGCTATACAAACAGTCCTGGATGCCCGCACCCCACCAAATAATCCCAGCACAGTATTTAATTTTTTAGAAAGGTGGCAGCTTTCAAATGATAATCAAATACATACTCTGGGAAGCCAACAAGTGCAGGGTGAACCAGCCTCTCATCCTCCTCCTGCACAGATGCCAACACCTCCACCTCAGCCAGCAATCATAACAAATGTGCCTCAACAGGTCCAATATATGGGCCATAGTGCACATGCCCATTATGGCCACTTGAACATACCCAATGTTGTAGGCTGGCCATAACATGGGTATGGGCGACATGGCCATATTGGGGGATACAGTCACATTGGTCAGCCCTACACTCAGGACAACCAACAACATTTTCAAAATGATCCCTACCAAAACCCACAACTGGATCCTGGTAGGATCCAACAGAATACAGGTCTGCCAGCACACATGGTGACACTGAGGTTGTCCAGCAACATAGCCAAACCACCCAATCTGGTATACCTACCATCAGTTGTAGGTTTTTCTTTTGTGACACAGTGACTGCCTGAAATTTGGACAAGGATATTTTTATGTTATGTTTTATATTTTTTTCAGACAAATGTGATTGTAACATTATGCCATATGTTTAAAATATGGTTATTTAAGTTTTTTAGAACAAAAACATACATAAGAATTAAAAAATGTAATTCAAAATGACTGCTTGATGGTGTTATAACATGTTATGTAATTTGTTAGATAAAGCTAACAGGAGAGCAGTAGCAAAACAACAAATTAAAGGTCAAGTTGAAATATTTTATGATAACAAAATCAAAATACACTACATAGATAATGCATCCTCTGGCCAGGGAGTAGCACCCTGAGGTGAAACAAAATAAGTAGTGAAAACATCACGTACTTTTAGTCCAGAGAAGGGACGACGGGAAGGGATCACATGTGTCCTAGGCCTATACACATTGGCAGACACAACATCAGCACCATCAGATGAGGAGCATTCATGAATTCGGGTGAAGTTGTGTAGGACCACACATGCTTGGATTACCACATTTACATTAGCTTCACTCAGCAGAATGGCTGACTTGAGTACCCGCCACTTGGCACAAAGAATCCCAAAGGCGCACTCCACTAGTCGCCGTGCACGTGATAGGCGCAAGTTAAATATTCGGCGCCGGTGGTCAAGGTTTCAACGGGGATATGGCCTCATGACACGATGGGTCAATTGAAAAGCCTCATCTGCTACAAGTACTGTATATAAGGCACCGGTTCAAGATCGAAGTCTGGAAGCTAATGTGGTGGTGGTAGGTTCAACTCATTATTGCATAGCTGCCGACCCATAATGGAAGAATTGAAGACCCTGGAATCTCCAGTTCTTCCATAGGCCCCAATATCTACAATTATAAACCTGTACTGACTGTCGACCAGGGCCAACAACACTACAGAAAAATATTGTTTATAATTATAGAATTGGGACCCTGAGTTCGGTGGCTTACGCACACGGATGTGCTTTCCATCCAGGGCACCAATACATTGTGGAAACTGGCACGTGTCCTGAAAACCACGGGATATGCGCAACCAGCCAGCCATTTTTGGCTCAGGCATGACCTCTTGATGAAGCCGGGACCACATTTCTGAACATGTTGAGTGGACAATGCCTGATATTGTTGACTTGCCTATTAAAAATTCTAAATGCAGAGCTGCATATGAAAGGCCAGTCGAAAGGAAGCTAAAAAAATAAAAAAATTAAAATAATTAGAACACATGCCAACAAACAACAGACAAAGCATTGGGTCAACTTTTACACTGGCTAAGTTGTAAAGCATGCATGCACAACATATAATTAGATGCCATCGCTTGTTTTTTTAATACGCAAGCATATAATGTTGTCAGGACTCTGAACATTTTGATTACCTTTTGTGCATTACTGCCCTTTTCCAAGATGGCGTCTTAGGTCTCATGTGCACTGTGTCTTCCTGCTATATAACTCCACCCCAGCCTTTAGTCTGTGCTAGAGTATTCTGCCTTGCATCCAGCTCCTGATCACTCCCTGGCTTTGCACCTGCACCTGCTCCTGTGAACCTGTGTGGAGATCCTGCTACTCAGCTCTGAGTTTCTGCCTTATACATCGGTTTCCAGTAATCCTCCATCTGGCTGCTTGTGTTTGTTTCCATCTGCATTTGCTGGACATGTAAGCTGTTGCTGCTCTGCTTAAACCTGAGACTTTTACCTAGGCCTCCCTGGTTGTGCTAAGATATTATTTGAACTGCCTTATAAGCATATCTATCTGTGTTTGGACTACCAAGGACTTATTCGTGTCAAGTATCCTCAAGAATATTTGTGCTTCATAGACTTTCTGCGTGATTGCATTTTGAACTTGATAGGGCCCTTCTGCCGCGCCAAATGAAGAATAGCATCCCTGTCCCTGCAGTTGAGGAGACGCGCCAGAAAAGGCCGGGGTGGAGTTCCAGGAGGTAAAGGTCTCGTTGGGACCCTATGGGCCCTCTCCACCGAAAATGTTGAAGAAAATCCATCTCCCAGGGACGTCTTAAGCCAGTCTTCCAGAAACTGCTCAGGTCGCTGGCCCTCCGAACGTTCCAGCAGGCCGATAATTCGAATATTATTGCGGCGCATTCTGTTCTCAAGGTCGTCTGCCTTTTGTTTCCAGGCGTTAACAGAGCCAGCCACCTTTGTCAATTTAGCCTCCATCGGGGTAATGGTATCCTCTATATGGGACACTCTCGTTTTGACTTCCGAAATACGCCCTCTCATAGCTTGCATATCATGCCGCAAACGGCCCACTTCAGTGTGTACATCCTCTATCTTTTCTGTAAGAGAAGATCTAGTGAGGGAAATAGCCTGCATTAATTGCTCAGATGCTTGTTTAAGAGTCAGTTCATCTTACTCTCCCTCCTCATTACTATCAGAAAGGCGATTTTTGCATTGAGTCTGCGATGGATTATTCCGAAGTGTGCGCACATTATCAGAGGCGTCTTCCCTGGCGTATTTTTTCAGTTTTTCGGCAGCCCCTGCTCCCTTGGAGTGATGCATAGCGGACAGCAAGAGAGCTCCTCAGGATGACTATACTTGTAATTATGACTGGTTCACTTTCCAATAGTGGACACGGCAGGGTTAAGTACCGGGGTATATCTCAGGGGATCACCAGGCAGGCAGGATAAGCGCCAAGGGTTATGAGAACAACAGTTTAGTGTTTACTCAGGCACTGCGGCCCAGAGCAGCCCCACAGCCCCCACAGGTGGAACAGCAGGGAGGGGGTTAATCCCTCCGGGATTATGGTGCCAGCAGGAGGAATGTCTGTTTGATAAGGGAGGTGCAGGGCCCAATCTTCCAGGGCACACACCGCACCACCCCCTTGTTATCTCAGGCTGCCCGCTCACCTCCTGTGCATCACCGCAGATGTAGTGTACAGTGCCGCTCCCTTTACTGCTGGGGTGCGCGCTACAATAATGGCCACTGTCCCCTGCAGCCACCACCGACCGCTCCGGTCCCCAGCACCTGCGCCCGGGTGTTCCACAGCGCTCCCGGCTACCTTTCAAGGACCCTCCGCGTCTTGGAGGAGAAAGCCCGTTACTGATAGGGCTGGCGCTGCGCTCCGTCCCCCTGAGCGCTCGCTCCAAAGATGGCCCCCGCTACACGTGGGCTCCACTGCCCGCTCGGACTGCTCCGGCTCCCGACATCCCGGATCTCCACAGCTGTCGTCTGAGGAAAGTCACAGGGCTCCCAGGGTCTCAGGGCTTCAGCCCCCGCAGGTATATTCCCTGAAATCAGGGATTATTTGGCAGGATAAAGTCAGGATGGCCGGAGCTCTCCCGAGGTGCGTCCTCTCTCCTGCACTACATAGCCACGCCCCCTGCGTGATTGCATTTTCCTCTGAAGTTTCCTATAAGACTGTTAAGCTGTGTTTAATATTTACACCATGTGTTGTGGACTTGAGTTTCTCTCTGCGCCTGTTTGAATCACCGTGTGATAATATAGACTTTACCACTTATAAAACTGTGTCCTGTAGTTGTCTTGTTCCATGCAAAGAGTCTCCTGAGTTATCCCTTATAATCTTTACAGGATACTCTAGCCTCAAAAGAGGAGACTGCTGGAACAATGACTGCAGAAAGCAAACTAGAGCAGGTGTTCTCCGTAATTAGATCACTGCAGAAAGATGTGGAAGGTCTGCAAAAGAAGTTTGGAAGCTTTGAACACAATCAACAAGTGTTTGGAAAAACTTTGCAGGACTTAAGCACCTGCATGGCAGCCCAGGAAAACAAACTTGCTGGCATAGAGTCCCAGTATGGACGGGCTTTTCAGGACATAAGCACGCAAATGGCTGCACAAGCGACTTTACCATCTGGGCAACCGCCACCAGCTAGCCCACCTAAGTTGCCCCAATTCAGATTTAATGGTGATCGCGACAAATTTCCTGGCTTTGTGAATCAATGTATGCTATATTTTGATGTGCATGCTGACCGTTTTCCAAATGATAGATCCAAAGTATTGTGTGTAATAATGCTACTGACCGCACGAGCGCTCGCCTGGGCGAATCCGATGATTGAGTCTCGTGTCCCGCGGTTAAATAATTTGGACGATTTTTTGGCCGCTATGGCTTTAATGTTAGATGACCCTAATCACCGTGCAACCGCCGAATCTGCTTTATGGTCTTTACGCCAGGCTAAATGTTGTTATTGTGTATGCTACTGAATTCAGGAGATTAGCGGTAGATACTAATTGGGACAGTTATGCACAATTAACTATTTTTAAAAGGGGTCTGTCTAGCATTGTAAAGGATGAATTAGGTTGCTCTGAATCACCACAAGAGCTAGAAACATTAATACAGCATTGTGTGCGCATTGAAATTTGCCTTACTGAGCGTAGGCAGGAGAAATTTGCTGCATATAACTGTATTTCTAACTTTTCCCTTCCTTCCAAAGAGCCTGCAGGTAAAACATCTCGAGAGGTAGAGGAGGTGCCCATGCAAATTGATTCTGTTCAGAGGCGCGAGAGTAATGAGCGCCGGGAGCATCGCCTTCGAGAAAGTCTATGCTTCTACTGCGGCCAGTCTGACCACTTTCTAATCAACTGTCCCAAGTGTCCCAAGCGGCCTAACATGGTGCTAGCAGCAGTAGAGGAGTATGACAACTGTGATAATGAATCTGACATCTCTGAATGTAGCCTGCCTTTAAACGTTGTATTCCATTCACTTTCTATGACTTCACCAGCCAAGGATCTAAATGAAAAGAGCTCTCAATGTTCTCTCCCAATTAAGATCCTGTGTACAGGACAGTGGATTTCCAGTGCAGCTATGATTGACTCTGGTGCAGGTGGCAATTTTATGGATATCGCATTTGCCAAGGAACATGGTATTGAAATTCAGCAAAGAGCCTCTCCAATTACCATGGAAACAGTGGATGGGTCACCTTTAATCTCTGGGCCTGTGGATCAGGAGACCGCACCTCTTGAGATTTTGTTGGAGCCCAATCATCAGGAGCAACTCTTTTGTTAATTTCTTCTCCTCATTTTCCTGTGATTTTAGGCATCCCTTGGCTGCGTTCTCAGAATCCAACTATCAACTGGGAGACCAAGGAGATTATCTTTCCAACAAGGAGCAACTCAGCATTAACTGAAGCTGTCCCCGAGTCCACAGCTACGGAACCACCGGTACAGGTATTTACTTTACCTTCAGCATATAAAGAGTTCTCTGACATCTGTGACAAGAAGAATGCAGATCTGCTTCCTCCACACAGGCATTATGTCCCATTGAGTTGCTTCCCGGGTCAGCTATTCCTTTTGGTAACGTATATCCTTTGGTGGCACCTGAGCTTCAAGCCTTAAAGGAGTATATTGATGAAAATCTGGCCAAAGACTTCATACGTCCTTCTTTTTCACCAGTAGGGGCACCTATATTTTTTGTAAAGAAGAAGGATAGGTCCCTGAGACCCTGTGTGGACTATCGAGAGCTCAATAAGGTAACCGTACGGAATCGTTACCCTTTGCCTCTGATTCCCGAATTACTGGAAAGAGTCCGCCATGCTAAGGTGTTCTCTAAACTGGATCTTCATGGGGCTTATAATTTGGTGCGTATTCGTCCAGGGGATGAGTGGAAGACAGCATTCCGATGCCGGTATGGACACTTTGAATATCTCGTGATGCCCTTTGGGCTTTGTAATGCCCCTGCAACGTTTCAACACCTTGCTAATGACATTTTCAGAGATTTGTTGGACCAGTTTGTGGTGATCTATTTGGACGATATTCTAATCTTTTCTGACTCTCTACAGGAACATAAAGAACATGTCAAAGCTGTTTTAAGACGTCTGAAAGAGAACCATCTGTATATCAAGCCGGAGAAATGCAAGTTCCATCATTCTGAGATACAGTTCTTAGGTTATATCATCTCTCCCAAGGGGCTGAACATGGAATCTGGTAAGATTCAGGCTATCCTTGACTGGCCGGTACCCAAGAACGTTAAGGAGGTGCAACGTTTTATTGGTTTTGCAAATTTCTAGACGTTTTATTCGAAATTTTTCTGATATTGTCCATCCCATTACTTCCTTGACAGAGAAGGAAAAGCCCTTTAAGTGGTCATCACAGGCTCAAGAAGCTTTTGATTGGCTTAAGATCTGTTTCACCTCAGCACCGCTGTTGATACACCCAGATCCAACACTTTCTTTCATTGTGGAGGTGGACGCTTCTGATAATGCTTTGGGGGCTATTCTCTCCCAAAGAACTGGAGAGAAGGGTCTGCTACATCCTTGTGCTTTCTTTTCCCGTAGACTAACCTCAGCAGAGAAGAATTACGATGTGGGAGACAAGGAATTGCTGGCTATTATTGTGGCTTTCAAGGAATGGAGGCATCATCTGCAAGGAGCTGCACAACAGACATCGCAATTTAGAGTTCCTCAGATCTGCTAGATGTCTTTCTCCTCGTCAGGCTCGTTGGAATTTATTTTTAAATCAATTTAATTTTGTTATCTCGTACTGTCCAGGTTCTCGTAATGGGAAGGCTGATGCTTTATCCCGAATCCATGCTGCGGATTCTGTACCTGGAGCCCTGTCCAAGACCATTCTATCTGATGCCAATTTCATTGGAGTTATCCACAATCAGGACTTGTGGAAAAAGTGCAGGGATGCTTATGATGGTGATGTATTTCTGGCCAACCCACCTGTTGATATTAATCGTGTCTTTAAGGGTGGCATGTGGTTCAGAGATCGACGTATCTACGTCCCTGAGGCCGTCCGTCTGCACATCCTCAAGTTGGTACATGACTCCAAGTTGGCTGGTCACAGGGGGGTACAGAAGACACAAGAGTTCCTAAGCTGATTCTTCTGATGGCCAACTTGCCTGAAGGATACTAAGGACTATGTTCTCTCTTGCGAGGTATGTGCTCGTTACAAGACTCCTCGTGTGGCACCTACGGGTCTGCAACCATTACCTGTTCCGTCCCGACCTTGGGGGTCTATATCAATGGACTTTATTGGGGAGTATGAATATGATCATGGTAGTAGTTGATCGCCTGACTAAAGCCGCTCATTTTGTTCCATGCACCGGCCTCCCCTCAGCTAAGGATACAGTGAACTTGGTTATTCAGAATGTCTTCCGGCTGCATGGGGTTCTGGATGAGATCATCTCTGACCGTGGTGTACAGTTCACTTCAAGATTCTGGAAGGGGTTTTGCTCTGCACTCAATATTAATGTCTGTCTCTCTTCCGCTTACCATCCCCAGACAAATGGTCAGACTGAGCGTACCAACCAGACGTTGGAACAATATCTAAGATGCTATGTTAGCCATCTCCAAGATGATTGGTTGGAATTACTGCCGTTAGCCAAATTTTCATACAACAATTCTCAGAGTGCCTCCACTAAGTTCACTCCTTTCTTTGCCAATCTGGGTTATCATCCATGTATCTTACCTAGGTCTCCGATTAATTCTCCAGTTCCAGCAGTTGAGGAAAGGCTGACTGAGATGAGGCAAAATCTGGAGGTTCTGAAGGAATCCCTGACCACGGCTCAAGAACGTTATAAGAGATTGGCTGACAGATTCTGTAAACCTGCACCCATGTTCAAGGTAGGAGATTCCGTGTGGATATCAACTAAGAATCTAAAGTTAAACGTTCCTTCACAAAAACTTGGACAGAAATTCATTGGCCCTTTCAAGATCAACGGTATTGTGAGCTCTGTGGCCTGCCGTCTGAAGCTGCCTAGGACAATGAAGGTACACCCAGTTTTTCATGTATCTTTACTAAAGTCTGTATCTCCTAATACCTTCCAGGGACATGTTGTGTCACCTCCGCAGCCTGTGGTGATTGATGGGCAAGAACAATTTGTGGTGGAGGAAATTATTGATTACAGGATTCGCAGGAATCGGCTCCAATATCTTATAAGATGGCAGGGATATCCCCCTGAGTTTCTCTCTGCACCTGTTTGAATCACCGTGTGATAATATAGACTTTACCACTTATAAAACTTTGTCCTGTAGTTGTCTTGTTCCATGCAAAGAGTCTCCTGAGTTATCCCTTATAATCTTTACAAATGTGCTACATGTTATTAAAAAAATAAATTCTGAAAATTATACAATAAGTAAGGTACAAGGGCAATAAAGTTACTATGCTGATTGAAACATGATCAACATATAGTTGTCATACATACCGTAAAGTAAGGATAAGCCGCTCCTCAGCAGAAATAGCTTTGCGCATCCTGGTGTCCTGAAACGTCATCCCAGGGCGCACAATCTCCAACAAAATATCAAACGTAAGAAGGGTCATCCGACAATATTGAAAAAACTTGTCCAGATGGCTCCGCAGAGACGAGTAGAGACGGTGAAAATGGCCTTTT
This sequence comes from Ranitomeya variabilis, assembly GCF_051348905.1. Classification (NCBI taxonomy): domain Eukaryota; kingdom Metazoa; phylum Chordata; class Amphibia; order Anura; family Dendrobatidae; genus Ranitomeya; species Ranitomeya variabilis. The sequence goes on along the minus strand of NC_135232.1, from coordinate 591,970,254 downwards.
GTTATCCTTCACCTCAAAAGTGGATGGACCCACATTCTTCTCCGCCTTCTCGGATCCACAATCACAGGGTATGGCTCCCCAAAACGTTGGGATAAAACCCAATTGTAAAGCACCCGCTCAGTGGTGTTAAATATCAGTCTGTCTGTCATGTTTGTCACAAAGCAGAACTAACACAAACCAAGCAAGGACTCTTCTGCAAAGTTTGGAGGCTCACACCTGTTGTAGATAATAATAATAATAATTTTTATTTATATAGCGCCAACATATTCCGCAGCGCTTTACAACTTATAGAGGGGACTTGTACAGACAATAGACATTACAGCATAACAGAAATCACAGTTCAAAACAGATACCAGTAGGAATGAGGGCCCTGCTCGCAAGCTTACAAACTATGAGGAAAAGGGGAGACACGAGAGGTGGATGGTAACAATTGCTTTAGTTATTTGGACCAGCCATAGTGTAAGGCTCGGGTGTTCATGTAAAGCTGCATGAACTAGTTAACAGCCTAAGTATGTAGCAGTACAGACACAGAGGGCTATTAACTGCATAAAGTGTATGAGAACACGATGCAAGGAACCTGATTATGTGTTTTGTTTTTTTTCTATTTTTAATAGGCCACACAGGGATAGTTAGGTTAATGCATTGAGGCGGTAGGCCAGTCTGAACAAATGCGTTTTTAGGGCACGCTTAAAACTGTGGGGATTGGGGATTAATCGTATTAACCTAGGTAGTGCATTCCAAAGAATCGGCGCAGCACGTGTAAAGTCTTGGAGACGGGAGTGGGAGGTTCTGATTATTGAGGATGCTAACCTGAGGTCATTAGTGGAGCGGAGGGCACGGGTAGGGTGGTAGACTGAGACCAGAGAGGAGATGTAGGGTGGTGCTGAGCCATGGAGTGCTTTGTGGATGAGGGTAGTAGTTTTGTACTGGATTCTGGAGTGGATGGGTAGCCAGTGTAATGACTGGCACAAGGTAGAGGCATCGGTGTAACGGTTGGTGAGGAATATGATCCTGGCAGCAGCATTCAGGACAGATTGGAGCGGGGAGAGTTTGGTAAGAGGGAGGCCGATTAGTAGAGAGTTACAATAGTCCAGACGGGAATGAATAAGAGAAACAGTAAGAGTTTTTGCAGAGTCGAAAGTAAGAAAAGGGCGAATCCTAGAAATGTTTTTGAGATGCAGATAAGAAGAGCGAGCCAGTGATCGGATGTGGGGGGTGAATGAAAGCTCGGAATCAAGGATGACCCCAAGGCAGCGGGCATGTTGCTTTGGAGTAATGATTGAACCGCACACGGAGATGGCAATGTCAGGCAAAGGTAGGTTAGTAGAGGGAGAGAACACGAGGAGTTCAGTTTTTGACAGGTTCAGTTTCAGATAGAGGGAGGACATGATGTTAGAGACAGCAGTAAGACAATCACTGGTGTTTTCTAAGAAGGTCGGAGTGAAAGCAGGAGAAGAGGTGTATAATTGGGTGTCATCAGCATAGAGATGGTACTGGAACCCAAATCTACTGATTGTTTGTCCAATAGGGGCAGTATACAAAGAGAAGAGGAGGGGGCCTAGGACTGATCCTTGAGGAACCCCAACAGTAAGGGGAAGGTGAGAGGAGGAGGAACCAGCAAAACATACAGTGAAGGATCGGTCAGAGAGATAGGAGGAGAACCAAGAGAGAACGGTGTCCTTGATGTCGATGGAGTGGAGCATAGTGAGGAGGAGCTGATGATCCACAGTGTCGAATGCTGCGGAAAGATCCACTAGAATTAGCATGGAGTAGTGACCATTAGATTTAGCTGTTAGTAGGTCATTAGAGACTTTAGTGAGGGCAGTTTCAGTAGAGTGTAAAGAGCGGAAGCCAGATTGAAGAGGGTCGAGAAGAGAGTTATCTGACAGATAGCGGGTAAGACGGGAGTGGACCAGGCGTTCCAGGAGTTTAGAGATGAAGGGAAGATTAGAGACAGGTCTATAATTAGCGGCACAGTTTTGGTCGAGGGAGGGTTTTTTAAGTAATGGATGTATGATGGCATGCTTAAATGAGGAGGGAAAAATACCGGAAGTGAGGGAAAGGTTGAATATTTTTGTTATGTGAGAGGTGACAGCCGGGGAAAGGGACTGGAGGAGATGTGACGGAGTGGGGTCACTGGTGCAAGTGGTCGGGCGAGAAGATGCAAGGAGCCTGCTTACTTCTTCTTCAGTAACTGGTTCAAAGTCAGAGAGTGAACTAGATGCAGTGGGGGAGGGAGGACAGTGCCTGGTATGAAGAGATTGGGAGATGATTGCCTGTCGAATGTGGTCAATTTTTTCTTTGAAGTAATTGGCCAGATCGTCAGCGCGTTGTAGAGGCAATAAATAGGGATCTGGCTGATGATTTAAATTACTTTCAGGCCTAATAACCGTTTTTTGTCCATTTTGGTTGGCGCCGACAAAATATCGCAAGACGGATATCAAACGGATACTCAGATGCGATAAAATCGGATGACAGACTGATCACTGTTCAGGAAACATTTGTGCGATTCTCGTCCGTCTAAAGCGGACCGATTTTTTAGACGTGTGTGACTCCAGCCTAAAAGTAATGTTCTGATAGTCATGCAAGGTGGTTTCTTCAGAGCGGTCTTCAATGGAAATCTGTTCCTTGCAAATAACAAAATTGTGCAGGACCACACAAGCTTTTACCACCTCGTCAACAGTGTCAGCCTTGAGGTTGATAGCAGTCAAGAGAACTCTCCATTTTGCAGTTAAAATCCCAAGAGCGCACTCCACCATTCTTAGTGCACGTGTTAGGCGGTAATTAAAAATGCTTTTTGTTGGCGTCAATCCACTACTGGAGTATGGTTTCAGCAGGTGCTCAGATAGTTGAAAGGCTTCATCTCCTACACATACAAAAGGCATTGTTGGCCCAGAGGTTTGAGGAAGCGGTCTCGGAGCCATAGCAGACACTTTAAACACTTGTGAATCATTTGAGCGTCCATAGGTCCCAATATCGACCGCAATAAACTTGTACTCAGCATCTGCGATGGCCATGAGCACGATGGAGAAATATTTTTTGTAGTTAAAATATTCTGATCCTGATCCAGCAGGTTTGACTATGCGGATATGTTTCCCGTCCACAGCTCCCAGGCAATTTGGAAACTGACAAAATTGTAGGAATTTGTCCGCGATCTCCAGCCAACTCTCCTTTGTGGGATGTGGTATAAATTCCGCATGTAGAGAGGAATTGTCAAGCACACGGCAGGTGTGCTTGACAATTCCGGATATGGTCGAAATCCCAAGTTGGAACTGGAAATGGAGTAACGAAAGGGATTCCCCAGTTGCAAGGAATCTGTGACAAAATACCAGTAATAATATTACAGTTATGAGTCAGCTAGAACAGTTGTAGATACAAATAAAATAATATTTCAAAACTACCAGCAACACCATTACAGTTATAAGTGTGGTTTCACAGTAGGAGATACAATAAAAATGGCTTACTGTAGAGTCACCATCAGACGCTCTGCAGGTGAAACAGAGAAACGGCAATAGGTATCACTTCTTGCGATGAGGTGTCCAATCCGTTCCACCAACATGTTATAGTTCTCTGCTTTCATCCGCACATAGCTGAAAAACTTGTCAGGGTCTCCTCGTAGCTCCAAGTATAAAGTTGAAAAAACTCCCCGTGTCATTCTCTGTGCTGTGATGGGATGGGATGGATCCACAAACCCCGTCGCAGCTGACGCATAATGTGCTGCTGTTTCTCTCGCTCCTTCTCCAGAACAATAGCTCTCAAACGATTGGCCTCCACAGTAAAATCCACGTTGATCTTCAGAATATTTGCAATAACGCCTTCCATCTTGCTCTCCAACCACTTGCTCCTCTACAACCTGTCAAAGATGGGCTGTAGGAACACGGTATATATAGGTTTTCAGTAGCCAATCAAGTTTGGGAGCCTCCCATGGGCGTTTTTAAAAACCGGATCCGTCGTAAAACGGAAAAAAAAACGGACAAAATGGATGGAAAACTGATAAAACGGATATATTTTTTTGCCGGATCAGTCAGTCAGATCGGCAAAAAAACGGATCTGTTTCATCAGTTTTTCCCAATTTACGCCAGATCCGTCGCCCCCCCGGCAGAGGAGGGGGAACTTGGCAGTGCAAGCCTGCGGTGGGTCCCAAGCTTTCAGAAAATGTTGACTGAGGCCACACACTTCCCATGTTTTCACTGCAGCAGACTCTGGGAAAATGGCCGCCGGAGGCAGCGCATGCACAGATTGAGATCTATATTCGGATTAAGGCTACTTTCACACATCTTAATTTTTGCCAGAGCTGTATATAAAAACCATAACATATAAAATGTATGTATAAAAACAAAACAAAAACAAAACAATATTGATAATAATAAGCCTGTTTCCATATTAAGACTAAAAAGTATCCCAATAAATGACCTTCTATCCTTCAAAAAAAGAGGGAGGAAGCTCTCAAAATGTGGAGACGCAAAAACTATTTTTTGCAATAAAAAGCGTCTTTTTAGTGTGTGACGGCTGCCAATCATAATCCACCAAAAAAACGCTATAAAAATAAATCAAACCCCCTTTCATCACCCCGTTAGTTAGGGAAAAATGATAAAATTATATAAGTTAAAAAAAAAATTAATAAGTTAGGGTTAGGGTTGGGGCTAAAGTTAGGGTTGGGGCTAAAGATAGGGTTAGGGTTGGGGCTAAAGTTGGGGTAGAGTTGGGGCTAAAGTTAGGGGTAGGGTTGGGGCTAAAGCTAGGGTTTGGATTACATTTACAGTTGGGATTAGGGTTGGGATTAGGGTTAGGGGTGTGGTTAGGGTTATGGTTGGCATTAGGGTTAGGGGTGTGTTTGGGTTAGGGTTTCAGTTAGAATTGGGGGGTTTCCACTATTTAGGCACATCAGGGGCTCTCCAAATGCGACATGGCATCCGATCTCAATTCCAGCCAATTCTGCGTTGAAAAAGTAAAACAGTGCTCCTTCCCTTCCGAGCTCTCCCGTGCACCCAAACAGGGGTTTACCCCAACATTCTACTGTTTAGGTACATCAGCGGCTCTGCAAATGCAACGTGATGCCTGCAGACCAATCCATCTAAGTCTGCATTCCAAACGGTGCGCCTTCCCTTCCGAGCTCCACCATGCGCCCAAACAGTGGTTCCCCCCCACATATGGGGTATCAGCGTACTCAGGACAAATTGGACAACAACTTTTGGGGTCCAAATTCTCCTGTTACTCTTGGAAAAATAGAAAACTGGGGGCTAAAAAATAATTTTTGTGGAAAAAAAAAGAATTTTTATTTTCACGGCTCTGCGTTATAAACTGTAGTGAAAAACTTGGGGGTGCAAAGGTCTCACAACACATCTAGATAAGTTCCTTGGGGGGTCTAGTATCCAATATGGGGTTACTTGTGGGGGTTTCCTACTGTATAGGTACATCAGGGGCTCTGCAAATGCAACGTGACGCCTGCAGACCAATCCATCTACTGTAAGTCTGCATTCCAAACGGTGCGGCTTCCCTTCCGAGCTCTGCTATGCGCCCAAACAGTGGTTCCCCCCCACATATGGGGTATCAGCGTACTTAGAACAATTTGAAAAACAACTTTTGGGGCCCAATTTCTCCTGTTACCCTTGGGAAAATAAAAAAATGGGGGCGAAAAGATCATTGTAAAAATGAGAAATTGCTGGTCAACTTTTAACCCTTATAACTCCCTAACAAAAAAAATGTTGGTTCCAAAATTGTGCTGATGTAAAGTAGACATGTGGGAAATGTTACTTATTAAGTATTTTGTGTGACATATCTCTGTGATTTAAGGGCATAAAAATTAAAAGTTGGAAAATTTTCGGCAAATTTCCGTTTTTTTCACAAGTAAACGCAGGTAATATCAAATAAATTTTACAACTATCATGAAGTACAATATGTCACGAGAAAACAATGTCAGAATCATCAGGATCCATTGAAGCATTCCAGAGTTATAACCTCATAAAAGGACAATGGTCAGAATTGTAAAAATTGTCCCGTCATTAACGTGCAAACCATCCTTGGGGTAAATTGGTTAAATTGCTATTGGGAGAAGGAGCCTTCAAATATGAGAGACCTGGAGTAGTTTGCAAAGGAAGAGTGGTCTAAAATTCCTGTTGAGAGGTGTAAGAAGGTTGTTGATGGTTATAGAAAGCAATTGATTGCAGTTATTTATTCCACGGGGTGTGCAATTGATACGCTCCCCAGGGCCGTGGGGTACTAGGTACTGGGTCCTGTACTTAAAGGGGGATGTCACGGTGGCGGCGACCCGGTCCGTGGCCCTGGGCGCCCATGTAAAAGGAATTGAATAAAGTTTGTGTATGTGACGCCACCTGTGGTATTCAGTCAGTGGGGACCGACGTTGCTTAAAGGGGTCTTCTGGGGTGATGTTATGGCAGCTAGATGGTATAACTTCCCACAGGTGAAGTAGGTCCCCAGGGCTCCCGGTGTGTAGATGAGGATTGTGAGTGATGTGGTAAGAAACGGAGGACACAGGTTTGCAGTCTCTTTACCTGGTTTACTGAAGCTTCAGGCAACTGCAGTCCAGGGCACCAGATCACAGGTACAGGCAGGGTCCGGCCGGCATGGAAGCGAATTCAGAGTCAGAAGTGTAACACCCCAGGTAACCAGTTGTTACAGTGATGTTGCCTTCCTTTCGGGGAGAGTGATATCACGCTTGGAGGCAAGGAGGATTCTCTTTACTAGGTAAGGCACTCACATTCAACATAATCTGAATTCTGGCCAGAAGGGGGAGCTCAGGACCCGGATTCAGGGGAGCTTCCCTTAGCTATAGGCTTCCTGGTCTGGAAGAGGAGTTGGGCAGTCTAGAGGAGAGAGTGAGAGGAGAAGGACGTCTGGAACAGACAGAGGTGCCGAGCAGCCACGTGGGAGCTGCGACCCCTGGAAAAAGTGAGAATTTGAAGGAGTCGAATATTGGAGGAGCTTAGAGGAAAGGAGCACAGAGGAGGAAGAAGCTCAGCAGGGGAACAGCGGACGGACACCCTCAGAGTCAGAGCGCAGAAACCGGGTACCGGGAGCCCGAGGTCGTGTTGTTCTTTAGGATGCACCACAGAACCGGAGGGCATAGGACTGTATGTCAATTGCCCACATCAAGTCTGAAGTGAAGCAGTAACCTGAGAGCCCGGGTCGTGATAGAGACCCTGTAAACCGGCTCGCACTGCCTATCGTACAGACATCTGTCTTAGGACAGGAGAGAGGGGACTTTGCAACCCAGCTTCAAGTGGCAGAGACCTCGCCAAGTAAAGTAGCACAAGTAGGAAAGGCTTACGGACCTCACCTGGGAGAGGGATCCCCTATTGCCTCCAAGCCGGCTGGACCACAGCTACCCTGCACTTGGTACCCTGGACTGAGGACTGCTATCATCAGTAAACCAGGTAAAGACTGCAAACCTGTGTCCTCGTTCTTTGCCATACCATCCACCACACCATCAATGCCCTACCCCTGGGAAGCACTGGGGACCCCACTTCACCTGTGGGAAGCATCACCATCTTGCTGCATACCATCACCCCAGAGGACCCCTTTAAGCAGTGTCGGTCCCCACTGACTAAACACCACAGGTGGCGTCACGAACAATAAACTTTATTCATAAAACCCCTAAAAGACATTCCCCTTAAATTGGGCACCCAGGGCCATGGACCGGGTAGCAGCCACCGTGACATCTCCTTTAAATACCGGACCCGGTACCAAGTACCCCACGGCCCTGGTGGGCATTCCAGAAGCCTTCCTATTAGCGTGGTGATGTTATAGTCCCTTATTGCCTATGGCTTCTGGCAAGGTCCTCACAGTTCTCACTGTCCTCCATAAAGGTTGGAGCACAAACCCATATGACAGGTGGCTCGAGCCTTTTTACAGGGTCTCTATCATGACCCGGGCTCTATATGCCACTGTGTCTCCTGGGTATTAAGGCGGACAGGTTACTTGTAGTCCGGATGTCCTGCCGGTTTCTGCTGTGCCTCCTAGACTTCGACACAACCTCGGTCTTCCGGCTACCGGAATCTGCGCCAGGGAGGTAGCCAAATTGCTGCTATCCTCCCCTGGTGTCACTCTCCTGTGCTCCACTCTCCTACATGTCCACTAAACACTAGTGTTGAGCGATACCGTCCGATACTTGAAAGTATCGGTATCGGAAAGTATCGGCCGATACCGGCAAATATCGGATCTAATCCGATACCGATACCCGATACCAATACAAGTCAATGGGACTCAAGTATTGAACGGTATCCCTGATGGTTCCCAGGGTCTGAAGGAGAGGAAACTCTCCTTCAGGCCCTGGGATCCATATCAATGTGTAAAATAAAGAATTTAAATAAAAAATATTGCTATACTCACCTCTCCGACGCAACCTGGACCTCACCGAGGGAACCGGCAGCGTTCTTTGCTTAAAATGCGCGCGTTTACTTCCTTCCGTGACGTCACGGCTTCTGATTGGTCGTGTGCCGCCCATGTGGCCGCGACGCGACCAATCACAGCAAGCCGTGACGTAATTTTCAGGTCCTCAATGCCTAATTCTAGGCATTCAGGATTTTAAAATTACATTCCGGGTTGTGATTGGTCGCGTCGCGGTCACATGGGCGACGCGACCAATCACAAGCCGTGACGTCATGGGAGGCAGGAAACGCGCGCATTTTAAAATTACGTCACGGCTTGTGATTGGTTGCGTGCCGCCCATGTGACCACGACGCGACCAATCACAGCAAGCCGTGACGTAATTTCAGGTCCTGAATGCAGAATTAGGCATCCAGGACCTGAAATTACGTCACGGCTTGCTGTGATTGGTCGCGTCGCGGTCACATGGGCGGCACGCGACCAATCAGAAGCCGTGACGTCACGGAAGGAAATAAACGCGCGCATTTTAAGCAAAGAACGCTGCCGGTTCCCTCGGTGAGGTCCAGGCTGCATCGGAGAGGTGAGTATAGCAATATTTTTTATTTTAATTCTTTATTTTACACATTAATGTTGTTTCGATACCGATACCCGATACCACAAAAGTATCGGATCTTGGTATCGGAATTCCGATACCCGCAAGTATCGGCCGATACCCGATACTTGCGGTATCGGAATGCTCAACACTACTAAACACTGTCCTTTCCTTCAGTATCTCTCAATCCTGGAACTGCAGCAACTCTGGCTGCACAGCCCCAAACACGTCTCTCTGCCTCAGACTGCTCCAGTCTGCTGTCTGGCACTAACTAACTTTCACTCCAAGCCAGAATCTATATTAGGGAAGTTCCCCCTTAACCCCTCTGTGACCTTGGACGTACTATCCCGTCGAGGTGACCTGGGCCTATCTGACCCTCGACGGGATAGTACGTCATAGCCGATCGGCCGCGCTCACGGGGGGAGCGCGGCCGATCGCGGCCGGGTGTCAGCTGACTATCGCAGCTGACATCCGGCACTATGTGCCAGGAGCGGTCACGGACCGCCCCTGGCACATTAACCCCCGGCACACCGCGATCAAACATGATCGCGGTGTACCGGCGGTATAGGGAAGCATCGCGCAGGGAGGGGGCTCCCTGCGGGCTTCCCTGAGACCCCCGGAGCAACGCGATGTGATCGCGTTGCTCTGAGGGTCTCCTACCTCCCTCCTCGCCGCAGGTCCCGGATCCAAGATGGCCGCGGCATCCGGGTCCTGCAGGGAGGGAGGTGGCTTACCGAGTGTCTGCTCAGAGCAGACGCTTGGTAAGCCTGCAGCCCTGCACAGCAGATCGCAGATCTGGCAGAGTGCTGTGCACACTGCCAGATCAATGATCTGTGATGTCCCCCCCTGGGACAAAGTAAAAAAGTAAAAAAAAAAATTCCCCACATGTGTATAAAAAAAAAAAAAAAAAAATATCCTAAATAAAGAAAAAAAAAAAAAAATTATTCCCATAAATACATTTCTTTAGCTAAATAAAATAAAAAAAACAATAAAAGTACACATATTTAGTATCGCCGCGTCCGTAACGACCCGACCTATAAAACTGGCCCACTAGTTAACCCCTTCAGTAAACACCGTAAGAAAAAAAAAAAAAAAACGAGGCAAAAAACAACGCTTTATTACCATACCGCCGAACAAAAAGTGGAATAACACGCGATCAAAAAGACGGATATAAATAACCATGGTACCGCTGAAAACGTCATCTTGTCCCGCAAAAAACGAGCTGCCATATAGCATCATCAGCAAAAAAATAAAAAAGTTATAGTCCTGAGAATAAAGCGATACCAAAATAATTATTTTTTCTATAAAATAGTTTTTATCGTATAAAAGCGCCAAAACATAAAAAAATGATATAAATGAGATATCGCTGTAATCGTACTGACCCGACGAATAAAACTGCTTTATCAATTTTACCAAACACGGAACGGTATAAACGCCTCCCCCAAAAGAAATTCATGAATAGCTGGTTTTTGATCACTCTGCCTCACAAAAATCGGAATAAAAAGCGATCAAAAAATGTCACGTGTCCGAAAATGTTACCAATAAAAACGTCAACGCGTCCCGCAAAAAACAAGATCTCACATGACTCTGTGGACTCAAATATGGAAAAATTACAGCTCTCAAAATGTGGTAACGCAAAAAATATTTTTTGCAATGAAAAGCGTCTTTCAGTGTGTGACGGCTGCCAATCATAAAAATCCGCTAAATAACCCGCTATAAAAGTAAATCAAACCCCCCTTCATCACCCGCTTAGTTAGGGAAAAATAAAAAAATTTAAAAAATGTATTTATTTCCATTTTCCCATTAGGGTTAGGGCTAGAGTTAGGACTAGAGTTAGGGCTAGGGTTAGGGCTAGGGTTAGGGTTAGGGCTAGGGTTAGGGCTAGGGTTGGGGCTAGGGTTAGGGCTAGAGTTAGGACTAGGGTTAGGGCAAGGGTTAGGGCTAGGGTTGGGGCTAGGGTTAGGGCTAGAGTTAGGACTAGAGTTAGGGCTAGGGTTAGGGCAAGGGTTAGGACTAGGGTTAGGGCTAGGGTTGGGGCTAGGGTTAGGGCTAGGGTTAGGGTTGGGGATAGGGTTAGGGCTAGGGTTAGGGCTAGGGTTGGGGATAGGGTTAGGGCTAGGGTTATTGCTAGGGTTAGGGCTAGGGTTAGGGTTGGAGCTACAGTTAGAGTTGGGGCTAAAGATAGGGTTAGGGTTTGGATTACATTTACGGTTGGGAATAGGGTTGGGTGTGTCTGGGTTAGAGGAGTGGTTAGGGTTACCGTTGGGATTAGGGTTAGGGATGTGTTTGGATTAGGGTTTCAGTTATAATTGGGGGGTTTCCACTGTTTAGGCACATCAGGGGCTCTCCAAACGGGACATGGCATCCGATCTGAATTCCAGCCAATTCTGCGTTGAAAAAGGAAAACAGTGCTCCTTCCCTTCAGAGCTCTCCCGTGTGCCCAAACAGGGGTTTACCCCAACATATTGGGTATCAGCGTACTCAGGACAAATTGGACATCATCTTTTGGGGTCCAATTTCTCCTGCTACCCTTGGGAAAATACAAAACTGGGGGCCAAAAAATAAGTTTTGTGGGAAAAAAAAGATTTTTTATTTTCACGGCTCTGCGTTGTAAACTGTAGTGAAACACTTGGGGGTTCAAAGTTCTCACAACACATCTAGATAAGTTACTTTGGGGGTCTAGTTTCCAATATGGGGTCACTTGGGGGGGGTTTGTACTGTTTGGGTGCATCAGGGGCTCTGCAAATGCAACGTGACGCCTGCAGACCAATCCATTTAAGTCTGCATTCCAAATGACGCTCCTTCCCTTCCGAGCTCTGTCATGCACCCAAACAGTGGTTCCCCCCCACATATGGGGTATCAACGTACTCAGGACAAATTGGACAACAACTTTTGGAGCCCAATTTATCCTGATACCCTTGTGAAAATACAAAACTGGGGGCTAAAAAATCATTTTTGTGAAAAAAAAAAGAATTTTTATTTTCACGGCTCTTCGTTATAAACTGTAGTGAAACACTTGGAGGTTCAAAGTTCTCACAACACATCTAGATAAGTTCCTTGGGGGGTCTAGTTTCCGATATGGGGTCACTTGTGGGGGGTTTGTACTGTTTGGGTACATCAGGGGCTCTGCAAATGCAACGTGACGCCTGCAGACCAATCCATTTTAGTCTGCATTCCAAATGACACTCCTTCCCTTCCGAGCTCTGTCATGCACCCAAACAGTGGTTCCCCCCCACATATGGGGTATCAGCGTACTCAGGACAAATTGGACAACAAAGTTTGGGGTCCAATTTATCCTGATACCCTTGTGAAAATACAAAACTGGGGGCTAAAAATCATTTTTGTGAAAAAAAAAAAATAATTTTTATTTTCATGGCTCTGCGTTATAAACTGTAGTGAAACACTTGGGGGTTCAAAGCTATCAAAACACATCTAGATAAGTTCCTTAGGGGGTCTACTTTCCAAAATGGTGTCACTTGTGGGGTTTTTTAATGTTTAGGTACATCAGGGGCTCTCCAAACGCAACATGGCATCCCATCTTAATTCCAGTCAATTTTGCATTGAAAAGTAAAATAGCGCTCCTTCCCTTCCGAGCTCTGCTATGCGCCCAAACAGTGGTTTACCCCCACATATTGGGTATCGTCGTACTCAGGACAAATTGCACAACAACTTTTGTGGTCTAATTTCTTCTCTTACCCGTGGGGAAATAAAAAAATGGGGGCGAAAAGATCATTTTTGTGAAAAAATATGATTTTTATTTTTACGGCTCTGCATTATAAACTTCTGTGAAGCACTTGTTGGGTCAAAGTGCTCAACACACATCTAGATAAGTTCCTTAAGGGGTCTACTTTCCAAAATGGTGTCACTTGTGGGGGGTTTCAATGTTTAGGCACATCAGGGGCTCTCCAAACGCAACATGGCGTCCCATCTCAATTCCAGTCAATTTTGCATTGAAAAGTCAAATGGCGCTCCTTCCCTTCCGAGCTCTGCCCTGCGCCCAAACAATGGTTTACACCCACATATGGGGTATCAGTGTACTCAGGACAAATTGCACAACAATTTTTGGGGTCCAATTTCTTCTCTTACCCTTGGGAAAATAAAAAATTGGGGGCGAAAAGATCATTTTTGTGAAAAAATATGATTTTTTATTTTTACGGCTCTGCATTATAAACTTCTGTGAAGCACTTGTTGGGTCAAAGTGCTCACCACACATCTAGATAAGATCCTTAGGGGGTCTACTTTCCAAAATGGTGTCACTTGTGGGGGGTTTCAATGTTTAGGCACATCAGGGGCTCTCCAAACGCAACATGGCGTCCCATCTCAATTCCAGTCAATTTTGCATTGAAAAGTCAAATGGCGCTCCTTCCCTTCCGAGCTCTGCCCTGCGCCCAAACAATGGTTTACACCCACATATGGGGTATCAGCGTACTCAGGACAAATTGCACAACAATTTTTGGGGTCCAATTTCTTCTCTTACCCTTGGGAAAATAAAAAATTGGGGGCGAAAAGATCATTTTTGTGAAAAAATATGATTTTTTATTTTTACGGCTCTGCATTATAAACTTCTGTGAAGCACTTGTTGGGTCAAAGTGCTCACCACACATCTAGATAAGATCCTTAGGGGGTCTACTTTCCAAAATGGTGTCACTTGTGGGGGGTTTCAATGTTTAGGCACATCAGGGGCTCTCCAAATGCAACATGGCGTCCCATCTCAATTCCAGTCAATTTTGCATTGAAAAGTCAAATGGCGCTCCTTTCCTTCCGAGCTCTGCCCTGCGCCCAAACAATGGTTTACACCCACATATGGGGTATCAGCGTACTCAGGATGAATTGTACAACAAATTTTGGGGTCTATTTTCTCCTGTTACCCTTGGTAAAATAAAACAAATTGGAGCTGAAACAAATTTTGTGTGAAAAAAAGTTAAATGTTTATTTTTATTTAAACATTCCAAAAATTCCTGTGAAACACCTGAAGGGTTAATAAACTTCTTGAAAGTGGTTTTGAGTACCTTGAGGGGTGCAGTTTTTAGAATGGTGTCACACTTGGGTATTTTCTATCATATAGACCCCTCAAAATGACTTCAAATGAGATGTGGTCCCTAAAAAAAAATGGTGTTGTAAAAATGAGAAATTGCTGGTCAACTTTTAACCCTTATAACTCCGTCACAAAAAAAAATTTTGGTTCCAAAATTGTGCTGATGTAAAGTAGACATGTGGGAAATGTTACTTATTAAGTATTTTGCGTGACATATGTCTGTGATTTAAGGGCATAAAAATTCAAAGTTGGAAAATTGCGAAATTTTCAAAATTTTCGCCAAATATTCGTTTTTTTCACAAATAAACGCAAGTTATATCGAAGAAATTTTACCACTATCATGAAGTACAATATGTCACGAGAAAACAATGTCAGAATCGCCAAGATCCGTTGAAGCGTTCCAGAGTTATAACCTCATAAAGGGACAGTGGTCAGAATTGTAAAAATTGGCCCGGTCATTAACGTGCAAACCACCCTTGGGGGTGAAGGGGTTAATCCAGGTTCAGAGCACCCCCTTCTGGCCTGGAGCGTGAACATGTTGTGCGTATGGTAGTTACCTGGTGAAAGTGATCTTCCTTCGCTTCCAAGCGTGACATCACTCTTTCCGTGAGGAAAGCAATGCCACTGTGACGACCAGGACCCTGGGACGTCACACAACCAAATATTAAGTTGAGAATGCCAACAATTTTGTCTGGCCCATTTTTGGGGTTCGTATGAAATTATTTCCAATTTGCCTTTTTTTTCAGATTTTTTTTTGTGCTGTTTTAATACACACAAATGAAATTAGCATGTTTTAACAAAACATGTGTAATTGCAATAATTTTCTGGAAGAAATACTTTATTTTCTGAAATCATATCAAGGGTGCCAACACTTTCGGCCATGACTGTACAATATGGATAAGAAAATACAGCTTCAAAATGGTTGTGTCAATTAGCTCCTTCAGACAAAAATATAATTGTAAAATTTACATATATTCTAGTATACAAAAATTGTCTATTGCCCTGACAAACATAGGTGAACGGTGCTCATTGTCACTTTCATACCAAAATGTACTAGCATATAACTACTATAATACTGCTTATTTGTTACGCACCTGGTTGTGTAAGCACTGTGCCATGGTACGGAGAGAGCTTGCAGGGGCGTAACTAAGCGAACACCTGGTTCTTCAATAGAGCCTCTTATGGATAGGTTAGACTTCAACCCAGGTGGATGCTAGGTGCTCCTCCAGGATGGCAGTGAAGCAGAACCGGACAGTGCAGCAGGACAGGCCAGGAACTGGAGTAGCAGGAGGGATACGACTGGTAGACAGATGCAGAGTCAGACACATGCAGCAAAGGTACAGGAATGCGAGATGGCCACAGGTATGAGATAACAGGTGCAGGAACACAGGATCAGGGACAAAACACGGCAGAGGCATGGTGGGTTCGGATATAGGTACAGCAGCAAGAAGTGGAACAGGTGTAGAGAGGGCATACAGGATTAGGTAAATGGAACGGACAGTATCAAATGCAGAGAGCACAGGAATGGAGACCTTACAACTAGGTAGAAGGAACTATACTGATAACTTAAGTTGCTAAAGCACCTACCTACCCTTTGGGGAAGGTGCCTTAAGTACCTAATGTCTCCCAGCCATTGGCTGTGGACATTTTCAGAACCTCGTGAGTGGCTCCTTTAAGAAGCAGGAAGCGTGCACGTGGCCTAAGCACTCTCCCAGGCCGAATACATGCCGCTCGCAGGTCCTGGGAGTAGAGATATGACAGAGGAGCGTGGACAGGTAAGTGAATACGCTGGCGTCTGTGCAGGGGAGCTGGGGCTGTTTTATTAATACCACCCCTTTAGACCCCCCTCTTATTCTAAACCGCTAGGAATTTCTGTAGAAGAAGTGGAGAATTAATATTTTCTTTGGCCTCCCAGGATCTTTCTTCAGGCCCGAATCCCTTCCAATTGTTTGAGAAAAATGTTTTTCTTCTCACCCTCTTCAAGGCTAGGATATTCTTTACTTCAAAAACATCCATGGAGCTGATTGGAGCAGTCATGACAGCAGGATCCTTGAAGAAGGGATTCAATATGACCGGCTTCAGGAGGGACACGTGGAAGGAATTGGAAGTCTGTAAGGAGGCTGGCAACTTCAACTTATAGGATGCAACATTAATTTTCTTGATGACTTCAAAGGGACCAATGAAGCGAAAACCTAACTTTTAGGCTATGTGCACACTTTGCGGATTTTGCTGCGGATCCGCAGCGGATTTGACCGCTGTGGATCCGCAGCAGTTTCCCATGAGTTTACAGTACAATGTAAACCTATGGGAAACAAAAAACGCTGTGCACATGCTGCGGAAAAAGCCGCGCGGAAACGCTGCGGATTACATTCCGCGGCATGTCACTTCTTTTCTGCGGATTTTCACCTGCTCCAATAGGAAAATGCAGATGAAAAACCGCATAAGAATCCGCAGTAAAAACCGCGATAAATCCGCAGTAAAAAAGCGACGGGTTTTCACTGCGAATTTTGTAATTCCGCTGCGGAAAAATCCGCAGTGGAATCCGCAAAGTGTGCACATAGCCTTAGGCGGATCCAAGCATCTCTTGTCCCCATGCCTCTTTATACGTTCAGACGATCTCTCTAGAGTGGCTTTAGTGTCCTCCCATATCTTCAAAAATCCTTAGTAAGATCATCAACTGGTGGTACGACAGAAGCTGCAGACGCCGAAAATGGAGAACAAAAACAAAATGGGCAAAAAATAGCGAATGCCTAGCTTAACGTAGGTTCAGTCTTTGTGTGAACTGCAGATAGGCCAGGTTCTTGTGGTCGGCATCAATGGCAACTGGATGGTCTGCTCCTCTAGAGCCATCTTGATTGCTAACAACTATCGGCTGCCAATTAAGTAGTTGTGCTCCGGGGCAAAGGAGACCTCAGAGAAGAAAGCGCAGATCACCATATGGCCGGAAGGAGACTTCAGGGTAAGAACTGCTTGAGGCCCAGAAAATGAAGTGTCTACCTCCAGAAAGAATTGTCTGTTCACTTCTGGTCGATGTAATACTGGAGCAGAAGAGAAGGCCTATTTCAGGGAAATAAAAGCTCTCTCAGCCTCAGGAGTCCTTACCTTCGGATCAGCAACCTTATGGATCATGGCAGAGATGAGAGCAGTTCAGGGGTTGAAAATGCGGAATAAATTGTCAGTAGTAGATAGTGATTTGGTGGATAGCTGTAATGCTGTCAGGGCGCAGCCACTTGAGGATGGAAGAAAACTTCTCCGGATTCATCTCCAGGCCTGTGTCTGAGATGATATAACCTAGAAAAGGTAGAGAAGATTGTTCAAACATACATTTCTCAAATTTAGAATACAGGCGATTCTCTCTGAGTCACAGGACTTTGTGAACGTTCCGCCTATGAGAGGGCAGATTTGAAGAGAAGACCAAGATATC
Source organism: Ranitomeya variabilis (assembly GCF_051348905.1). Classification (NCBI taxonomy): domain Eukaryota; kingdom Metazoa; phylum Chordata; class Amphibia; order Anura; family Dendrobatidae; genus Ranitomeya; species Ranitomeya variabilis. The sequence goes on along the minus strand of NC_135232.1, from coordinate 591,952,857 downwards.
ATCCAGGTAAACCACAACACAAGTGTAGAGGAGGTTTCAAAAGATATCGTTCACAAACTCTTGGAAGACAGTTGGGGCATTGCTGAACCCGAACGGCATAACTTGGGTGTTGAAAGCTGTCTTCTATTCATCTCCTCGACATATCTGGATTAGATTGTATGCTCCTTGGAGATCTAGTTTGGTAAAGATCCTAGCCCCTTTGAGATGGTTGAACAACTCCAGAACAACTCCAGAATCAACGGCAACGAATACTTGTTCTTAACCATGATCTGATTGAGGCCCCTATAATCAATGCAAGGTTGCAGGGTACCATCTTTTCTCTTTTTCTCTTAAGAAACCGGCTCTAGCTGGAGAAGAGGACTTCTGAATGGTACCCAAAAATATTCTCCTTAACATACTTGGACATGGCAAAAGTCTCTGGTTGGGACAGAGGGTAAATGTGGCCTTGTGGAGGTGAGAATCCTAATAGTAGGTCTATAGGGCAGTCTTATGGCCTATTTGGAGGTAACTTCTCTGCTTCTTTTTTATCGAAGACATCCGCATATGATCAGTAGGCAGATGATAATCTTGACAGAGAAGATGGTGCCATCGGTGGCCGGACCGGTCGTACAAGTACAAGACACTTCTCATGACAAGACAGACCCCAACGAAGCACCTCTCTGGATCTCCAGTCAAGGACAAGTTCATGCATTCATAGCAATGGAAGACCTAGAATAAGCAGATGAGATGGGCTAGGAAGCACTTGAACGCGATCTTGCCTGAGGTCAATTCAGATGGCCAGGGAAACTAGATCATCCAGTGTAGTAGGAAAGTTTCAGCCGGCCAGTTCATTCTTGATACTGCCAGACAATGCCTCCCAGAAGGTGGCTGCCAGTTGTTTGAGCCAAGTTGAGAAGCCAGGGTGCAGAAATGAACTGCATATTGGCTTCCAGACAGACTGGCCTGATGTAGTCTGAAGAGGGATGAGGCAACAGAAGTAACTCGTCCCAATTCATCAAATACCTTGCAAAACACCTCCAGGAAGGTCTGTAGGTCTGCAATTATTTCATCTCCTCTTTCCCACAAGGGGTTGAGCCATGCCAGTGCCTCAACTCTAAGATGGGACATCTACCTTCGCCCGATTGGAGGGAAACTGGTGAGTCAGCAGTTCAAAGTGCAGCGAGCACTAGTTGACAAAATCACATCATTGCTTCAGATTCCTGTCAAAACGTGGTGGTGCAGACAGATGGCATCTAGGACTTGAAGCATGACTTGTGGACTGAATGGTAACTACCAAGGTTGCCGTAGCTTGAACCAGAACGTATGTGGCGGCTGATGCCAGAGCTTCCAGGCGAGTGTTAAATGTCCTTAGGTAAGATATGATATTGTCTTGCTGATCTATGTGACGGGTCATCTCATGGTACAGGTCCGAGACTGGAGAGGTATGAGAGTCAGCGGGTTCTATGGCCTTAGCAAACTGTTACGCACCTGGTTGTGGAACCACTGTGCTGTGGTTCAGAGATAGCTTGGAGGAGCGTAACTAAGCAAACACCTTGTTCTTCACTAGAGTCCCTGATGGTGTGGTTAGACTTGAACCCAGGAGGACGCCAGGTGCTACTCCACGGCAGCTGACCCCTGAGGGACAGGAAAGCAGGAACGGCCAGGAACTGGATTTACAGGAGGGATACAGCTGGTAGACAGCATCTACCAGGGTTGGACTGGGGTGTCTGGGACCCACCAGGGGACTGGACTCTAGGGGCACACCCTACAGCTATATGCAAATATATTTCAGTTGTTATCCCCATTATAGTGGAGCATCGGCTGAAAAACACAGGAGGCTCCTGCACATCTACTGTGCGCCCCCATAACTTGGATGTATAATTACGGTGGTTTACATTAATGGGGTTCTTTGGTTAAAACAAGTTATCACCGATCCATGGGCTGCACAGGATAGGTGATCGCTTAGGTCCGACCATTAGAAACTACACCGATCAGAAGAATGAGGAAGTTTTATCATTGATAGGACAATTTAAAATTGAGCGGCAGGTGGGATGTCTGACTGCGGCTCCATTCATTCTGTTTTGGGCTTCTAGAAAAAAACAACTGCAGCCACTGAGGGAATGAATAGATCAGGGGTCAAGTCAGACATACCATTCCAGTCTAATGGGTATACAAAGTTCCATTTTGCTGAATTGGTCTAAGTATTCAGATCCCCATCAATCAATACGTTATCAACTTATCACTAATTCTGTGGATAGGTGATTACTTTTTTCACAAGAAAACCCCTGTAAATGCATCTCTGCCGCTGTGTGCCACGTATCTAATCTCCAAAGGAAATAAAGAATCTTCTCCTAATTACTATCAGACAGAACAAATGACCACCATACACAACACAATCCCCTATACCAAGACCAATACTACCACATACTGTGAAGAAATACTGCCACACCATGACCAGACCACATAGTGTCAGTGTACAGGTAATACAGTGATCACCAGTGACGTTATACACAGAAGCTCTGTATATAGTGTCAGTGTACAGGTAACACAGTGATCAATAGTGACATTATACACAGTAGCTCTGTATATAGTGTCAGTGTACAGGTAATACAGTGATCACCAGTGACATTATACACAGGAGCTCTGAATATAGTGTATAGTGTGTACAGGTAATACAGTGATGACCAGTGACATTATACACAGGATCTCTGTATATAGTGTATAGTGTACAGGTAATACAGTGATGACCAGTGACATTATACACAGTACATCTCTATATTGCATCAGTGTACCCATAATAAAGTGATCACTAGTGACATTATACACAGGAGATCTCTATATAGTGTCAGTGTACAGGTAATACAGTGATCACTAGTGACATTATACACAGATGCTCTGTACACAGTATATGGTGTATAGTGTACATGTACATGTAATACACTGACTCACCAGTGACGTCTCTAGTTGAAGTCCTTCATGTTTGCTTTTCTTCTTCAACCAGCACAGACCGCCATCACTTCTTCCAGCCAGTACTCGTCTCTGCAAAAAATAACACACAGTCATCAATAGCTGATCACTTCCAAAGCACTTTCCACACTTTTTGCCTGACTTCTACACTGCGTCAGATGAAGAAGAAAAGTGACTTAGTGCCGCCCTGCACAGTAACAGTATATGTGTAAAACGTGGCACAGCTGTGAAGGTGCTCAAAAAGAGGTTCCCACACAAGAATAATAATAAAGTAATTTTTTGTCACTCAACTTGTGGTATAGATGAATTTTTTATTTGCAGTCTCTGGTATAAACATTTCAGTCAAACAGCTGACGTTCTTCAGTATACTGCAGAATTGTAGATAATATATAGACTTACACTTATTGACTATGTAAATCACAGTTCTAAGTTCAAGAAGATAATCATAATAATAATGTGCACAAGGGGAATGGGAAAGGTAAAAATTGGGAGAAAAGGGGGAAGTAGGAAGAGAAAAGGAAAAGAAAGGTATAAGGGAACATACCCAACTGCTTATTGAGGTGTCTGAGTCGATAAGACCTGTAATAATGATAAATACGACTAGTACGTGGTTATAAAGAAATGACCTGTCTGATGGTGGTGTTCAGGGAAAGGAAACATAAAAAGGTACCTTTACACTAAAGATGTGCAGAGAGTTCTACAAATATTGAATGCACACATGCAGGGTTGGTCCTATTGGGTCCTAAAAGAAGGAGGATTTATAACATGATGAAGTATGAATATTAACGGGATGTACCAAAGTTAGAATAACTAACCTATCAAGAGAATGTATCAGAGGTGGCCAATGATATGAGTCTTGTCACAGATCTCTGGTTCACAGTGGGGATCTGTGACAAAAACTTAAATTGAAATCTGCTCCTAATATAATGACAGTTATATTGGTATCAGCATTCTTTAGTGAAATCTCATCATGTTAATACCTGATTCAGTGAGCAGAAGAGGACGGCTCTATATATTAGGCTGCCATGTTTAGGACCAGTGGAATGTAAGCACCATCTGTGTAATAAATAGGCAAAATCAGATTATGCTCCATAGTATTGCTATGTCCAAAGACGGGTGTTTCTTACCGGTGGTGGTAGGTGTCTCATGCCGTACCAAACACGGTATCCACCGCTTGTTTAGGGCGAAGAGTCTGTGTGTGCATGCTCTATTTCTGAGCTGGGGCGGGACCAACGAGACCACACAACCCATTAAAGATCGCATAAGCAAGCATAAGTCCACCATTAGATGCAAAAATACATTATTACCCTTACCTCCTGATTTTATCAACGCAGGTCATACTATACCCTAATTAAAATTTCAAGTCATCGAGCAGATCCCATCATCCAGACGGGGAGGTAACCGTATCCAAACCCTGAAAAGGAGGGAAGCGTTTTGGATACATGAATTGGAGACTTTATCTCCAAAAGGACTTAATAGAGAATATGACTTGCTTTCTTTTGAATAATGCGTGACTTGGTTATATCAAAATGTATTAAGTGGAATATTTAGTTTTTACATGGATAATGTGATGTTTTTCCAATCTTTTACTTTACTATACTATTATGTTTGCATTTGCATATATATTGACATGATATCTTGTCTTCACAGAGCCGCCTCTGTTGAAATGACGACCTGAAATTGCTCACGTCCCGATCCTCCTTGACTGGATTCCAATTCCATCTGCTTTATTTCTTTATTTTCTTGTACCCACTACCTCTTCATTTCATTTATTCTCCTTTACCAGTATACGTTTCACTTAACTCTCCATTCCTAGATTTAGCCTACTATTCAGTGACACACATCGGTACTAGCGCACACAGGGTGGAACGCACCACTATATTACTTCCTGGACCAGGTGGAATGCAAACAGAGCGGCACCCCTAGGTACATCGTCGCTTCCTGTGACGCACTTCCAGGCCGCGGCCGGGACGTTAATCCCACCCCCAACTCAGAAATAGAGCACGCACACACAGACTCGTCTCCCTAAACAAGCGGTGGATACCATGTTTAGTACAGCACGAGACACCCGCCACCACCACCGGTAAGAAACACCCGTCTTTGGACATAGCAATACTATGGAGCATAATCTGATTTTGCCTATTTATTACACAGATGGTGCTTACATTCCACTGGTCCTAAACATGGCAGCCTAATATATACAGGTCCTTCTCAAAAAATTAGCATATAGTGTTAAATTTCATTATTTACCATAATGTAATGATTACAATTAAACTTTCATATATTATAGATTCATTATCCACCAACTGAAATTTGTCAGGTCTTTTATTGGTTTAATACTGATGATTTTGGCCTACAACTCCTGATAACCCAAAAAACCTGTCTCAATAAATTAGCATATCAAGAAAAGGTTCTCTAAACGACCTATTACCCTAATCTTCTGAACCAACTAATTAACTCTAAACACATGCAAAAGATACCTGAGGCTTTTAAAAACTCCCTGCCTGGTTCATTACTCAAAACCCCCATCATGGGTAAGACTAGCGACCTGACAGATGTCAAGAAGGCCATCATTGACACCCTCAAGCAAGAGGGTAAGACCCAGAAAGAAATTTCTCAACAAATAGGCTGTTCCCAGAGTGCTGTATCAAGGCACCTCAATGGTAAGTCTGTTGGAAGGAAACAATGTGGCAGAAAACGCTGTACAACGAGAAGAGGTGACCGGACCCTGAGGAAGATTGTGGAGAAGGACCGATTCCAGACCTTGGGGAACCTGAGGAAGCAGTGGACTGAGTCTGGTGTGGAAACATCCAGAGCCACCGTGCACAGGCGTGTGCAGGAAATGGGCTACAGGTGCCGCATTCCCCAGGTAAAGCCACTTTTGAACCATAAACAGCAGCAGAAGCGCCTGACCTGGGCTACAGAGAAGCAGCACTGGACTGTTGCTAAGTGGTCCCAAGTACTTTTTTCTGATGAAAGCAAATTTTGCATGTCATTCGGAAATCAAGGTGCCAGAGTCTGGAGGAAGACTGGGGAGAAGGAAATGCCAAAATGCCTGAAGTCCAGTGTCAAGTACCCACAGTCAGTGATGGTGTGGGGTGCCATGTCAGCTGCTGGTGTTGGTCCACTGTGTTTCATCAAGGGCAGGGTCAATGCTTTATGGAGATGAAGATTTCATTTTTCAGCACGACCTGGCACCTGCTCACAGTGCCAAAACCACTGGTAAATGGTTTACTGACCATGGTATTACTGTGCTCAATTGGCCTGCCAACTCTCCTGACCTGAACCCCATAGAGAATCTGTGGGATATTGTGAAGAGAAAGTTGAGAGACGCAAGACCCAACACTCTGGATGAGCTTAAGGCCGCTATTGAAGCATCCTGGGCCTCCATAACATCTCAGCAGTGTCACAGGCTGATTGCCTTCATGCCACGCCGCATTGAAGCAGTCATTTCTGCCAAAGGATTCCCGACCAAGTATTGAGTGCATAACTGAACATTATTATTTGATGTTTTTTTTGTTTGTTATTAAAAAACACTTTTATTTGATTGGATGGGTGAAATATGCTAATTTATTGAGACAGGTTTTTTGGGTTATCAGGAGTTGTATGCCAAAATCATCAGTATTAAAACAATAAAAGACCTGACAAATTTCAGTTGGTGGATAATGAATCTATAATATATGAAAGTTTAATTGTAATCATTACATTATGGTAAATAATGAAATTTAACACTATATGCTAATTTTTTGAGAAGGACCTGTAGAGCCGTCCTTTTCTGCTCACTGAATCAGGTATTAACATGATGAGATTTCACTAAAGAATGCTGATACCAATATAACTGTCATTATATTTAGATTTCAATTTAAGTTTTTGTCACAGATCCCCACTGTGGACCAGAGATCTGTGACAAGACTCATATCATTGGCCACCTCTGATACATTCTCTTGATAGGTTAGTTATTCTAACTTTGGTACATCCTGCTAATATTCATACTTCGTCATGTTATAAATCCTCCTTCTTTTAGGACCCAATAGGACCAACCCTGCATGTGTGCATTCAATATTTGTAGAACTCTCTGCACATCTTTAGTGTAAGTTTCCTTTCCCTGAACATCACCATCAGACAGGTTATTTCTTTATAACCACTTACCAAAGTCGTATTTATCATTATTGCAGGCCTTATCGACTCAGACACCTTAATAAGCAGTTGGGTATGTTCCCTTATACCTTTCTTTTCCTTTTCTCTTCCTACTTCCCCCTTTTCTCCCAATTTTTACCTTTCCCGTTCCCCTTGTGCACATTATTATTATGATTATCTTCTTGAACTTAGAACTGTGATTTACATAGTCAATAAGTGAATGTCTGTATATTATCTACAATTCTGCAGTGTACTGAAGAAGGTCAGCTGTTTGATCGAAACGTTTATACCAGAGACTGCAAATAAAAAATTCATCTAAACCGCAAGTTGAGTGCCAAAAAATTACTTTATTGTTGCACAGTAACAGGACCTCCCTTTTGTTCCCTCCATGGAAAACAGTTTCCTAAAAAGTAAATTATATTATAGTAGTAATAATGTCACAATCCATGTTTGGATCTGTGGCAGATCTGGCCTCTCAGATTAAAACTTTTTTCCTTTCATGCTATCGGGGGTTAATGCAGTTTTTTCCCGGTGGCCGCTGGTGTAATAACATTGCTGCCTAGTCTGCTGATATTGGTGGTGACCACTCCCACCTTGCTTCAAAAGGTCAACTGATGCATCAGCTGTTGGTTATATAGGTCCTTTTGGAGGCCAACCTGGCTGGAGACAGGAGCTTGCTGAGTGCCGTGGTTCGTCAGCTCAATACTGATATCTGGTGCCTTACTCTGCTGTGCAGTGCATTGCAGCAGAGAAAGCTAAGTGTGGTGTTTATTGCTGCTTTGTCCCTTTGTTGTCTGTATTAGTGTAGCAGTGGGACCAGTGCTCTCACCTGCCAGTTCACTACTTAAGGATAGGAGCAGGGCAAGTGAGGGATTAGGTATCCTGCTCAGCGACGGGGTGAAAGAATCCGTATAGGAACGATAATAAGAGCAGGGCACTTCCTCAGATGATTGCAGGAGGTGTCCATTCCCCGTTCCCTACTGACAGGGCCCAACATTGTTAAAGTGTCCCCAGTGTACCCTTGTGTGTTTTGCTGCTTTGTGACCGCCCCCTTGTCAGGTCGTGTCACACCAGGACAGTCACTTCGTGACATTATAAACAACTGTCATCCCTGGATCCCAGGGAGGATATCTTTATCATCCCCACCGTTCACACTAATATGTCATGAACCAGGGTTGTTTGGTTGCCCAGTTCGTTTCTGAAGGGGATTTATCTATATCCCACTTCCCAGTTCCAGTTTGGAACTTGCAGCACTCTGGCGCACCTCTTACCCTCAGGTCAGTCAGGGTACTACACCTAGGATAAGTAGTCGCCGGAAAGGCTGCCTTACTTTGTACTGGCTAATGGGCATACTGCAGCGAGGGCGATATATCTACTCCCACTCAGGCGGGAATAATAATTATCAACTCTGTCCATCGCTACCAGGTCTCCTATATGAACAGGACAAATCCGCTGCCACCAGCTCCGATTTCTTAATTAATAACGGGTCCGGAGCCAACCCAAATTAGTAGCGTAATTCACTTCAGAGGACGTGACAGTACGTTAAAGAGCAAGGAGAGACTAAGCTAGTAATTTTATATATTTTACTCCAAAAAGGCAGGCAGTGTTTACAAGAGGGTAAAAAGATATTATAAAAGAAGACAAGTATTGTATGTACAGTCAATTACAAATAAAAAGGGATTAAAGTTGAAAAAACACAGTCTCTCATATCATTTCAGATCATGGCAAACCATGTGGCTGGGGGAGGGGCGACATAAAAAATGCATCAGTGCAGCTTGCAGAGCTGCTATTAGCTCTCTTCCTGGGCAAAAACTCACTCACAACTCAGCAAGGTTAAGATATGCCCTCTGGTCGTGACATCACTGAGTGCGCTGAGTTATGAAATGCACTCCTCTTTTCTCAGAGGGACTCAGAGTTATGGAACATTCACATCCAATGTGTGGGTCCACTGGTCAAAGTGGGTCCCAAGTCCATGCGCCACATCGCTTATATGGAACATTCATATCCACCGTAGCTCCAGGATGCAACCTCGCATAGCGACGACGGAATTATCATTGATCTTGTTTTGCAACTAGCATTCTATTAAGACCAAATATGACCTGGCTATGCACCGTGAGTAAGCAATAATTCGTTTCTCGGATACCAAGGGTACAGGAAATTGGAAAACGCACTGGGTGATGGCTCGGCCGATGCACATACCAAATATATAACTTTCATATCTCTGTCACTAATTGGGTTCAAGTTTTGCCTGACTATTAAGTATGTACATGAACAAAAGTGAACATGGTTTCAGACAAAAGACTGGTTTTATGTTCACTCCTGCCTTTGAGAGGGAGTGGAGACAGAGTCCCACACTGAAGTTTCACGTTACAGCTCTATTGTCAGCAGGGAGCAAGAGTTGAGAGGAAGGGTGGTCGGAAAGCCTGCATCGCATGTGTCTGTGCTCAGCTTTAATGGACGTAGCAGAGCTCAGTGTGTGTGATAATAGACAATCAAATATATCATATTCCTGACACCTCCCCTTTTTGAACTGCACTACGGAGGCAGGATCTCTCGGTACTCCTCCATGCGCATCTCGGCAGGTCCACTGCGGCGGGACAACCCATCTGCATTGCCTTGCTCTGGCCTCATGAAGTTCCGGCCTACCCGGTGCCCCAGGTAGTGGACCTCTCTCATGCCCATCTTGCACTTTCCCGGCTTGGTCAGACCTGCTTGGTGAATTTGCCAGAGCACCTCCTGTAGATGCTGCAGGTGTTCCTCCCAGGAGGAACTGAAGATGGCAATGTCATCCAAGTACGCCACCGCGTACTTCTCCAATCCCTGAAGCAGGTGGTTCACCACCCACTGAAAAGTGGCAGGGGTATTCCTCATGCCAAAGGGCATGACCGTGAACTCGTACAGTCCGAAGGGCGTGCTAAAGGCGGACATCTATCCCCAACTCAGATCCATTAAGGACAGATATTTGGCACCAGCTAACCGCTCAAGCAGCTCCTCGATGTGTGGCATTGGGTGCATGTCAGAGGCTGTGATGGCATTGAGCCCCCTGTAGTCCACGCAGAACCAGGTGGTCTGATCCTTCTTTGGCACGAGAATTACAGGTGAGGCCCATGGGCTCTTTGACCGTTGAATCACCCCCAGCTGTAACATCTCATCGATCTCCTGGCTTATAACCTGCTGCACCTCATCGGAGATCCGATAGGGTGTTCGCCATAGTGGGGCATGATTCCCGATGTCCACCTCGTCGACTGCTAACTCAGTCCTTCCAGGCCGATTGGAGAACACGACCCGGAAGCATTCCAGCATGGTCCGCAACTGCGACCACTGGGGTTCGGTTAACAAGGCGCTTACCTTCACATCCTCGATCGACCCACTGGCCTTTGCTTGGGCCAGCATGTCCAGGAGGGGGTCTTCCTCCCGGTCTTCGGACAGGCTGCAGACCGGTAGTACATAGGCTTCACGTTCGTGATGAGCCTTCATAATATTGATGTGAAAGACCTTTTGCCTACCCCGAGTATGGTCAAGCGTGACCACGTAGGGACTGGGTTGAGCGGTTGGTGGACGACGTACGGGCCTTCCCAGGCTGCCTGAAGCTTATCCTTTTGTATGGGGACCAGCACCCACACCTTTTGACTCACCTGGTAGGTCCGCTCCCAGGTGTTCTGGTCTTACCAGTGCTTCTGATCAGCCTGAGCCTGCATCATGTTGTCATGCACCAACTGCATCAAGGTCTGCATTTTGTCACAGAAGCGCATGACATACTCCACTAGGGACACTTCAGAAGGGTTCGGCTCCTCTTCCCAGGATTCCCTTACCAACCCAAAAGGTCCCCGGACTCACCTGCCATACAGGAGCTCAATGTCCACCGCGATCCTTTGGAAAGGCTCCTCTATCACTGGCAAAGGGATCAGGGGAGCCTTAAGAGCGGGCCCCGCCTTCCCCACTCTTTGGCAGGTGATACAGGAGCTGCAATGGTCTGTCACATCTGTCCCACATCTTGAGCCAATAGAAGTTTTGAGAAAGCCGGGCCTTAGTTTTGCTGATCCCCAAGTGTTCAGCGAGTGGAATCTCATGGGCAATCCGCATCAACTCACCCCTGAATTGGTATGGGACAGCCAGCTGACTTTCCCTCAACCACTCCTTTTGGGATTGACCGAGTACTGTCTCCCGGTATAACCTCCTTTGCTCCCAGAACACCCTCTCCTTATCAGTCACGGAGGTGGGCGTCTCTGCGAGGTGTCTCAAATTCTCCAGGCTCGCATCTGAGTGCAGAGCAGCCTGGAACTCCTGGCTAGGGGCAGCCAGAAGCGACATCAGGGTCCGTTCCCCAGTGGAACCCTCTGGGACCTGCTCTGGATCCATCTCTGGTTCAGTCACCCCTGTGACTGAGGAGGGTCCAGAAAGCAGAACGTTATCTGCGTTCCGGGCATACTGACTGTGGGTGACAGCAGCTATGTAGGCTGTCTCGCCGGGGATTTCCACAAACCCATCAGCTGGCGCTGCTGTGGGTACTACCTCCCCATCCACCCCCATTAACTCAGGAGCAGTGCTACTTATGAGGCAGTTACCTTCCTCTGTTGCACTGGTCAGTTGCACGGCATCACCTTCCTCACATTTCCTCACTGCATTTCACCATTTCCCATAGCACCATCGCTTGCCCCTGTTAGGGGTTTCTCAGCTATTTCACCCCTCAGAGTGAAGTGGCTGAGCACTCCTGCACCTGTAGACACATTATCATTAGGAGATAAATGGTTAGCAGATAAAACATGCACATTTACAGCATCATCATCACCAGTATCACCCTTGGCATTTTCAGAAAAATGGTTATCAGGGAACTCATTAAACGGTAAACCATTGATGGGTAACACATGTGCAGCGCCCCAGAGTCCTGGTCGTTGCAGTACTGGTGCTCCGCCGCTAAGGGGGGCTATGGTACGTCTGATGGCACTGAAGGAGTTCATCTGACCAGGTATCACAGACACCAATACACTTCACAGTCTGGCCTCCAGGGGGAGCTAAGGGTACTATGTATTAGGCCACTCCTCACAGTCTGGTAAAACTGGGGGTTGGATAGGAAGTGAGTTCAGAAAGCTGACTGGGTTGGAACCAGGCAACACCTTGTGGCAGAGGGTGTTGTAGGGGAAGATTCAGAGGGGTCCCTGTCAGGGGTGGGATCCTGACAGAGGCCTAGCAACCAGAGAGAACGTTACGGGACCGCGCCTGCACGATATAGCGGCGGTACCCCAAGAAGCGAGGTTTATTGTGCTGAGTGAGAAACGAGATCAACGCAACAAGGAGAATACCAGTAGGAGTCGTGCTGTAAGACGAGGCAACATCCTACTGAGGCGCATAACCGGTGGCCGGAACGCCGAGGAAGTATAGAGCTCCAGGCCAAACTTCAAACCTACGGCAGGACAGTCAGTTATAGGCGGGCTGTCTCACCCAATTGACCTAGGAAGACACAGGGGGGTAACAACAGGAGTGGGGCGACGCTAGAGTCCCGGAAGAGCTCCGAGCCTCCCCGTCATACGGGTGCAATTTCCCATCGCTATCATCAGCATTAGATTGGGGAGGGGGGTCAGGGACATAATATGGAACCATCCGTCCCAAATCAGTCCCCAATAAAACATCGGTGGGCAAGTGATCGGACATCCCCACTTCCTTCACCCTGCTCCCGGCACCCCAATCTATAAACACCTGGGCCATTGGCACGGGACAACGGATGCCCCCAATCCCGGCGACAGTCAGAGTTTTCCCCGGAATAATCTCTTCAGGGGCCACCAGTTTGGGTCAGATGAGGGTTTGTTCAGCCCTGGTGTCCTTGAGGCCTGTAGCAACATGGCCCCCCACGGTGACATGCTGCACTTTGTCATACACCCTTCCAACTGCCCCACCCACCAAAAGAACAGCTGCATTAGGCCCTGGGGCCTTGGCTGGGGGGTTCTTCTGCTTTTCTGTACAGTGGACGCTGATATGACCAGTCCACTTGCAGAAAAAACACTGGCGAAGGTGGGTGGTAGGTCTGGTGCTGTTGGCAACAGGGACAGGGCCTCCGGTGAGTCGGCTGCAAGGGGTTCTGAGGTTGGTTGCAGGCTTACCCACCCCTCCAGCTGGCAGTGACTGGCTTCCGCACGTCCAATCTATGGGTGGCCTCATAGGCATCGGCAATCTGCGCTGCTTTAGCCACGTCTTTGGGCTCTCTTTCCATCACGAACTGTCACACCTCAGCTGGGCAAAGATGTAAGAACTGGTCTTTGATCATCAGGTCCCGCAGGTGTGCAAAGGTAGTTACTGACAGTCCTTGGGTCCACTGGTCAAAGTGGGTCCCAAGTCCATGCGCCACATCGCTTATATGGAACATTCATATCCACCATAGCTCCAGGATGCAACTTCGCATAGCGACGACGGAATTATCATTGATCTTGTTTTGCAACTAGCATTCTATTAAGACCAAACATGACCTGGCTATGCACCGCGAGTAAGCAGTAATTCGTTTATCGGATACCAAGGGTACAGGAAATTAGAAAACGCACTGGGTGATGGCCTGGCCGATGCACATACCAAATATATAAATTTCATGGAGTCAAGTTATGCCTTACTTTTAAGATTGTACATGAACAAAAGAGCACATTTTTTCAGACAAAAGAATGTTTTTCTGTTCTCTCCTGCCTCTGAGAGGGAGGGGGGACAGAGTCCCACAGTGGAGTTTCACGTTACAGCTCTATTGTTAGCAGGGAGCAACAGTTGGGAGGAAGGGGGTTGCAATGCCCGCAGCATGTGTCTGTGCTCAGCTTTAGTGGACGCAGCAGAGCTCAGTGTGTGTGATAATAGACAATCAAATATATCATATTCCTGACACCAACCATCCCATTTTTTCTGGTGAGCCATGGCTCAAATGCAGGCCTTTGCCCATCTGCTTCAGACCCTCATTGAGGAGTTTAAGGTGCGGCGTGGTGAGGTGGTGCATCAGCTGCAGCAGTTGGTGGGGTTTTGGGCTTCGGCCTAGGTGCAGGTTCAACCAGAACCTAAGATATCTCTTCCTGACAGGTTCTCTGGAGGGAGAGATAAATTTTTGTTTTTTTCAGAAAGCCTGTAAATTGTACTTCAGGCTCCACTCTCATTCATCAGGGAGTGAGGAACAGCATGTGGGGATTATAATCTCCCTTCTTAAGGGTGATCCCCAAACCTGGACTTTCTCCCTGCCGGCCAGTTCTCCATCTTTACGGTCGTTGGACGAGTTTTTTTTTGCATTGGCGCTTGTGTATGGGGATCCTGATAGTGTCTCCCTGGCAGAATCCCGACTGCGTAAAATCAAGCAGGGGGGTCGGCCGGCTGAGGAGTACTGCTCAGAGTTCAGGAGGTGGGCCACTGACACACAGTGGAATGACCCTGCCCTTAGGAGCTATTTTAGGCAGGGTCTATCTCCAAGGTTGCAGGATACTCTTGTGCAGTATGCCACCCCCCAGGTCGTTGGAGGCAGCCATGTCCCTTGCCATCCAGGTAGGTAGGCGCTTGAGGGAGAGACATACACCAAATATGCCCCCGGTAGTCCTTGCTAATGAGGGGGACACACCTGAGCAGTCGGATGAACCCATGCAGGTGGGAGGTGTTGGTTCCCAAACAGGGTTGCCTGCGGTTCGCCGTGGTGTGGGGGCATGTTTTTACTGTGGGCAGACTAATCATTTCATTGGTGTCTGCCCAGCTCGCGCCAGAATATCTGAACCATCTAAGAAGCCGCTTCCTCCTGGTCGTGTGGAGGGCGGCGACCAGGGAGTGTATATTTCCTCCATTTTTACTCAACCCTCACCACATGCTAACCCTGAGTGTCGGAGTTCCCTTAGGAGGAGGGGTCAGAGATATATATTAAGTATATAAGTATTAAGTATATATTAAGAGATATATATATCTTAATATATACTTACCTTGAAATGTCTTCACATCCTGTTCCATCCAGATGTGTGCGGATCCCAGAATTCCAAGAGGCGGAAGTTCACCGACCGCCATATGGGGACACCCAAGTGATGGGTGTCTCCATATGAAAACTGCTGGTGGTACCAGCCTCTTGCACCGTACTACCAGCGGAACACTGTCGCAGCACACACACACACATATATATACACGCATATTCATACATACACATTGTATACGCCGTACGCAGCCTCTTGCTCGTTACCACCAGCGGAACACCGTCGCGAACACACCGCTGCCAGGATGAAGCAAATGATTCACTGACCGCCGCCATCTTTGTAGAGGAGGAGCACATGCGCAGTTTTAATGTGACCGCCGCTATCTGTCTGCACAAAGATGGCTGCGGTCTGATTTACTGCGCCTACGCAAATTCCTCGCAGGTGCAGTGAATCATTCAGCTGATCCCGGCGGCAGATGTGCGACGTGTCTACAGGCAGAGGAAGCCGGTCACCTTACAGGGGTTTTCCCACGAACGAAAGTTAATTTAAAAAATTGTCTGTGTCTGACCATGTACGGAGCATACCACATCTCCTGGGCAGGGGAGGAAGCAAGAGACAATACTGACATTACAGCAGGGGATCACAGAGGATTCATTTTGTGAGGTAAAATATTTCACTGACTGTTTTTAAAAAATATTTTACCTCACAAAATGTATCCTTTGCGATCTCTGTTATGATCTGGTGACCTTGGAGCCGCATGAAACTTTCTCTGGAGTTGGTGGAAACTGTACTGACCGCAAATCCTGAACTAACACCGCAACTAGAAGTAGCCGTGGGGTGTGCCTAACATACCCTAGACACCTCGACACAGCCGGAGGACTAAATACCCCTATAGATGGAAATAGGAATGCTACCTTGCCTCAGAGCAGACCCCCAAAGGATAGGCAGCCCCCCACGAATAATGACTGTGAGTAGGAGAAGAATAGACACACGCAGGTAGAAAACAGGATTTAGCAAAAGAGGCCACTCTAGCTAAATAGGAAAGGATAGGACAGATTACTAGGCGGTCAGTATTTAAACCCTTCCAAAAATATCCACAGCAGATAATACAAAAAGTTCCACAATCTAACTAAAGACATGGAATGTATATCTGCCACTCCAGAGAATCCAACAAGACTGAGAAAATACTGACACAATCTAAGCTGGACAAGAAAACACAAAGAATAGCACTGAATTGTGAAGCACATAGCATGTGTGCCACAGGAAAAAGAAACCAGACACTTATCTTTGCTGATTTGGCAGAAAGGCAGGAGGAACCAAGCAGAGGTCCAACACCTCCCAACAACAATTGACAACTGGCAAGGACTAATGAATCCTGCACGCCTAAATACCCCAGTCAGAACTGCAATCAGCAGATACACCTGACCAGGACTGCAACTCAGGGGCAACTGCATTACCACCTTGTTGTGGATTCTGTTTGTGGGCTCCCTCTGGTGGTTACTGCTGGTACTGGGTGACTTTGGTGGGTTGCGGCCTTTGGTTTCCACCTGTCCATCAGAGGCTGGGTGTTTCCTATTTTACCTGGCCTTTCTGTCATTCCAATGCCGGCTATCAATGTATTCAGATGTGCTCTGTTTGGTTCCTGCCTACCTGCTCCCAGATCTTTCAGGATAAGCTAAGTGCTGATTTTCAGTTGTTGGTTTTTTTGTCCAGCTTGCTTATTATGTCTCTATGCTAGCTGGTAGCTCTAGTGGACTGAGGTTCTCCCCATGTGCCATGAGTTGGCACATGGGTTCTTGTAATCTCAGGATGGTTTTTTGATTAGGGTTTTTTGCTGACCGCTCAGACCCCTTTTGTATCGTTCTGCTTTCTAGTTTACAGCGGGCCTCAATTTGCTGAACCTATATATATCATCTCTATGTGTGTGCCTTCCTCTCATTTCACCGTCAATACATGTGGGGGGCAACTATACCTTTTGGGGTTCATTCCTCTGGAGGCAAGTGAGGTCTTTATTTTCTCTGCAGTACTAGTTAGCTCTTAGGCTGGTGCGTGGCGTCTAGAACCAACGTAGGCACGCTCCCTGGCTATCTCTAGTTGCGTTTGTCAGGCGTAGGGCAGCGGTCAGCCCAGGTTCCATCACCCTAGAGCTCGTCCGATATTTTGTATTTCTTTGCTTGTCCCTTGCTATCCCTAGCCATTGGGATTCATGACAGTATAGCCGGCCGCCAAAGTGTTAATTGTTTGGGCTGAAGCAGGAGAAAAAGAAGTGTTTAAGGGAATTTTTTTTTTTTTCCTTCAGAGTTTTGCTGCCTAGCCCTTAATTGCTGTCTAGCTGCTTCTTACCTCCTCTTAACCCTTGAATGGCTCTGATATTAGCTGTTTAACATGGATGTCCAGAGTTTGGCTTCCAGCCTGAGTAATCTCGCGGCAAAAGTTCAAAACATACAGGATTTTGTTGTTCACACTCCCATGTCTGAACCTAGAATTCCTATTCCAGAGTTCTTTTCTGGAGATAGATCTACCTTCCTGAATTTCAGGAACAATTGTAAATTGTTTCTTTCTTTAAAATCTCGCTCCTCTGGAGACCCTGCTCAACAGGTCAAGATTGTAATATCTTTCCTGCCAGGCGACCCTCAGAATTGGGCATTTGCATTGGCACCAGGGGATCCTGCATTGCTCAATGTGGATGCGTTTTTTCTGGCATTGGGATTGCTCTATGAGGAACCCAACCTGGAGATTCAGGCTGAAAAGGCTTTATTAGCCCTCTCTCAGGGGTATG
Source organism: Ranitomeya variabilis (assembly GCF_051348905.1). Classification (NCBI taxonomy): domain Eukaryota; kingdom Metazoa; phylum Chordata; class Amphibia; order Anura; family Dendrobatidae; genus Ranitomeya; species Ranitomeya variabilis. The sequence goes on along the minus strand of NC_135232.1, from coordinate 591,935,091 downwards.
ATGAAGCGGAAATATATTGTCAAAAATTTCGGAAATGGTCGGTGCTTATTCATTGGAATGAGTGCGCCCTGGCTGCAAACTTCAGAAATGGTCTTTCCGAGGCCATTAAGGATATTATGGTGGGGTTCCCTACGCCTACAGGTCTGAATGAGTCGATGGCTATGGCCATTCAGATTGATCGGCGTTTACGGGAGCGCAAACCCGTGCACCAGTTGGCGGTGTCTTTTGAACAGGCACCTGAGACTATGCAATGTGATAGAATTCAGTCCAGAAGTGAACGGCAAAATTATAGGCGGAAAAATGGATTGTGTTTTTATTGTGGTGATTCAGCTCATGTTATATCAGCATGCTCTAAACGCACAAAAAGGGTTGATAAATCTTTTGCCATTGGTACTCTGCAGCCTAAGTTCATTTTGTCTGTGACTCTGATTTTTTTCACTGTCTTCCATTTCCGTCGATGCCTATGTGGATTCGGGCGCTGCCCTGAGTCTTATGGATTGGTCATTTGCTAAACGCTGCGGTTTTAGTCTGGAACCTCTGGAAGTTCCTATTCCTCTGAAGGGAATTGACTCTACACCATTGGCTATGAATAAACCGCAGTATTGGACACAAGTGACCATGCGCATGACTCCCGTTCATCAGGAGGTGATTCGCTTCCTTGTACTGTATAATTTACATGATGTACTAGTGCTTGGTCTGCCATGGTTACAAACTCATAATCCTGTCCTGGACTGGAAAACAATGTCTGTGTTAAGCTGGGGATGTCAGGGGGTTCATGATTATGCACCTCCGATTTCAATCGCTTCATCTACTCCTTCTGAGATCCCTGCGTTTTTGTCTGACTATAGGGATGTTTTTGAGGAGCCTAAGCTCAATTCGCTCCCTCCGCATAGAGATTGTGACTGTGCTATAGAATTGATTCCTGGCAGTAAGTTCCCTAAGGGTCGTTTATTTAATCTGTCACTGCCAGAGCATACTGCTATGCGGAATTATATTAAGGAGTCCTTGGAAAAGGGACATATTCGTCCATCTTCGTCCCCTCTGGGAGCAGGTTTTTTTTTCGTGGCAAAAAAAGATGGTTCCCTGAGGCCTTGTATAGATTATCGCCTTCTGAATAAGATTACAGTCAAGTATCAGTATCCATTGCCATTATTGACTGATTTGTTTGCTCGCATTAAGGGGGCTAGGTGGTTCACTAAGATAGATCTTCGCGGTGCGTATAATCTGGTGCGGATAAAACAGGGTGATGAGTGGAAAACCGCATTTAATACGCCTGAGGGCCATTTTGAGTATTTGGTAATGCCTTTTGGACTCTCCAATGCTCCGTCAGTCTTTCAGTCCTTTATGCACAATATTTTCCGTGAATATCTGGATAAGTTTATGATTGTGTATTTGGATGATATTTTGGTGTTTTCTGATGACTGGGAGTCTCATGTTCTACAGGTCAGGAAGGTGTTTCAGGTTCTGCGGGCCAATTCTCTGTTTGTGAAGGGCTCAAAGTGTCTCTTCGGAGTCCAGAAGATTTCTTTTTTGGGGTACATTTTTTCTCCTTCTACTATTGAGATGGATCCCGTCAAGGTTCAGGCGATTTGTGACTGGACACAACCTACATCTGTTAAGAGCCTTCAGAAGTTCTTGGGGTTTGCTAATTTTTATCGTCGGTTCATTGCTAATTTTTCCAGTATTGTTAAACCTTTGACTGATTTGACTAAAAAGGGTGCTGATGTTGCTGATTGGTCTCCTGCGGCCGTGGAGGCCTTTCAGGAACTTAAGCGCCGGTTTTCTTCTGCTCCTGTGTTGTGTCAACCAGATGTTTCACTTCCTTTTCAGGTTGAGGTTGATGCTTCCGAGATTGGAGCGGGGGCGGTTTTGTCACAGAGAAGTTCTAATGGCTCGGTGATGAAGCCATGTGCATTCTTCTCTAGAAAATTCTCGCCCGCCGAGCGCAATTATGATGTGGGTAATCGGGAGCTTTTGGCCATGAAGTGGGCATTTGAGGAGTGGCGTCATTGGCTTGAGGGTGCTAAACATCGTGTGGTGGTCTTGACTGATCACAAGAATCTCATTTACCTTGAGTCTGCCAGGCGTTTGAATCCTAGACAGGCTCGTTGGTCGTTGTTTTTTTCTCGTTTCAATTTCGTGGTTTCATACCTGCCAGGTTCAAAGAATGTGAAGGCAGATGCTCTTTCCAGGAGTTTTGTGCCTGACTCTCCTGGAGACTCTGGGCCTACTGGTATCCTTAGGGATGGGGTAATATTGTCCGCCGTATCCCCAGACTTGCGACGTGCATTGCAGGAGTTCCAGGTGGATAAACCGGATCGTTGTCCACCAGAAAGACTGTTTGTTCCGGATGATTGGACCAGTAGAGTCATCTCCGAGGTCCATTCTTCTGTGTTGGCTGGTCATCCTGGAATATTTGGTACTAGAGACTTGGTGGCCAGGTCTTTTTGGTGGCCTTCCTTGTCTAGGGATGTGCGTACCTTTGTGCAGTCTTGTGAAGTGTGTGCTCGAGCTAAGCCTTGCTGTTCTCGGGCCAGTGGGTTGTTGTTATCCTTGCCCATCCCGAAGAGGCCTTGGACGCACATTTCCATGGATTTTATTTCTGATCTCCCGGTTTCACAGAAAATGTCCGTTATCTGGGTTGTGTGTGACCGCTTTTCTAAGGGTTCATTTGGTGCCCTTGCCTAAGTTGCCTTCCTCCTCTGAGTTGGTCCCTTTATTTTTTCAGAACGTGGTTCGTTTGCATGGGATTCCGGAGAATATCGTTTCTGACAGGGGATCCCAGTTTGTGTCTAGATTTTGGCGGACGTTTTGTGCCAAGATGGGCATTGATTTGTCTTTCTCGTCTGCATTCCATCCTCAGACGAATGGCCAGACGGAGCGAACTAATCAGACCTTGGAAACCTATTTGAGGTGTTTTGTTTCTGCTGATCAAGATGACTGGGTTGCTTTTTTGCCACTGGCCGAATTTGCTCTTAATAATCGGGCTAGTTCTGCCACGTTGGTCTCTCCTTTTTTTTGTAATTCGGGGTTTCATCCTCGTTTTTCCTCTGGTCAGGTGGAGTCTTCGGATTGTCCTGGAGTGGACGTGGTGGTGGACAGGCTGCATCAGATTTGGAACCAGGTGGTGGACAATTTGAAGTTATCTCAGGAGAAGACTCAGCAGTTTGCTAATCGCCGTCGCCGCGTGGGTCCCCGACTTCTTGTTGGGGATTTGGTGTGGTTGTCTTCTCGTTTTGTCCCTATGAAGGTCTCTTCTCCTAAGTTCAAGCCTCGGTTCATCGGTCCTTATAGGATCTCGGAGATTCTTAACCCTGTATCTTTTCGTTTGGATCTCCCAGCATCGTTTGCTATTCATAATGTGTTCCATCGGTCGTTGTTGCGGAGGTATGAGGTGCCCGTTGTTCCTTCGGTTGAGCCTCCTGCTCCGGTGCTGGTGGAGGGAGAATTGGAGTATGTTGTTGAGAAGATCTTGGATTCTCGTGTTTCCAGACGCAAACTCCAGTATTTGGTTAAGTGGAAGGGTTATGGTCAGGAGGATAATTCCTGGGTGGTCGCCTCCGATGTTCATGCGACTGATTTGGTCCGCGCCTTCCATAGAGCTCACCCTGATCGCCCTGGGGGTTCTCGTGAGGGTTCGGTGACCCCTCCTCAAGGGGGGGTACTGTTGTGGATTCTGTTTGTGGGCTCCCTCTGGTGGTTACTGCTGGTACTGGGTGACTTTGGTGGGTTGCGGCCTTTGGTTTCCACCTGTCCATCAGAGGCTGGGTGTTTCCTATTTTACCTGGCCTTTCTGTCATTCCCTTGCCGGCTATCAATGTATTCAGATGTGCTCTGTTTGGTTCCTGCCTACCTGCTCCCAGATCTTTCAGGATAAGCTAAGTGCTGATTTTCAGTTGTTGGTTTTTTTTGTCCAGCTTGCTTATTATGTCTCTATGCTAGCTGGTAGCTCTAGTGGACTGAGGTTCTCCCCATGTGCCATGAGTTGGCACATGGGTTCTTGTAATCTCAGGATGGTTTTTTGATTAGGGTTTTTTGCTGACCGCTCAGACCCCTTTTGTATCGTTCTGCTTTCTAGTTTACAGCGGGCCTCAATTTGCTGAACCTATATATATCATCTCTATGTGTGTGCCTTCCTCTCATTTCACCGTCAATACATGTGGGGGGCAACTATACCTTTTGGGGTTCATTCCTCTGGAGGCAAGTGAGGTCTTTATTTTCTCTGCAGTACTAGTTAGCTCTTAGGCTGGTGCGTGGCGTCTAGAACCAACGTAGGCACGCTCCCTGGCTATCTCTAGTTGCGTTTGTCAGGCGTAGGGCAGCGGTCAGCCCAGGTTCCATCACCCTAGAGCTCGTCCGATATTTTGTATTTCTTTGCTTGTCCCTTGCTATCCCTAGCCATTGGGATTCATGACACCACCTACAACCACCGGAGGGAGCCCAAAAGCAGAATTCACAACAGATCTCCTGCTGTAATGTCAGTATTGTCTTTTGCTTCCGCCCCTGCCCAGGAGCTGTGGTATGTTCTGTACACGGTCAGACACAAATATCAATGCCAATATGGCTCCTCCTTAAAAGTACTCCTATGACAATGAAAGGAAAGCAGCAAAGGCACAACGTCGAAGACAACAACGGGCAAATGAGACTCTTGAAGAGCAATTCTCAACACTGCAAAGCCTGCCCCCATCATGACATAACCACCCTCCCGATGCGATAGCATAGGGCCTCCATCTAGTATATATCCATCCTACCCCCCCTTATATCCATCCTAGCCACCCCATATATACATCCTGGCCCCTTGTCCTGACCCCCCATATATATGCATCCTGGCTCCCCCATATATCCACCATGGTCCCTTGTCCTGCCACCCTGATGCTTCCATCCTGGCCCCCCATATGTATCCTTCCTGGTCCCTTGTCCTGCCCCCATATATCCATCCTGGCACCACATATATCCATCCTGGCCCTCCATATATCCATCCTGGTTCCCCATATATATCCATCAGACCCCTTGTCCTACCCCCCCATATCTCCATCCTGGCCCCCCATTATGAATCCATCCGGTCCCCTGTCCTGCCCCCCATATATCCATCCTGGCCCCCCATATATCCATCCTGGCCCCATATGTATCCATCCAGCCCCTTGCCCTGCCTCCCCATATCTCCATCCTGGCCCCCCATATGTATCCATCTTGCCCCCTCGTATGTGTATCCATCCTGGCCCCCTCGTATGTGTATCCATCCTGGCCCCTCGTCCTGCCCCCATGTGTGTTGTGAATTCCGTTCTCGAACTCCCTCCTGTGGTCATGAATGGTACTTCGGTGAGTTCTGTCCTTGGACTCCCTCTGGTGGCTGTGAGGGGAGCTGCTGGTTCTGAGATTCCTTCCCCATCTGCCCTCGTTTGGGGCTAGGCTAGGATTCTCTATTTAACTCCACTCAGATTGTTACTCCATGCCAGCTGTCAATGTTCTAGTACTGGTTCAGATCTCTCCTGGATCTTTCTGAGGACCTGTCTACTCCAGCAAAAGCTAAGTTCCGGCTTGTTCATTTGTTACTTATGGTTTTTCTTGCTAAGTTCTAGTCCAGCTTGCTATCATGAAACTGCCTGGCTAGCTGGAAGCTCTGGGGGTGCAGAGTGGCACCACCGCACCGTGAGTCGGTGCGGGGGTATTTTTTGCACACTCTGCGTGGTTTTTGTAGTTTGTTGTGTTGACCGCAAAGATCCCTTTTCTATCCTCAATCTGTTTAGTTAGACTGGCCTCTCTTTGCTAAAGCCTATTTCATCCTGTGTTTGTGATTTCCTCTTAACTCACAGTCAATACTTGTGGGGGGCTGCTTTTACCTTTGGGGAAATTTCTCTGAGGCAAGTGAGGCTTTGTTTCCTTTCTTTAGGGGTAGTTAGCTCTTAGGCTGTGAAGAGGCGTCTAGGCAGAGTCAGGCACGCTCCACGGCTATTTCTAGTTGTGTTGATAGGAGTAGGGTTTGCGGTCAGCAGAGTTCCCATTTCCCCAGAGCTCGTCCCGATTCCGTGTTTAACTATCAGGTCATTCCTGGTGCACCTAACCACCAGGTCCATAACAGTACAGCTGGCCCGCAAAGTGTTATTGCATCTCAATAGAGGGAAAAGAGAAGTTCTGAGACCATTTTTTTTTTTTCTCTGCAGTGTGTTTTGCCTTTCTTTTCCCCTTAAACTCTGGGTGGTTCAGAACTCAGGTGTGGATATGGACATTCAAGGTCTGTCAAGGGTACAAAACATTCAAGATTATGTAGTTCAGAATCCTATGTTGGAGCCTAGAATTCCAATTCCTGATTTGTTTTCTGGGGATAGATCTAAATTTCTGAATTTCAAAAACAATTGTAAACTGTTTCTTGCTCTGAAACCCCGCTCTTCTGGTGACCCTATTCAGCAAGTGAGAATCATTATTTCTTTGTTGCGTGGCGACCCTCAAGACTGGGCATTCGCCCTGGCGCCAGGAGATCCTGCATTGCGTAATGTAGATGCATTTTTTCTGGCGCTGGGATTGCTTTATGATGAACCGAATTCTGTGGATCAGGCAGAGAAAATTTTGCTGGCTTTGTGTCAGGGTCAGGATGAAGCGGAGGTATATTGCCAGAAGTTCAGAAAGTGGTCTGTGCTTACTCAGTGGAATGAGTGTGCCCTGGCAGCAATTTTCAGAAAGGGTCTTTCTGAAGCCCTTAAGGATGTTATGGTGGGGTTCCCCACGCCTGCTGGTCTGAATGAATCAATGTCCTTGGCCATACAGATCGATCGGCGCTTACGTGAGCACAAAACTGTGCACCATTTGGCAGTATCCTCTGAGCAGAGGCCTGAGCCTATGCAATATGATAGGACTTTGACCAGAGCTGAACGGCAAGAACATAGACATCAGAATGGGCTGTGTTTTTACTGTGGTGACTCCACTCATGCTATCTCTGATTGTCCTAAGCGCACTAAGCGGTTCGCTAGGTCTGTCACCATTGGTACTGTACAGCCTAAATTTCTTTTGTCCGTTACTCTGATTTGCTCTTTGTCATCCTATTCTGTAATGGCATTTGTGGATTCAGGCGCTGCCCTGAATTTGATGGACTTAGAGTTTGCCAGGCGCTGTGGTTTTTCCTTGGAGCCCTTGCAGCATCCCATTCCTTTGAGGGGAATTGATGCTATGCCTTTGACCAAGAATAAGCCTCAGTACTGGACCCAGTTGACCATGTGCATGGCTCCTGCGCATCAGGAGGATATTCGCTTTTTGGTGTTGCATAATCTGCATGATGTGGTCGTGTTGGGTTTGCCATGGCTGCAGGTCCATAATCCAGTATTGGATTGGAAATCAATGTCGGTGTCCAGTTGGGGCTGTCAAGGGGTACATGGGGATGTTTCATTGTTGTCAATTTCTTCCTCCACTCCTTCTGAAGTCCCTGAGTTTTTGTCGGATTACCGGGATGTATTTGATGAGCCCAAGTCTAGTACCCTACCTCCTCATAGGGATTGTGATTGTGCTATTAATTTGATTCCTGGTAGCAAGTTCCCTAAGGGACGACTTTTCAATTTGTCTGTGCCAGAACACGCCACTATGCGGAATTATATAAAGGAGTCCCTGGAGAAAGGGCATATCCGCCCGTCTTCGTCACCATTGGGAGCAGGGTTCTTTTTTGTGGCCAAGAAGGATGGTTCTCTGAGACCTTGTATAGATTACCGCCTTCTTAATAAAATCACGGTCAAATTTCAGTACCCTTTGCCTCTACTGTCTGATTTATTTGCTTGGATTAAGGGGGCTAGTTGGTTCACCAAGATAGACCTTCGAGGGGGCGTATAATCTCGTGCGTATTAAACAGGGCGATGAATGGAAAACAGCATTTAATACGCCCGAGGGCCATTTTGAGTACCTGGTGATGCCATTCGGCCTTTCTAATGCTCCCTCTGTGTTTCAGTCCGTTATGCATGACATCTTCCGAAAGTATCTGGATAGATTCATGATCGTATATTTGGATGATATTTTGGTCTTTTCGGATGATTGGGAGTCCCATGTGAAGCAGGTCAGAATGGTGTTCCAGGTCCTTCGTGCTAATTCCTTGTTTGTGAAGGGATCTAAGTGTCTCTTTGGAGTTCAGAAGGTTTCCTTTTTGGGCTTCATTTTTTCCCCTTCTACTATCGAGATGGATCCTGTTAAAGTCCAAGCTATTTATGATTGGACTCGGCCTACATCTGTGAAGAGCCTTCCGAAATTTCTGGGCTTTGCCAATTTTTACCGTCGCTTCATCGCTAATTTTCCTAGTGTTGTTAAACCGTTGACTGATTTGACCAAGAAGGGTGCTGATGTGTTGAATTGGTCCTCTGCGGCCGTTGAGGCTTTTCAGGAGTTGAAACGTCGTTTCTCTTCGGCTTCTGTGTTGTGTCAGCCGGATGTTTCGCTCCCTTTTCAGGTCGAGGTTGATGCTTCTGAAATTGGAGCAGGGGCTGTTTTGTCTCAGAGAAGTTCTGATTGCTCTGTAATGAAGCCATGTGCTTTCTTTTCAAGAAAGTTTTTGCCTGCTGAGCGTAATTATGATGTTGGCAATCGGGAGTTGTTGGCTATGAAGTGGGCATTCGAGGAGTGGCGACATTGGCTTCAAGGAGCCAAGCATCGCGTGGTGGTCTTGACAGATCACAAGAATCTGACTTATCTCGAGTCTGCCAAGCGGTTGAATCCTAGACAAGCTCTTTGGTCGCTGTTTTTCTCCTGTTTCAATTTTGTGGTTTCGTACCTTCCGGCTTCTAAGAATGTGAAGGCTGATGCCCTTTCAAGGAGTTTTGTGCCTGATTCTCCTGGGGTTCCTGGGCCAGCTGGTATTCTCAGAGAGGGGGTAGTTCTGTCTGCCATCTCCCCTGATTTGCGGCGGGTGCTGCAGGAGTTCCAGGCTGATAGACCTGACCGTTGTCCAGCGGAGAAACTGTTTGTCCCTGATAGATGGACTAATAGAGTTATCTCTGAGGTTCATTGTTCGGTGTTGGCTGGTCATCCTGGGATTTTTGGTACCAGAGATTTGGTGGTTAGGTCCTTTTGGTGGCCTTCCTTGTCGCGGGATGTGCGTTCTTTTGTGCAGTCTTGTGGGACTTGTGCTCGGGCTAAGCCCTGCTGTTCTCGTGCCAGTGGGTTACTTTTGCCCTTGCCGGTCCCGAAAAGGCCCTGGACGCATGTTTCCATGGATTTTATTTCAGATCTTCCTGTTTCTCAAAGGATGTCGGTCATCTGGGTGGTTTGTGATCGCTTCTCTAAAATGGTCCATTTGGTACCCTTGCCTAAATTGCCTTCTTCCTCTGATTTGGTTCCATTATTTTTCCAACATGTGGTTCGTTTGCATGGCATTCCGGAGAACATCGTGTCTGACAGAGGTTCCCAGTTTGTTTCAAGGTTTTGGCGGTCCTTTTGTGCTAAGATGGGCATTGATTTGTCTTTTTCTTCGGCTTTCCATCCTCAGACAAATGGCCAAACCGAACGAACCAATCAGACTTTGGAAACTTATCTGAGATGTTTTGTTTCTGCGGATCAGGATGATTGGGTGACCTTCTTGCCATTGGCTGAGTTCGCCCTTAATAATCGGGCCAGTTCGGCTACTTTGGTTTCGCCTTTTTTTTGTAATTCTGGTTTTCATCCTCGTTTTTCTTCAGGGCAGGTTGAGCCTTCGGACTGTCCTGGTGTGGATTCTGTGGTGGACAGGTTGCAAAAAATTTGGACTCATGTGGTGGACAATTTGACCTTGTCCCAAGAGAAGGCTCAACGTTTCGCTAACCGCCGTCGCCGTGTTGGTCCCCGACTTCGTGTTGGGGATTTGGTTTGGTTATCATCTCGTTATGTTCCTATGAAGGTTTCTTCTCCTAAGTTTAAGCCTCGTTTCATTGGTCCTTATAAGATTTCTGAAATTCTTAATCCTGTATCATTTCGTTTGGCCCTTCCTGCTTCTTTTGCCATCCATAATGTGTTCCATAGGTTGTTGCTGCAGAGATATGTGGCGCCTATGGTTCCCTCCGTTGATCCTCCTGCTCTGGTGTTGGTCAAGGGGGAGTTGGAGTATGTGGTGGAGAAGATTTTGGATTCTCGTATTTCGAGATGAAAACTTCAGTACTTGGTCAAATGGAAGGGCTATGGTCAGGAGGATAATTCCTGGGTTGTTGCCTCTGATGTCCATGCTGCTGATTTAGTTCGTGCCTTTCATTTGGCTCGTCCTGATCGGCCTGGGGGCTCTGGTGAGGGTTCGGTGACCCCTCCTCAAGGGGGGGTACTGTTGTGAATTCCGTTCTCGAACTCCCTCCTGTGGTCATGAATGGTACTTCGGTGAGTTCTGTCCTTGGACTCCCTCTGGTGGCTGTGAGGGGAGCTGCTGGTTCTGAGATTCCTTCCCCAGCTGCCCTCGTTTAGGGCTAGGCTAGGATTCTCTATTTAACTCCACTCAGATTGTTACTCCATGCCAGCTGTCAATGTTCTAGTACTGGTTCAGATCTCTCCTGGATCTTTCTGAGGACCTGTCTACTCCAGCAAAAGCTAAGTTCCGGCTTGTTCAATTGTTACTTATGGTTTTTCTTGCTAAGTTCTAGTCCAGCTTGCTATCATGAAACTGCCTGGCTAACTGGAAGCTCTGGGGGTGCAGAGTGGCACCACCGCACCATGAGTCGGTGCGGGGGTATTTTTTGCACACTCTGCGTGGTTTTTGTAGTTTGTTGTGTTGACCGCAAAGATCCCTTTTCTATCCTCAATCTGTTTAGTTAGACTGGCCTCTCTTTGCTAAAGCCTATTTCATCCTGTGTTTGTGATTTCCTCTTAACTCACAGTCAATACTTGTGGGGGGCTGCTTTTACCTTTGGGGAAATTTCTCTGAGGCAAGTGAGGCTTTGTTTCCTTTCTTTAGGGGTAGTTAGCTCTTAGGCTGTGAAGAGGCGTCTAGGCAGAGTCAGGCACGCTCCACGGATATTTCTAGTTGTGTTGATAGGAGTAGGGTTTGCGGTCAGCAGAGTTCCCATTTCCCCAGAGCTCATCCCGATTCCGTGTTTAACTATCAGGTCATTCCTGGTGCACCTAACCACCAGGTCCATAACACATGTGTATCCATTCTGGCCCCCCATATGTGTATCCATCTTGGCCCTTTGTCATGCCCCTGGCCCCCATATATGTGTATCCATCCTGGCCCCTTGTCCTGCCCCCCATATATATATATCCATCCTGGCCCCTCATCCTGCCCCCATGTGTATCCATCCTTGCCCCCCGTATGTGTATCCATCCTGCCTCCCCCCCCACAGAGAGAGAGAGAGAGAGAGAGAGAAGAAAAAAAAATCTCTTACCTTTCTGCGCTCCCGGCGGGGTGCTCCTCTTCTGCAGGTCGGCACGCACATACTAACATGGCCGCCGACATAGCAGAGGTCGGCAGTAAATCTATGAACCCGTCGCATGCGGCTCATGACACTGATGTCATACGCCGGTGACGACGGGCGCACACTCATCAGTTGATAGGGACGTGTGCCGCAGCGGTTCAGGTAATGAACGCTGCGTGCGCGCCCCTGTACATACGTGGCCTGCGCTTTTAAAGGGCTTTAAAGGGACAGCCACAAACACGGAATCCCAGGTGAAGGAACACAGGAGCTGGTACAGATGGATCAGGGACAGAACTAGGCACGGGCAGAGCAGGTTCAGATATAAATACAGCACGACGAACTGGAACAGGTGTAAATGTGATTGACAGGATTAGATGCAGAGAGCACAGGAACTTACAACTAAGGGACCTTATAACTATGTAGCAGAAACTATACTGATAACTGAAGGTGCCTTAAATACCTAATGTCTCCTAGCCATTGGCTGGGCACATTTTCAGAAGCGTGCAGCCCCTTTAAGAAGCAGGGAGCCCGCATGCTATAAGCACTCTCCTAGGAGGCCTGCATGCTGTGCGCAATCCATGGAAAGAGAGAGATGCCGGGGGAGCTTGTACTGGTAAGTGAATACGTCGGCGAGGTCGGAGGCACGTGCAGGGCCGCGGGAGCTATTGTAACATCCTTTGTACAAGAATATACCGTATTTTCCAGTGTATAAAACGTCTTATACGCTGGGTGTCGTCTTATAGGGCGGGTGTGGAGCAATCTGTGGTCGCCGTATATGGTGGGGGAAGCGGTCCGGATGACGAGGTGAGGAGGTGCCTCACCGGGAAGGTGTAAGTGAAGCAAGCTGCAGGCGTCCAGGACACCCGGGGTATGGAAAAAAGAGAGAGAAAGCGGCACTGTGCCCAGAAAAACACACCTCTTTCGCCCGTCTGGCCCGCCCTTGTATCCTATTACCTCCTTCTCTGCCTCTCAGATCTCGCACATGCACGCCTGCACCGCTTCACTGCAGTCCTCGGGAGCGAGATCTGAGGGGCAGAGAAGGAGGTAATAGGATACAAGGGCATGCCAGACGAGTAAAAGAGGTGTGTTTTTCTGGGCACAGCACTGCTCTCTCTCTTTTTTCCATACCCCGGGCGCCTGCAGTTTGCTTCACTTACACCTTCCTGGTGAGGCGCCCCCCCATATGCGGCGACTGCAGATTGCTCCGCACCCGCCCTATAAGACGACACCCGATGTATAAGACAACCCCCAAATTGAGTATAATCTAACCTCTTTTTCTCATCTTTCAGGATACATCGGGGGCTTATCTACAGCATTCCAGAATGCTGTAGATAAGCCCCTGATATGGTGGGCTTAGCTCACCTTCGATTTTGGGGGTGACAGGTTCCCTTTAATATTGAGTAATAGCACCCTTTTGAGCTAGTGCAGCCATGAGTCTTCTTGGGAATGATGCAAAAAGTTTTTCACAGCTGGATTTGGGGATCCTCTGCCATTCTTCCTTGCAGATCCTCTCCAGTTCCGTCTGGTTGGATGGTGAACATTGATGGACAGCCATTTTCAGGACTCTCCAGAGATGTTCAAATGGGTTTAGGTCAGGGCTCTGGCTGGGCCAGCCAAGAATGGTCACAGAGTTGTTCTGAAGCCACTCCTTTGTTATTTTAGCTGTGTGCTTAGGGTCCTTGTCTTGTTGGAAGGTGAACCTTCGGCCAACTCTGAGGTCCAGAGCACTCTGGAAGAGGTTTTCATCCAGGATATCTCTGTACTTGGCCGCATTCATGTTTCCTTCAATATAACTAAAGAAGACCCCCCAAGATATTATATAGGCCACAGAATGTTTAGTTCAAACATATAAAGTTTATTTTTCATCCATAAAATTATTACATTTCTTTAACATCCATAAATACATAATGTGCAAAGTACCTCCAATCCAAAAAAGAACTGGTCATATGAGCTTGAAAAAAATAATAATCCTAATATACTGACCACTATTCCGTATATTACATGATTTATTTCGTGTCAGATCACTTTATAAGGATTACTATATCTTCAGGTAAATAAATACACTTCAATTTCTAAAGTGCCGATATGCATAAATAGGTGCCGATGTGCAAAGGTTATAAAAAACTGGCTACAATAATGCCTATATACTATCAATATATATGCATATCAGCAAAATGAGGTAGAGAATATAATATGCTTTTAGCGTTTTTCTTACATATTTACAAATTACTAATCCCTTCCAACTTGATGGTAGAACCTATACATAGTTTAGCCCATACACCATTAGAAAAAGAAGTGATAAGTATGATATGGAACTATCTAAACATATTTACCTTTCAAGCACATGTGAAACCAGGGACCCCTACGCGCGTTTCGATATAATCTTCTTCCGGGGGCGTGTATTCAAGAGAGGAAGGTGAGTCTAATTAAGCTTGCCGCCAGCAAATCACTACTACGCTACTTTTATCCAATTGCCGTTGGTGTATTGAAGACTTGCTTCCACCTATAGTTTAAGCCGTGTCTCAATATCGTGCATACCTCCGAAACTTAAGGATACATTGCCATGGTCACAAAAATCACATGCAGTGTGCAATGCATATTGCCAAATTTACAGCCCCGCATTGCGCACACCTTTCCAACATAATGTAAGGTAAAAGACGCTATATAATTGCCTAGTTCTTCCAATAAAATAGCTTTATGCAAAGATACGTTACGTAGCAACCTGTTACACGCAAGTGCGCAACTGCGGAAATGAGAAGATTCCATGTTGATTTAAAAAGCGCGTTTCCATGGTGGCCCAAGAGCCACATGACACATGCATGCAAATGCGCGACTCCGGAAGTACCATGCTGATTTTTAGAAGCACGTTTCCATGGTAACTAAGACGGCCAGGTAACACATGCGGCACGCAGTCTCAGTATTAAACTGAGCAATACTTAGTAAAAAGATTCCAATGTTCGCATCCAAATCTAAGTCGGAGTAAGGGGCCATATATGATTATATAATAAACAGGAATTTGGCCCTATACCAATACAGAAACACGCTACCTGGCAACATGATAAAAAAAATATATATACATAACTACAAAAAGGATTCTGTATCCATTTTAAAACAAACATATATGGTACCGAAAGACCAATATGTCATACTGAATACACATCACCCATGGTAACGTAACTTCTACTAGATATTACAGCACATGACCTGATAATAGATATTTAAATTAATCACAGGATCAAAAACTTTGACAAAACACCCATATATACATATAAAATTCCGTAATCATTTATGGCTAAACAACTTAAATGTGATACGACCCTAAACACCATATCTAAAAAACCAGGTTATAGGCAGACAGACTAAAAGTGGCGCATGCGCCCATGGGACCCGGGCCAATGGACCCACGCACCCGCGGCGATGGCATGACCCTCACCCTGACCCAAATAATTGGGAGAGGACGAGAGCCCAGCCCTTGGCACCGGCGAGATTGTCCGGCTTAGATGCCACCGCGCATGCTCGCTGCAGCTGCCAACCATAGTTTGTGACCAAATTATCGTGTGCTTAATTTATATGATCAGATTTGACCAAGTGATAATGCATGTCAATTAGAAGTATATTCAACACACATAAAATACCTATATATCATTACTCCACCTACTAACATGCTTAATCATAGACAAATATACATTATATACTCCAATACCATCAATTGTGCAATAAATATAATAATAGTGCAAAAGACAATCATGTACAATGCATTTTTAGGATAAAGTGCTAAGTAAAAGTGCTATCGTGCTAAAGTGACATAAATACAAAACAAAAGCCATATAGATGATTACTAGATCATTAAGCCAATGTGCATGAATCCTGATCTTCAATAAACTTGATGGCCACTTGTTCTCAAAAACATGTTCCAGGATAACGGCCAAGACTTCTATTCACATGATGAAGTTTATTGCGGCAATGGATGGTAAGTTTAGTTGCGAGATTCTGGCTAATATATGGATATAAGTAAATAAATGAATAAAGTTAAAAACTAAACATTAAAAAGACAACATACCCACACAACCCATAAAACTGTATCAGAATAGAAGCAAATTCAAGACAGTATACTTTCCTAATGTTGTTACAAGAAAGCCTCAAAGCCGAAGCTTTCATTCAACCCTTGAGGAGCCATAGAGCCTAGTCTATATATCCATCGGCTCTCAATTTGTGACAAAATTTGTTTCAAGTCACCATCCCGTATACCCATTGTGACAGAGTCTATTCCTCTCACCTTCAACCCTAGAGCACTACAAGCATGGTATTTTTTAAAATGTCTGGGTAGGGTTTTGAGGACTGTTTCATCTTCCGCAGTATTAGCTTTTTCGATATCTCTGCAATGTTCCCTTATGCGTATTTTCAATTCACGGGTGGTTCGGCCGATGTAGACTTTGCCACAAGGACAAGTGGCATGATATATCACTCCTCGGGTTGAACATGTGATGAACTTCCTAATATTGTATTTTTTGGTGCCATCAAAATTTACAAAGATCTTAGTTTTAACTGTATTGGCACATGCTTTACACAAGCCACAAGGATAAAAGCCAGCATTGCTGACGTCGATGGACTTGGTATTGGGATTGTAAAAACTATGCACCAATGTATCCGCCAAATTCTTAGACCTTCTTGCTGTTATTTGGGGTTTTTTCGGTAACACTTTTTTTTAGGATTGGATCAGTAAGTACACTCCAGTGTTCATTGATAATTTCCCTGAACTTATGCCACTTATTGTGATAAGTGGTGATCATCCTAATCTCGTCCGCATCACTTTTTTTGGTGGTATTTTGCTTAGTTCTCCCATATAGTAGGTCCGATCTGGCGCATTGGGTTGCCCTCATATATCCATTCCTGATGTTCCTCTTACTATACCCTCTTTCCTGAAATCTTTCAGCAAGGTCCCTAGATTGATCCAGGAAATCTTCTGGTCTGGAACATATCCTTTTGGCTCTCAAAAACTGACCCACCGGAATGCCCCTTATGGTTGCCTGCAAAACTTATCACTTCTTTTTCTAATGGTGTATGGGCTAAACTATGTATAGGTTCTGCCATCAAGTTGGAAGGGATTAGTAATTTGTAAATATGTAAGAAAAACGCTAAAAGCATATTATATTCTCTACCTCATTTTGCTGATATGCATATACAGTATATTGATAGTATATAGGCATTATTGTAGCCAGTTTTTTATAACCTTTGCACATCGGCACCTATTTATGCATATCGGGCACTTTAGAAATTGAAGTGTATTTATTTACCTGAAGATATAGTAATCCTTATAAAGTGATCTGACACGAAATAAATCATGTAATATACGGAATAGTGGTCAGTATATTAGGATTATTATTTTTTTCAAGCTCAATAGTTCTTTTTTGGATTGGAGGTACTTTGCACATTATGTATTTATGGATGTTAAAGAAATGTAATAATTTTATGGATGAAAAATAAACTTTATATGTTTGAACTAAACATTCTGTGGCCTATATAATATCTTGGGGGGTCTTTAGTTATATCAGATTTTTGGATGTGTTCTTTTTGGATTTATATGGACTAATATGTATAAACCCATGTTTCCTTCAATGACAACCAGTCGTCCTGTCCATGCAGCTGAAAAACACCCCCATAGCATGATGCTGCCACCACCATGTTTCACTGTTGGGATTGTATTGGGCACGTGATGAGCAGTGCCTGGTTTTCTCCACACATACCGCTTAGAATTATCACCAAAAAGGGTCTATCTTTGTCTCATCAGACCAGAGAAAATTATTTCTCATAGTCTGGGAGTCCTTCATGTGTTTTTTAGCAAACTCTATGCAGGCTTTCATACGTCTTGCACTGAGTAGAGGCTTCCGTTGGGTCACTCTGCCATAAAGGCCTGACAGGTGGAGTGCTGCAGTGATAGTTGACTTTGTGGACCTTTCTCCCATCTCCCTACTGCATCTCTGGAGCTCAGCCACAGTGATCTTTTAGTTCTTCTTTACCTCTCTCACCAAGGCTCTTATCCCACGATTGCTCAGTTTGGCTGGACGGCCAGGTCTAGGAATGCTTCTGGTGGTCCCAAACTTCTTCCATTTAAGGATTATGGAGGCCACTGTGCTCTTAGGAACCTTGAGTACTGCGGAAATTCTTCTGTATCCTTGGCTAGATCTGTTCCTTGCCACAATTCTGTCTCTGAGCTCCTTAGCCAGTTCCTTTGACCTCATGATTCTCATTTGGTCTGACATGCACTGTGAGCTGTGAGGTCTTATATAGACAGGTGTGTGGCTTTCCAAATGAAGTCCTATCAGTGTATTTAAACACAGCTGGCCTCCAATGAAGGAGTAGAACCAGTAGCGTAGCTACCGGGGGGGCAGAGGGTGCTGGCGCCCCGGGCCCGGTGCTCTGAGGCGGCCCACCCGGAGCTACGCTACTGTAACCGTATCGGCGCGCGCAGCACGCCGATACAGTTACCTTCTGTAGTAGAGCAGGGAGAATCGATCTTCCTGCTCTGCCGCTATGGGGCCCCTGAGCAGGCAGGGGGGCCCGGTGCCAGCAGTGGGCCCTCCGCCGTCATCGGAAGATCAGCTGTACTGGCATTAAGACGATACAGCTGATCGCAATGATGGGAGATGGAGTGCTGCGCTCCTTCCCCCATCATTCCCCTGTCAGTGTCAGCGTCTGACGTTGCCGACACTGACAGCGGGCGAGATGATGTCACTGCTCGGCGCCCGCTGTCAGGAGAGCAGCGAGAGCAGTGCAGGAACCAGGAAGAAGAGAGGTGAGTATTTATTTATTTATTTTTTATATGGGTGCTGATGCCTTATTACAGGGTCTGCCTATGGGGGCTGCCTTATTACAGGGTCTGACTATAGGGGTGCTGCCTCATTACAGGGCCTAACTATGGGGGTGCTGCCTTATTACAGGGTCTGCCTTTGGGGGGGCTGCCTTATTACAGGGTCTGCCTTTGGGGGGGCTGCCTTATTACAGGGTCTGACTATGGTGGCTGCCTTACTACAGGGTCTGACTATGGGGGCTGCCTTATTACAGGGTCTGACTAAGGGGGCTGCCTTATTACAGGGTCTGGCTATGTGGGTGCTGCCTTATTACAGGGTCTGACTATGGGGGCTGCCTTATTACAGGGTCTGACTATGGGGGTCTTGCCTTATTACAGGGTCTGACTATGGGGGCTGCCTCATTACAGGGTCTGACTATGGGGGTGCTGCCTCATTACAGGGTCTGACTATGGGGGCTGCCTTATTACAGGGTCTGACTATGGGGGTGCTGCCTCATTACAGGGTCTGACTATGGGGGTGCTGCCTTATTATAGGGTCTGACTATAGGGGTGCTGCCTCATTATAGGGTCTGACTATGGGGGTGCTGCCTTATTACAGGATCTGACTATGGGGGTGCTGCCTTATTACAGGGGCTGCCTTTTTACAAGGTCTGACTATGGAGGTGCTGCCTTATTACAGTGTCTGACTATGGGGATGCTGCCTTATTACAGGGTCTGACTATGGGGGTGCTGCCTTATTACAGGGTCTGACTATGGGGGTGCTGCCTTATTACAGGGGCTGCCTTTTTACAGGGTCTGACTATGGGGGTGCTGCTTTATTACATGGTCTGACTATGGGGGTGCTGCCTTTTTGCAGGGTCTGACTATGGGGGTGCTGCCTTTTTGCAGGGTCTGACTATGCGGGTGCTGCCTTATTACAGGGGCTGCCTATATGGGGGTGCTGCCTTATTACAGGGGCTGCCTATGAGGGGCTGCTGTATGCTATAGAGTCTGCCTATGGTGAGTGTATTATACTATATTGTGGACTATTTGGTGCATTATGCTACTGTATATGGAGTATATCTAGGGGGCCATCATACAGTATGGAGATTACAGTGTGGGGGCCATTATACATTGTTGGAGCCATCAAACAGTTTGGGGGCTACTAAGGGGTCAGTATACTGTGTGGGTGGTACTATACAGTGAGGGGGCATTATACTGTGTATAAGAGAGCATCATGCTGTGTATAGGGGAGCTGTACAGGGGCAGACTAGGGACACTATTAAATGTAAAGTGGGCACTTATTGTTATAGGGGAACTCAGGTTACTGTGGCTATCAAAGGGGCACACAGGGCATTATTACTTTCTAGGGGCAAAATATGGGCACTGTTTTCTAGGGCACTTGCACCTGGCATTA
Source organism: Ranitomeya variabilis (assembly GCF_051348905.1). Taxonomy (NCBI): domain Eukaryota; kingdom Metazoa; phylum Chordata; class Amphibia; order Anura; family Dendrobatidae; genus Ranitomeya; species Ranitomeya variabilis. The sequence continues at coordinate 591,915,548 of NC_135232.1, read as the reverse complement.
CCATATTATAGAGGGGTGCTTTAGAATTTAGAGGGAACAGAGAACCACACAGCAGGTGTAGTAATAGGGACACATACGGCAGCAGCGGCTCAGTAGTATTGGGGTATCAGGTGCAGTAATAGGGACACATACGGCAGCAGCGGCTCAGTATTGGGGTATCAGGGGCAGTAATAGGGACACATACGGCAGCAGTGGCTCAGTATTGGGGTATCAGGGGCAGTAATAGGGACACATACGGCAGCAGCGGCTCAGTATTGGGGTATCAGGTGCAGTAATAGGGACACATACAGCAGCAGCGGCTCAGTATTGGGGTATCAGGTGCAGTAATAGGGACACATACGGCAGCAGCGGCTCAGTATTGGGGTATCAGGTACAATAATAGGGACACATACGGCAGCAGCGGCTCAGTATTGGGGTATCAGGTGCAGTAATAGGGACACATACGGCAGCAGCGGCTCAGTATTGGGGTATCAGGTACAATAATAGGGACACATACGGCAGCAGCGGCTCAGTATTGGGATATCAGGTGCAGTAATAGGGTCACATACGGCAGCAGCGGCTCAGTATTTGGGATATCAGTAGGATAAGGAGTTTGTGCAGGTTGGTAATAGATGGTGATGGGGCTGGAATATGAGAAGTGAAACGTGTCTTTGTTGTATTCTCTGCAGGTGAGTCGTTGCTGGAAGAAGTTGTCATGTTGGTCTGGGCCAGATGGAAAAGATGGGAAAAATGAACGATTCCATCAGAAAGGACGTCAGCGGTAAGACATTATCTGTAACTGTGCAGTGATCTCTTATATGTTCTGTAGGGCTGGTATCTACCACTGACCATATGGCGGTAATATCCATATTGGTCTTTATATAGAGATTATCTTCAGTAACAGCGCGGTCATCTGCTGAGGTTCTCCTCCAGTATTAGGGCGCGTCACCGAGTTGTAATCAAGGTAACCTGGTTAGAGGCCCAATCAGAAGCTTCGTCCCCCCCCGGACCAAAACCCTAGCTACGCCTCTGAGTAGAACAATCTCAAGAAGGATCACAAGGAAATGGACAGCATGTGACTTAAATATGAGTGTCTGAGCAAAGGGTCTGGATACTTATGACCTGACCATGTGATATTTCTATTTTATTAAATTTGCAAAAATTTCTACATTTATGTTTTTTTGCAGTCAAGATGGGGTGCAGAGTGTACATTAAGGTGAAAAAAAGAACTTTTTTGAATTTACCAAATGGCTGCAATGAAACATGGAGTGAAAAATGTAAAGGGGTCTGAATACTTTCCGTACCCACTGTATGTGTGTGTGTATATATATATATATATATATATATATATATATATATATATATATATATATATATATATACAGTATATACACTGTGAGGCAGTGACTCGTGTCACAGGTAGGGGTCGCTGTTTGTTCTCCCCAGGTTGTGCATGGAGACGGATGAAGTCCATAGGTGTGCATGGCAGTCACGGATTTCTGGTCCGGGTTTTCCATGTGGCAGGTTAAAAACCCTTCAGTAAGGGGTATGGTGTGCTGGCGTGCAGAGCAGAGGCCTGCAGAGTGCTGGCTCTGTGTGGGAAGCAGCACAGGCCAGCAGAGCCAGCAACTATGACAGCTGAATAGCCAGGCACCTGCAGCTTATACAGTGATGCAAGTTGTCCATGGTAACTGGTCTCGGATGTGGACAGTCCTGTTCCCGGAGGTGTACCGGAGGTGGATGTCCTTTGCCCGAATGATGACTGGCATGTGTAACGATTACAAACAGGTGGATATGGTGCCTGGCTGCTATCCAGAGGATATCCTGGGCTGTGTACAGGTGTGTGAGTAAAGAGTCTGTGATAAAGCGGTGCAGGACACCCACGGGAACTAGTCAGAGGAGGACTGGTATGTGTAGTGTCTGCAACATGTAAAGCTGTGTTTGGGGACTTTGATATGGCGTGCGGTTGCCCAGGGAAACTGGACAAAGGGAAGTCCGGCGTGTTTAGGGACCGTAATCTAAAAGCCATATGATATGTAGTGCTATGAACAGGTGTGAATTGAACACTGATAATATACACTGAAGTTATATGAATTTATGTGGATTGAAACCTTTTCTGTGTGAAGATAACACATTAAAGAGACTTTTGTGTTTGAACTTTGTGGGTCACTGCCTCTTCACTGCGTACGGTGCTACCGCAGCATTACAAAACACACACTTTTTATATTTTTCAGCTGGCTGATGGTTTTTATTTATATTTTTACAAATTATTTGTCCCAGGTTGTTGGGCTGTGTATCCTTTGGGTTATATGTTCATGTTGCACTTTCACTTTATTTGAAATCAACTTTCCCTGTGGTCTGCAACCATATTCATTTTTTCATAGACCTTCAATATTGCACCCATCTATTGTACTTCATACCTACCCTTTTTTGTTACCATGTTTTTAAATGGTTTTTCAATAAAGATTTATTATATTTTATATTTATTTTTTCCTCACATTTATAACTATTATAATGCTGCCCCTTTTGAACAACAATATAACTACTATACTAATGCCCCCTATGTACAAGAATATAACTACTACTAGACTGTGGCCCGATTCTAATGCATCGGGTATTCTAGAATATGCATGTCCCCGTAGTATGTGATTCGCGGCAGACTGTGCCCGTCGCTGATTGGTCGAGGCAACCTTTATGACATCATCGTCGCCATGGCAACCATTATGACATCATCGTCGCCATGCTGTGCCCATCTCTGATTGGTCGAGGCCGCCCGACAAACCGTCGACCACTCCATATAAGGTATGGTCTACAAACCGCCAACCACTCCATATAAGGTATGGTCTACAAACCGCCGACCACTCCATATAAGGTATGGTCTACAAACCGCCGACCACTCCATATAAGGTATGGTCTACAAACCGCCGACCACTCCATATAAGGTATCCTGTTTGTAGACCATACCTTATATGGAGTGATTTCCAGGACAGACAGACAGACAGACAGACAGACAGACAGACAGAAAGACAGACAGACAGACAGACAGACAGACAGACAGACAGACAGACAGACGGAAAAACCCTTAGACAATTATATATATAGATAATACGGCCTCTATATACAAGAATATAACTACTATAATACTGCTCCCTATATACAAGAATTCAACTACTATAATACTGCCCCTATATACAAGAATATAGCTACTATAATACTGCTCTATATGTACAAGAATATAACTACTATAATACTGCCTCATATGTGCAAGAATATAACTACTATAATACTGCCCCCTATGTACAAGAATATAACTGCTATAATATTACTCCTATGTACAAGAATATATCTACTATAATACTGCCCCTATGTACAAGAATATAACTACTGTGGCAAAGCGACTGGTCATGTGATTAATGGACGGTATGTATCGCAGAGGTGGGGGGCCCTGTGATGGAAGCCTGGGTATGTTTTGCTCAAGCAGATCTACTGCTGAGGGATTTGTTTACATTGGGAAGGCTTCCAGGTGATTGGAGAGATGGTTGGGTTCAGTCACCTACAAACCCACCCAAAGAGGCGTGTCTGAACCCGTAAGATGGTTTTGTGTGTAAGGACCTGTGGTGATGTCACGCTCACCTGACTGGCCATGTGACAGGTACCTGGGTGTGGTTACACCTATGTAAAGGAGGTGTGTGTAGCACATGGTGTGAGTGTGTGGGAGTCTGTCAGGGTGGACACACTTCCATGTGTCCTGGCTGGACACTGCAGAGTGGCCTGTGTGCTGGATGGTTCCACGTGGGGACAGATGTCCTGAACAACACACAGAGACCATATTTAGGTTGGAGAGCCTACGTGCTGGACATAACACAGTCTGTGTGCCCACAGACCTGAGAGAGCGGAGCTCTACTATGGACATTGAGGAATCATCTGTCTGACGTAAGACTGTTTACCTGTTGTTCCTGTTGCAATGTGGTTTATGGAGCAATAAACCCTGTGAACTTTTAATGAAAGGTTTCTCCTGAGTGTCACCCGTCGCACCTGAGCGAGTACAACCCCTACACTACTATAATACTGCCTCATATGTACAACAATATAACTACTATAATACTGCCCCCTATGTACAAGAATATAACTACAACTAGATGGTGGCCCGATTCGAATGCATCAGGCATTGTAGAATATGTATGTATGTATATAGCAGCCACATAGTATATAGCACAGGCCACGACATATTGTAGAATACCCGATGCATTAATACAGGCCACACAGTATATAACAGTGGCCAAGAAGTATATAACACAGCCCAAACAGTATCTAACATTTCCCACGTAGTATACAACACTGCCCACGTAGTATATGGCAGCCATGTAGTATATAACGCAGCCCACGTAGTATATAACACAGCCCTCGTAGTATTTAGCAGTGTGGGCACCATATCCCTGTTAAAAAAAATAATTAAAATAAAAAATAGTTCTATACTCACCCTCCATCGTCCAGCGAAGCTCTGTCGATGCGCGTGCGGCTGCCGCCAGCTTCCGTTCCCAGAATGCATTGCGAAATTACCCAGATGACGTAGCGGTCTCGCGAGACCGCTAAGTCTTCTGGGTAATTTCGTAAGGCATCTCTGGGAATGGAAGCTGGCGGCAGCCGCGCACGCCTCGGCGGACGACGAAAGGTAAGAATAGCAGGTTTTTTGTTTTTTTTATTATTTTTAACATTAGATCTTTTTACTATTGAAGCTGCATAGGCGGTCCGTTAACGCTGTCATTAACCCTGTGTGAGCGCTGACTGCAGGGGAGTATGGAGCGGGCATTGGGCACTGACTGGACGGGAGTAGGGAGGGACTAATTCTCGGCCGGACTGTGCCCGTCGCTGATTGGTCGCAGCAGCCAGGACAGGCAGCTGGCGAGACCAATCAGCGACGTGGGATTTCCGTGACGGAAGTTGCAGACAGAAAGAAGGAAGTACCCCTTAGACAATTATATAGTAGATAATACTGCCCCTATGTACAAGAATATAACTACAATAATACTGCCCTTAATGGATATATATTTTGTAAATCTTGTATTGTTGGTGACTTTGTAGCATTTTCATAGTCTAGTTTGGCATGAGATGATAGATTAAGTCTCTTATTTATGTGATGATAATAAGTATGTCTTGCAGTTTCTGATCTGGTAGATGACGTTAAGGACAGATACACCGTTGTTTTCCTTCCATATCTCTGTCGCCCCAGCCTCTTCCCATCACACACAAGGTGATCACGTTTCCTACAAATTCGGGATCCTCCCTTTGATATAATATAATGAGCCATCTTGCGTTGCTCCAACAATGTCCATTACATTACAGCTCACACCTTCGTTACCATGGCACGCACCAATGTGCGACCTCCTGTTTTGCATACGGATGAGAAGAAAAACAATGAACCAGTAAGCCTCTCTGCACAGATGCTTTTGTTTCAGGCTGTCTGATTCACAAGCCAATGAAACGCCATAAGAGAAAAAAATATATATATATATTTTTTTACTTGTGTAATGGTGACATCTGTGTGATTAGGCTCTGATGCAATGTATCCTGCTGCCACTCGTAAAGGGAGGAAATAAAAAAGTCCATGGTTCTCATGGGTAAAGGCAGCGAAGCCTATCCTTAATTGCAGGACTGCTTCCAGGCAGTAGATGGCGCATGAGATAAGGTTTTATATAATTGATCGCTGTGGCTTAGAGAAGATCCTTTTTTTTTGCATCCCATAGTAATTCATGCAAAGCCTGGGAATTATGTTAACAATGCTGTATTTATGGGGTGGCATCTGTAGGGTGGGAAAAAAAATGCTGGGAATTCGGATAATGGTTTGCGTGAAGATCGCAGATGGCTGGGGTTGACATTTCCAAAATCAGGACCCATTATAGGCATTAACACTCTACTATTAGCTCGATAAATATTAAGGAACTAAGGAGTCGCTTTATTACGATCTTGCAGAGAATTGCACCCACTTGAATCACTTTCTGGCAATTTTTTATTTATCTCAAATACCATTTGGCCCCTTTGTGCCTGACGCGGTGGGAGAACGCTCCGGGATAAAGTCAATGCTTGCCTGCTGTGGAGGGTTTCAATATTTTTCAAACACTACTATAGAAATTTTCACCTATATATTAAAATTCCTAGAGAAGTGCAAGACTATCAGATGGCCATATAGAAACACATACACCGTACCTTTAAGAGGACAAAACCTCCAGGATTAAAAGGAATTTCACCGTATTTTATAGATCAAACAGCATGTAAAGTATTGTGGTACGACAATAAATGATTTAAAATGGATATATTTGTATGTGCACACAGCTTAGAGCAGCTTTCACTATTTTGCAGGCCTCAGAGCTGAAATTTCAGATTTCCTGTTTGTTGTCCACTACTTTTACATTGCTGGCCCATTCTTAGGATAGGTCATCAATGTCTGATTGGCTGGGGTCTGGCACCCCTGCCAATCGACTGTTATCGGTGGCGGCTACAGGCTGAAAGTACTTTCTTGCGGAGCTGGCCATCTACTTGTAGTGGCCGCTGCAGGGTACTGCCCATCCTCCTATATAAACCAATAGGATGCGAATGCAGTAAGAAGCCCCGGCCAATAGCAGTAGGCATAGTAAGTACTCCCTGCCGGCGGCAGCCGACACCAATGCCAGATGAGCTGGGTGGTACTGGGTGCCGGACCCCGGCCGATCAGACATTGATGACCTATCCTAAGGATGGGCCATCAATGTAACAGTAGTGGACAACTTCTTTAAGTGTCTATATACCACGTTCCAAATTATTATGAAAGAAAATAGGAATGTAGTCAGCTTACCAGTCTTAGACGAAATCCCCAGACCTGCCAACGCCCAGCACGGTTCGGGGTGAGCGCCCACAGCAAATGAAGACAAAAAGAGAAATGATCCAGCTGGAGGTGGAGGCAGTTCAGACTTTGTAAGACTTTATTAGACAACTAAAGCGATAAATAGTTCTTCAAAAAGAAAAATCTTTACATAGCAAACACCTGGCACACCAGTGAGGAGGATCAACGCGTTTCAACTATTAAGTCTTACTCATGATCTACCTAATAGTGCAATGAGAGCATATACAGTGCCTACAAGTAGTATTCAACCCCCTGCAGATTTAGCAGGTTTACACATTTGGAATTAACTTGGCATTGTGACATTTGGACTGTAGATCAGCCTGGAAGTGTGAAATGCACTGCAGCAAAAAAGAATGTTATTTCTTTGTTTATTTTTTTTTTAAATTGTGAAAAGTCTTTTCAGAGGGTCATTTATTATTCAACCCCTCAACCCACCAGAATTCTGTTTGGTTCCCCTAAAGTATTAAGAAGTAGTTCAGGCACAAAGAACAATGAGCTTCACATGTTTGGATTAATTATCTCTTTTTCCAGCCTTTTCTGACTATTTAAGACCCTCCCCAAACTTGTGAACAGCACTCATACATGGTCAATATGGGAAAGACAAAGGAGCATTCCAAGGCCATCAGAGACAAGATCGTGGAGGGTCACAAGGCTGGCAAGGGGTACAAAACCCTTTCCAAGGAGTTGGGCTTACCTGTCTCCACTGTTGGGAGCATCATCCGGAAGTGGAAGGCTTATGGAACTACTGTTAGCCTTCCACGGCCTGGACAGCCTTTGAAAGTTTCCTCCCGTGCCGCGGCCAGGCTTGTCCGAAGAGTCAAGGCTAACCCAAGGACAACAAGGAAGGAGCTCCGGGAAGATCTCATGGCAGTGGGGACATTGGTTTCAGTCAATACCATAAGTAACGTACTCCACCGCAATGGTCTCCGTTCCAGACGAGCCCGTAAGGTACCTTTACTTTCAAAGCATCATGTTAAGGCTCGTCTACAGTTTGCTCATGATCACTTGGAGGACTCTGAGACTGACTGGTTCAAGGTTCTCTGGTCTGATGAGACCAAGATCGAGATCTTTGGTGCCAACCACACACGTGACGTTTGGAGACTGGATGGCACTGCATACGACCCCAAGAATACCATCCCTACAGTCAAGCATGGTGGTGGCAGCATCATGCTGTGGGGCTGTTTCTCAGCCAAGGGGCCTGGCCATCTGGTCCGCATCCATGGGAAGATGGATAGCACGGCCTACCTGGAGATTTTGGCCAAGAACCTCCGCTCCTCCATCAAGGATCTTAAGATGGGTCGTCATTTCATCTTCCAACAAGACAACGACTCAAAGCACACAGCCAAGAAAACCAAGGCCTGGTTCAAGAGGCAAAAAATCAAGGTGTTGCAGTGGCCTAGTCAGTCTCCTGACCTTAACCCAATTGAAAACTTGTGGAAGGAGCTCAAGATTAAAGTCCACATGAGACACCCAAAGAACCTAGATAACTTGGAAAAGATCTGCATGGAGGAGTGGGCCAAGATAACTCCAGAGACCTGTGCCGGCCTGATCAGGTCTTATAAATGACGATTATTAGCTGTAATTGCAAACAAAGGTTATTCCACAAAATATTAAACCTAGGGGTTGAATAATAATTGACCCACACTTTTATGTTTAAAATTTATACAAATTTAACTGAGCAACAAACCTTTTTGGTTTGTAAGATTTATGCATCTGTTAATAAATCCTGCTCTTGTTTGAAGTTTGAAGGCTCTAACTTATTTGCATCTTATTAAACCTGCTAAATCTGCAGGGGGTTGAATACTACTTGTAGGCATTGTATATAGTGTGCACAAGACATTGATTGGACAAACAATTAATAATCCCCAGAAAAACATTAATAATGTAGTATTTAGTACCCCATATAGCTCACAATACAGGCAGATCGTGGATATTGTCAAGAATCATTTACCCATACTTAAACAAGATGATAAATTAAAACGAATTTTAATACAGAGCGATATCAAATTCGTTGCTAAACAAGCTCCCACTTTGGGCTCGATCCTGTCCCCAAGTCTATTCTCCAACTCTCTATGGGACACTAACAGAGCTACATGGCTCAACGCCACAGGGTTTTTTAGATGTGGAGCCACTCGTTGCAAAACATGTAACTATGTGCATAAGGGTACATTTCTACTGGCGAGGAAAACGGACGAGTGCAATCCGATAAAAAATCGGATTGCACTCGGACCAATGTTATTCAATAGGTGTCTTTTCATTTGCGATTTTTTTTCTCTGCCGAAATCGGACTGAGAAAAAAATCGCAGCATGCTGCGATTTGCTGCGAGTCTCAGATGAGACTCGCCAATGCAAGTCAATGGGTGAGAGAAAAAAATCGCACAGCACTCGCACCATGCGAGTTCTGTCCGATTTTTACGCACCGGTGTCCTTTGAAAAGCCGGCAATTCAGCGCGGTGTACAGTAAAATCACACTGACAGGTTAGAATAGACTAGATATATACACATAGAATGTGTATATATACATATATATATGTCAGTGAGACACCTATATATGTATATTTATATTTAATGCAGCGCTAGATAGCATAAAAGCCGCTAATTCAATTGCCGGCTTTTGCTCTCTCCTTCACAAACCCGACAGGATATGAGACGTGGTTTACATACAGTAAACCATCTCATATCCCCATTTTTTTGGCATATTCCACACTACTAATGTTAGTAGTGTGTATGTGCAAAATTTGGCCGCTGTAGCTGCTCAAATAAAGGGTTAAATGGCAGAAAAAATTGGCGTGGGCTCCCGCGCAATTTTCTCCGCCAGAGTGGTAAAGCCAGTGACTGAGGGCAGATATTAATAGCCAGGAGAGGGTCCATGGTTATTGGCCCCCCCGTGGCTAAAAACACCTGCCCCCAGCCACCCCAGAAAAGGCACATCTGGAAGATGCGCCTATTCTGGCACTTGGCCACTCTCTTCCCACTCCCTGTAGCGGTGGGATATGGGGTAATGAAGGGTTAATGCCACCTTGCTATTGTAAGGTGACATTAAGCCAGATTAATAATGGAGAGGCGTCAATGATGACACCTATCCATTATTAATCCGATTGTTTGAAAGGGTTAAAAAACACACACACACATGATTTAAAAGTATTTTAATGAAATAAACACAGCGGTTGTTTTAATATTTTATTGCTCTCTCAATCCATTTGCTGACCCTCGCTTGGCAAAACAATAAATGCACAAGATACATACCTTCTGTTGAACCGTCACGTCCCACGAAGTAATCCATCTGAAGGGGTTAAAATAATTTACAAGCAGGAGCCCTGCAAAGGCAGCTGTGCTCGTGCTTGTAATTCCCCGGAGAATGAAGGAAATGTAGGTCATTGACCTACATTTCCTTCAGTCGCGGTGATGCGCCCCCTGGTGGATGTCCTCATATGACCTGGAGCGTGGGAAAAAGTTCCCAGGCTGCAGTTCATGAGAACATCCAGCAGGGGCGCATCACCGCGACTCAATGTAAGTATAGATCACTGCTTTCCTTTCAGCACCCGGGGATTACAGGCACGAGCGAGTGGTTTATCGCAGCTCGTGCCTGTAATATTAGTTAACCCCTTCAGATGGATTACCGCGTGGGACGTGATCGGACATCAGAAGGTATGTATCTTGTGTGTTTATTATTTTGCCAAGCGAGGGTGTTGCTGATGGATTGAGAGAGCAATAAATTATTAAACCAACCTGTTTGTTTCTTTCATTAAAATACTTTTTAATCATGTGTGTGTGTTTTTTAACCCTTTCAGACAATTGGATTAA